>NC_041396.2:108762667-109090167 GCF_900747795.2 Erpetoichthys calabaricus
TCAATTGTCTTTCACTAGGGCAATCCTAGGACAGATGAAATCCAGCAGTAAGGAGAAATGTCAGATTAAAGAAAATGACCATTCATGCCACGTTAGGCTAGTAAAGTTTGCAGTTTCATCAATAGCAGAAGCAAATGGCTGTGTGTGGGTAACGTTTGGTGTGACCATACAGAATTGATTTTTGACAGCTAAGGTAGGGTAGGCAAAACCTTCCTCAGAGGTTCTCAGTAGGCATGGGAAAACATTGATCTCAAATAAAGATATTATTAAGAGATGGAAAGAGCACACGGAGGCATTCCTATACTTGGTAGATAAGCACTACTCCTTAGAGGCTATGCCAGAATAAGTGGCTGGTGATAGGTCCAATTCTTTGGGTGAGGCTGTTTTAGTGAAAAGCTCCATAGAGTCTAGGTAACAATGGTATTTAGATCTGAGTGATAACGGTAAAATTCACTGGATACTGTTGGGTTGTTTTGCCTAAAGTGACTATTCTGCGTTGTTTGGAAGATGGGGACATTGTCTTGGGAGTGACCCCATTTTTGAAAGAGGGACAAAAGGGCGAGTTCTAGATACTGATGGATTACACCTCATCCAAAAATGGACCAACTGCTTACCATTGCACAGATACTTGAAGGGTCAGGGGAGTGTGGCAGATCTGTCTAAATGCAAATTGTGGATTTGGTATAAGCTTATGAACATGTAACCCATGTTACCTTGTGGAAGGTACTTTCAATAGAGTATGGTGCTCTGAGATCACTGTTATGTGCTACACCAATCACTGTATTTGTGGAAAGGAGGTGTGTTAAGCATAGCTAGTACTGAGTTCAGTGTAGGCACTCTACTCCAACAAAGGAGTCTCTTGTCTCCTATCTTGTTCATCACAGAGAACTCAATGATTGTTTTTCTGCTGTTGGCCGCTGATGTTGTTGTCTTTGCCTCATCAGATCTCTGGGGACTATTATAATGATTTAGAGCTAAGTGTGATGCAGCTGGTATGAGAATTAGCACTTCCAAATCTTAGGTTATAGTCCTCTCCTGGAAATAAGTGGCTTGCTTCTTATAGAGAGGAGTTGGTCAGCACTGCCGTGTGGGGACATAAAGCACCTTGTGGCTATTCCTCTTCACTGATTCTTACCATCAAAAGTTAGTTTAGCTAAAGTTCAAGTTTCACAGATGCTACACTGGGTCTCTCTTTGGAATGCACTTTCTAGGTCTCATCTGATAAGACTGACCAATCAACAGGCAAAAGACATTCAAGAATGTCTCAGTGTTGCTAAAGCCCAACCTTTGCCAACCTTAATGAACAAAATGTTGCACCAATTATTAACAAAAAGGACAGAATTATGTGCACCCAAGAATAGCAGGATGTCCACTGCAAGCAATTGATCTGTTCTCCCTTCTCTTCTATTGCTTAGGGTGTGGCCATGACAAAGGCTGGATCAACCCATTTATTTCCAATGGTAATTTAGCGTCAGACCAGACCATAAAAGCAGAAGGCTGTTTATGATTAAGTTGGACATAGTGCCATGTTGAGTTGTGCTTAGCAATGTGTATAAGCAATGCATGTGTCTTCTGAAGAAAAAATGCATGTGTCTTCTGAAGAAAAGGAGTGGACTGACCTAGTAATACAGGGCCACTGTGTGGGAGACACCATAGAGTATGACCACAGTAGTGTTCATAACCACAAGGGGAAAAAAGTAAAAAAGCATCTGGAGAAAGAAAGACAAAGTGCCCTCAATGTCCTTTTCTAGTGAGAAAGCTTTGCCTTCATCCCATGAGATGACAGGAATTATATATATTATACTCCGTTGGGCTGGCGCCCGGCCCGGGGTTTGTTTCCTGCCATGAGCCCTGTGTTGGCTGGGATTGGCTCCAGCAGACCCCCGTGACCCTGTAGTTAGGATATAGCGGGTTGGATAATGGATGGATGGATGGATGTATATTATGCATAATTTTGATTCTGAAAACTGTTTTGTTTTTAAGTTTGTCATTCAGTTAAAGTCAGTGAATGTATTTACATGCATATGTTTCTGGTTATTGGTGTTTGTTTAAGTTAAAGTGACTTAAAGTAACAGTGTCTGCAAAGGATAGATGTTTAGCTATTTTAAGTTTATCCTCCTAAATTTAGTAGGAAAAGTAAACTAACCTTCCATTAACTCAACGCAGTGCCATTCACACAGACAGTTCAGAGTGTGTGACACTACACACATTCTCCCAGAGGAAATGTGCAGTGGGAGTAGGCAAGTGAAGGTCAGCTATAAAGAAATAAAATTGCAGGCATTGAGAAACATTGTAAATAAATAAAGACCAATCCATCTAACTGGCTGACAAGAACGTTTAAAAGCCAGTCTTTAGTGAATAATGTTTCCGGTTGACTTTTATGAACCAGTTTAATTTCTGCTGATGCAAATTATAGTTTTATTTTGACTTCGAAGCAATTTAATGGATTTTATCTATGAAGAGATAAAATGTGTCTTGTATGAAGTACCCATAGAATGATTAAAGTTCCTTTGGGCTCAGCCACAGTGAAATATCTATGACTCTTGTAAATGATTTAAGAATTGAAATTAAACATAAAGGAGGGAGAAATTGTGTACATACCTAAACCAAATTTTGTATTATAAAAGTGAAATTGGGAATGTGAAGCCAAACTATTCTTGCTCATTTGATCTCTTCTCTAAAACTGAAAAGGAATTCATTGGTCTTGTGGCTGTAGTTTTTTTTGGCTACTTTTTCTGACTGAGAGCTGTTTTATCAAGGATACAGGTACTAGTACTACTTTACTAGGCTTGCTGAAAGCATGCAGGATACCTTCCTTTAATAGACACAAAGCAGGGCTCTCTGACTAATAACCTTCTGAATTGGTTGTGCTATTCTCCCTCTTATCTTTTGATTTTGCTTCACAAAGAAATTCTGCCTCCTCAGACACTGGACCTTTATGTGTCACCTGAAAGTGAGTCATAATACTTAGTTCTCATCAGGTTGTTATATCAAGATAGATAGATAGATAGATAGATAGATAGATAGATAGATAGATAGATAGATAGATAGATAGATAGATAGATAGATAGATAGATAGATAGATAGATAGATAGATAGATAGATAGATAGATAGATAGATAGATAGATAGATAGATAGATAGATAGATAGATAGATAGATAGATACTTTATTAATCCCCAAGGGGAAATTCACCCTAACCCAATATGACCAGTCTCTGGGTTTTCCTTGACCAACACCCTATGGCTCCCCATTCCTTCCTGCCTTGGTTACTCACATCCTCCCTTGAGTAGAAAAGGGAGTGGAAGAATGGTAAAGGTAATTGAGTTTTCCTAGTATATACCAGGTTTTTCAATTATATCTCTCCATATTACATTAGCCAAAATCTTTTTAAGCATGTTGGAAAAACTGACACACATATTAATACGTGAGCAAATGATTGACATTATGTTGTAGTAAATAGATAATTGTTTGCCCCAGGGTTCAATCCTATAGTAACAAAGTTCTGTGCCAATTATTTGAATGTTGTGTACCACTCACAGAATTCAGGACAGGTGGAAAGGGCCAGCCTTACCATTAAAAACAAATTAGCCAAAATTCCAACCAAAAACCTGATCCCAATGGCCATCTACTCACTCTACCACTAGCAATTAATATCTACAAAGGGGACCCCCTGCAAAACTACAGGCAAAACACCTAATAGAAACACCAAATGGAAATCTAATTAATGGAAATACCAATGTAACAACTGGTATCTTCCGCTCCCCTATGTTAATCCCCAAGCACTTCCAGCAATCACAGTTGAAATGTTGCCATACTGTCTGATAATGGGCAAAACTCTTTAAGTATTTCTATCGATAATCTACCCCATTGGAGGCAACGACACATAGAATTGAACCTGGAGATTGGTTGAAATAATTTGCCTGACCCCACAATGGAAAGATTAACACCAGATACCCCTAACCAGTACCACATTGCTGAAAGTAGAAGAATGATCAAATTAGGTTGATGCTGTTATGTTTAAGCCTAGGTCCCCCAAAGGCTTATGTTTAAGTTCCTTTTTTAAGTTTTTTTTTAAATTAATTTAAAATGTTTTAATTATTATTATTTAATATTGTTATTTATGTGTGTTCTTTATATAGGTATGTATTTTTGTTAATTTTATTAATTGTTTGGTTTCTATGTATGTATCATTGTTCTACCATGTCTCTTGGGTTCTGTGGGTGGTTAATACGGGTAGATGAACTAACTTGGGAGTCCCAAGGCTGAGATTAGTTTCTGGCCCCCATGACCTTCCTGCTAATACAAATATCCCACCCAGGTACCTTACCTTCCTGTAGTGACCCATAGCAAGCATGATGCACATATTTATTTTAACATATCAATGTACCAAAATATTATGGGTCATAGAATTGTGCACTATGAAACACCAACCCGGCTTTTAGACCAACCATATGATATCAGTAACAGTGAGAATCGGCTACAAACAACACAATGTGAGCAACAAAGTTACTTCTGTTACTGTATTCTGTAGCCCATTGCAGTCTAGCCAGTCAAACCACAACATCCACAAACATCAGGGGCCTCATGCATAATGGCGTGCATATTCACACTAAAATATGGTGTACAGTGATCCCTCGCTATATCGCGCTTCGCCTTTCGCGGCTTCACTCCATCGCGGATTTTATAAGTAAGCATATTTAAATATATATCGCGGATTTTTCGCTGCTTCGCGGGTTTCTGCGGACAATGGGTCTTTTAATTTCTGGTACATGCTTCCTCAGTTGGTTTGCCCAGTTGATTTCATACAAGGGACGCTATTGGCAGATGGCTGAGAAGCTACCCAACTTACTTTCTCTCTCTCTCTCTCTCTCTTGCGCTGACGTAGGGGGGTGTGAGCAGGGGGGCTGTGTGCAGCTGCTTCCTGAAGGACATGCTGCACGTTGCTTCGCATACTTAAAAGCTCAAAGGGCACGTATTGATTTTTGACTTTATTTGTTTTTCTGTGGCTCTCTCTCTCTTCCTGCTCCTGAGAGAGGGGGTGTGAGCTGCCGCCTTCAACAGCTTTGTACCGGCGGTGCTTTGCATACTTAAAAGCCAAAAAGCCCTATTGATTTTTTTTTTGACTGCTTGCTTTGCACTCCTTTGAAAAGGAAGATATGTTTGCATTCTTTTAATTGTGAGACAGAACTGTCATCTCTGTCTTGTCATGGAGCACAGTTTAAACTTTTGAAAAAGAGACAAATGTTTGTTTGCAGTGTTTGAATAACGTTCCTGTCTCTCTACAACCTCCTGTGTTTCTGCGCAAATCTGTGACCCAAGCATGACATTCTAAAAATAACCATATAAACATATGGTTTCTACTTCGCGGATTTTCCTATTTCGCGGGTGGCTCTGGAACGCAACCCCCGCGATGGAGGAGGGATTACTGTATAGACAAAAGTGGAAATGTACGTACGCACAAAAAAACTAAAATGCACAAAACCGTGCATAATCCAGCTTCTAAGCTGTTCCGCTACATAAATCCTGGTCATTATGAAAAGTAATGCTTGTGCATGCACCTGCTGCACCACCTCGACCCCTCCCATAATTTTGCATATTTTAATATGCAAATCAATATAAATAGCCCTTTCCGTTCAGTGTTCAGAGATTGTTCCTGCTTCCTGCAAGATGCTTGCTGAGCCGTGTGCCACCCTTGATAAAATAATTTATTGCAGTAGTACAGTCTCTTTCAAACGTACTAACCCCTAATTCCTGTCCTTCCTTTTCTTTCTCCCAGTAACCAATCGTCACACAATCAGCTCTTTAATAAATGTCAAGCCATCTGTAAGCTTAGAACACAGATTCTTCAAAACTTTTAGGAAACATTGAAATATCTTCATATTTAATTATTCCATCCATCTATCTATCCAGGGCCGTGCCAGTCCCAGCAAGCATACAGTGCAAGGCAGGAACAATTCCTGAAAGGAGCACCAGCTTATCGCTACCGCTGTCCATGCATTTAATTATTAACAGTATACATTATTTAAATGAAGTTAAAAATGTATCTGTATTATGTAACATATTCTTTACTGCATTTCATCTTAAAAATGATATCAAGAGATCCAAGAAGATAGCTCCTGGAAATCTAAATCGACTTAGAAGCCAGTTGTCATCATCTGTAAATGCGTGCTCTCTTCTATTGAAATGAACTGAATTCCTTTTTTGTTTTTGTATGGTACAATGAGATTCAATATGTAAATCCTCCATAAACGTATTTTCCTATAAAATGATCAAAGAACAACAACAACAACACCTAATAATAATAATAATAATAATAATAATATGATACACAATATGAAAGCATAAGTGGCTCAGGTTGTGCAATATTACAACTGTAATGAGAGTTTACAATGAGGTAATTGTACTTATTGTACAAACAGTTCTACCGAGTGCACTTGATGGACTGATTGAGTGCATTTATAGCTCTTGGGATGACACTGTTACTGAACCGCGAGGTCCATACAGGAAAGGCTCTGAAGTGTTTGCTGTGAATGGGCGAAGTTCAAATAGACTGAGCGCATGGCTGAAGCAGTGTGTGCTAGAAGCTGTATCCTGATAATTCTCTCCACTCTTGACACAATCTGCCATAGAGCTTTCCGGTCAGATTTTGCTGAGCTGTGATTCTACACTCAGATACAGTGGGTTAAAATAATCTGAGTGGGGCACTGAGAGTAACACGGCTAAAGTGGCTATGGTATTTGGAATAGTTTGACCATTTATATGTTACAGGTTGATTACAATCAGGTGCCTTAAACTTAAAAAGATATGCGGTTAATTTCAGTGTATTTGATAAAGCCATATCTGGGATGTGAATCTAAAAAATAAAGGGACACCACACAGGAACAGTGCCGCGAATTTGCAAAACCAAGCTGAAAATTTGCGTACACAATAGTTTGAGCTGGCGTGAGAATGTGCGTGGCTTTACGGCAAGTTTAGTTTTTATACATTACGATGTGAGCGTGGAAATGGGCGTACTCGACATTTTTGTGCATATGCACTGTTTATACATGAGGCCCCAGGTGAATGTATAACATAATATAGCACAATAACAAAATTCATGTCAATGTCTTCATAAGCTTTTTATTCTAATGGTCTCTGCAGCAAAACCCTTTATGATTTATGATTCTTGCAAAATCCAGTTGTTGAGGGGTCTCACTTTCAAGGGGCATCATTGTTAGACTGCTAAAATAGACTGTTGCACTGCAGACCTCAGTCTATTTTATGTTATAGCTTGTTTTGATAAAGAACACCCTTTATTGACATTAATGACAGGTAATCAGACTGGTGCACCACAATTGGCCAAACACCAGGTATTCTTGCATCATTCAATGCTTGTGCATGTTATTTATAAGTAAATTTGTGTAGTGTGCTCAGATTCAGTAATGCAAACCCATTCCCAGTCTTGCAGGTTTTTGTTTTAAGCAGATGCAAAGTCGATTTTTTTTACCGTTTATTGACCTCATTTTTTAATTATCTGGTCTTTATTCCTTTCTCTTGCTCAGCATTAATAGAAGTGTAGTAATGTCATAGTTACAAATATGACAAATTAGGAAATATCTGTATTTTTGCCATGTCTAAAAATGTTTCATTTTGTTTCACCATATTTCTTTTGACTCTGTGGGTCTGCTCTCTTAATTATATCCAAATTCTGAGAACAGATGACAAGCACAGCAGTCCCCAGGGCCAACAACAATGAAATGAAAATGACAGTGGCTATTACAGTGTTACATACTTGTGTTCATATTAGTAAATACTGGCTTAAATAATCAAAATATTATAAATTAGTATAATAATAATAATTTCTATGCATCTAACACACATTCTTTCTTCATTCAGTAAAAACGTAGCATAAACAGCTAGTAAATTTCTGGATTGATAAAAATGCAAAGATACTGTTTCAGCTGCTTTGGCCCATTTCCTGTGATCAGCTCTGTTTGCTCAATTGCACAGGTACAGTACTTTGCTTTAAAAAAGATTTACTTGTGAAGGTCTATTGTGAACAAAGTGCGGGTTCAATCCTAACTAAATGTCTGTTCATGTCTTGGTAGCTAAAGTTAACTCCACACCACCTGTTTGAAAGTTGGCATGCTTGTAAAGTAAAGCAGAGTCACCAGACTCAAGTAAAGTTCAATGGTTCACTTCTGAGTTCTGCTTTTCCCTGATTAAAATAAGCTGGGGGGAGTCTCAGGAGTGGTTGTTGTCAGGACGGTCCCATTTCTTGATGCACCAGCGACAAAACACAACAAACATAAGAGAACACTACATAACAGACAGAAACAAAACACTTATCAATTGAATAATTAAATCAAATATAATCAAAGAAATGTCTTATTATGCATGAAAGAAAACAAAAAAACAGAAATAATGAAACAACAATAGGAACTTAATAAATAGCAACAAAAACATTAAATACACCAAAAATACACTTAAGCTGGAGAAATAACCCTGATGGATGGATGAACCATCACAGTCCAACTTCCTACAGACAATTTCTCTTTCATCTTTTGTTGGCCTTTTTTGTCAGGTCTTTTACCAGCAGCTATCATTTCACCTCTTTTAAAGGGCATGGATACCTTTCTTATAGGCTTTCTCAGAACGGCCCAAGCTCCAAGAGGACTCCTTCAATGGGCTGAGACACCAGTTGAACGTAATAGTTTCTACCTTGTCTATGGACAAAATGTTTATCCAGAGTTGTCCAAAGGGTTGTGTCTGACTTACTATTTTCACCTACTGTTCAGTGCCTAACAATTCCCCCCACCAACACCCCAACCATTACAAACGAAAGAGGTAACACGAATTGAAACTCTATCTGTAAAGCTGGTTATGAACTGGTTATGTGGCATTGGTGTGACACCTTCACATGTTACATCATGGCTAAATGGTCAATGAATAAATGGACTGGCACAAACATTACAGGCAATGGCAAACTTTACTGCAGATGCAATCAATGAAGTCTCAGCTGAACTGGTTGCCCTACGGACTGTTGCTCTGCAGAGTTGAATGAATCCTAATACTCAAGCAAAGAAGGTACCTATGGGGGATAATACTATACATTTGAAACACTCTAAATGATCTGTAGAAACCATTGTCCTTTGATAATAAAAACAATGATTACAGGCTAATTGTGTGAATAAATAATGTCTCCAAATGGTAGCAGGGCTTTCTCATAGCACTGATAATTGCTATAAAGTGGCCATTTCTGACCCTCAGAGAATGTAGGTAGCAAGACAGCTATCTGAAGGTGGAGCCCATTAAGAGCAGCAACAGGCTAAGGTGATCAGGGATACCAGGAAGTTACATTTTAAAAATGTAAACTCTGAAATTGGTTTAATCCTAAAATGAGATTACAGCCACCTCACAGCTGGAGAAACGTACAGTGCAGAGTCTGGAGGAAGAGAATGAATTAAGACTGAATGGATGTAACAATGGAATTCCAGAGTCTGGACAGAGTAAGTAAAGGAGAAAGACAGGAGTTGAGAAGGACAGTGCATTGATGTTGCATTGTTGGTGGGCAGGTGGACAAGCTGCCCCACCTGTTATATAAGGATTGAATAACTGTAAATGTAGGCCTACAAGAAAAGCTGGTTTATTATTTTTACTTTATTTGTTTGCACTTCAAATTCTCCATGTGGTCATCCCTATTTACTTTATTTAAAGGTGCCACTTTTGCTAATATCTTGCTCCTTTGGTGTAATTTTGGTGGGTGCAGGGCTGCCACTGGGGTACCTTCCTCCTGTTATATAACTGAGTGAGACAGCAGCAGTAGCTGCTGCACCACATTGCTCTCTTCTCTCTTTATATGTATTTATAAAGCATGGTTAATTATACAGTATTTGCAAAAATAACCAGTTCAAGCAATTTGGTACAATTACCAGACTGGTACAGCTTAAATAATATTACAGTTTATGAAGTTTCTAAACGTTTTAACTTTATTATAGTATCTGGTTTAAAAGCTGAATTATTGTATAGCTATTTTTTATTCCAAATATAATCTTAGCTGGCCTTTCATAAAGGTCATGTTGTTGGCAGATTCAAGACAACTATTTTTGAACTGAAACAGTGGATATAATTCTGACCTACATGTTAAAAATATAGTCATGGCAAAAAATATGTCCCATGTGTAAGTAGACAAGCTTTGTATTTGCCAATGAAGAAAAAATTCTGAAGGCCCTTTTAGGTGTATAGTGTAAGAGCACACTAATTGAAAATTAAGCAAAAATGTGGATATTTACTTACTGGATGACCATTTCTAGGCAGCACCTGGGCAGAGTGGAGCAGAATCCAATTCATGATTATTAAGCTAACAGTATTCAGAACGAGTTCCAAACTATTTTTAAAAGGGTTTTTAATTTTTCTTAATTTATTCATTGTTGCAGTTTAATCTTACTATCAAAATGTTGTAATGCCATTTTTTTCATACCTTTTGGTCTAATTTACAGTTGTGAAAAAGTAAATACACTTCATGAAATGTTTTTTTCTTTTTTATCATATATGGGCAATCAAGTTTTGATCACCATTTGAGGAGTATCTTTAGATAAATGTAATTTATTGAAAAATAAAAACAATGAAAATTTGGGGTTGCAGTAATTTATCCATCCATCCATCCATTTTCCAACCCGCTGAATCCGAACACAGGATCACTGGGGTTTTCTGGAGCCAATCCCAGCCAACACAGGGCACAAGGCAGGAACCAATCCCGGGCAGGGTACCAACCCACCGCAGTGCAGTAATTTATTCAATGAAAAAATAAACAGATATTCAATTTCTGTTTTTATATAAAATAAGTTAACCCTGGGCTATAATATATGGCATTACTCCCAATAGTAGAAACAAAACCAATGTTTCCTGTAACTGCCTACCAGTCTCTGACATCAATCGGGTGAAAGTTTTTTCCACTTATCCATGCAGAAGTCTTTCAACTGATCTTTGAGGGGTGTATTGTGTGCACAAGCTGATTCATGTCTCCCAACAGCATCTTGATGGGATTTAGACCCTGGCTTTGAGTTGACCATTTCTTCTTCGTTTTCAATCTCTCCTAGTTGGAGTTACTGGTATGTTTTCGTTCATTGTCATGCTGTAAAATCCACAGTGATGGTGTCACATTATCTTCAAGCACACTCTGGTGCAAAAAAGAATTCATAGTGGATCATACATTTGGTGGTGAGCTACCCAGGCCCTATGCAGCAATGCAGCCCCAAATCACAACATTTATACAACCATGGTGTACAGCTGGTATCAGGCTCTTCAGTTCAAATGTTTTTTGACTAAACATGTCTTCTGGTACTGTAGCAAAATAACTGTCTGTGCCACATGAGTATAGAGCATATCGTTCCAAAAGTCCTGGGGCCTCATGCATAGAATTCACACTAAAACATGTGTGAACAAAACTAGAAATGTGTGTATGCACAAAAAAATTCAGAAGCATAAAACTGAGAGTAAGCAAAGCTCTACACACTTTCCCTTCATAAATCCTAATCAACGTGAATTATAACACACATGCACTCACCTACAGCTCCACCCTGACTTCTGCTAGAAGTTTGCCTGTTTGAATATGCAAATCAGTATAACATGCTCCTTCAATTCAGTGTTTTGTTAAAAGACAATGGCAAAAGCATGTGTAAAAAAAAAAAAAGAATTTCAGTGAACGTGAAATGGAGGTCCTGCTCACTAAAGTGGAGGCAAAGAAAAATGTAATATTTGGTGGCTTAAGCAGTGGTATAAGCAACCAAAGGTGGGGACACTCAAAAGTTAAAGTTCAGAAAGTTGCACAGTACCTGAATAAAAAAGTAGTGTAAATCAAATATAAATAATTTGCATGTTTAATATGACAAACAAGCATGCAGCTGATGCAGTAGTACTGTTTATTCTGTTTCAGACGATATAACAAAAGGTGACTCCTGCGCCAGGAACGCAGATCCATGCAGTAGTGGTGCTGCTGTGCCCAGCACATCTTGAGGCTCTGAGAGATGCTTCTTTGCAGACGCACACACACAAAAGGGTTTTTTGGTACTGTGTTTTGAGATACAGTATGTTAGTGGCAGACTACCACGTCTGAGAATGACGGACCAGATCGTTCATATTTAGGTCACGTATTTTCACATCTTTCCTTTACATACCTCATTTGACTTATACCCTTCATAAGAAACGTTTGCCTCTACTTGCAACTCAAAGTTAAATAAACTCAGCATGAGGGTGGCATTTTGAATCTCCATAAAGTCTACTTTCAAGACATGAAGATGGCACTTTAAAACCTGGAGTATCCTGGTACTCTAAAAGATTAAGTTTCCTGAACATGCCTGAGTGTATTTTTTTCCTTCATGAGCCAGATATGTAGAACTGCTGTCTAACCTCCATAAATGAATCAGAGTTTTTCCAATCTTGTGTAAGCCTTCTCCAATGAGTCGTGACCCCTAAACCCTTAGCTATAAAAGATTTATTTTCAATCACCAGATTTTTGCTCTCTTGGAAACACATAGTCAAGTCAGTTACCAAAGATTTCATTAAATTGCCTGATGGATGCATCATGGAGTATGTCCTCTTGCCATCTTCCTTTACTCTGGTAATTTTCCTTTTCTAATATCATTTTGTTTTTGCAGGGATTTTCTCTTTCCAACTGAAAATTATAAATTTATCTTGAAATCCTGCTTAATATTATAAAGCATTAATTGATTTTGAACACTAAGCATGACAATCATATATTTCATGCTTCACATTCTCCTTTATGATAAAAAGTTAGAAATAAGAATATATATGGTGCATAATTTATTTTCAAAGATTTCTGTACATATTATGCACTATAAAGGAGTTTCTGTCAGTGTATAAAAAGCTTATAGAAATTAATTTAAAAAATTCTCAGGAGGATGTACTCATCAGTGTTGTACAAAGGTTGCTGCTCAAAAGCTCAATAGTTTATTACAAAATAGTGCTATTGTACTATATATAAAGGTAATATGCTTATTAAGTTCACTTTTCATTTATCCTTTGTCATTAAGCATACTATAGTTAAACCAAGTACGTATTCTTAAAATAAGAAAATGCAAGCTATAACAAATTTAAACAAAGGTCAGTGTACCTTAATAGAGAATTAATCAATCAATCCTTTTTTATCTGGTTCAGGCTTTGTTTAAAGCTAGTGCCCAAAGTGGATGAGACACCAGTTAACCAAAAGGTACATCTGAACACAATTACTCAAAATGGTCAAATTTAAAGTCACTAATTAACCAAATATACATCTCTTTGGAATAAGGGAAAATAACTCTGATGTTCTCAGGAAAAAAACCCATGCAGAAGTAAACTGGTAAACACATAGGCAGCTATTAGTCACAGGGTTTGAACAGAATCGGTGACAAAGGGCAGCCCTGGCGGAGTCCAACTCTCACTGGAAATGGGTTCGACTTACTGCCGGCAATGCGGACCAGGCTCTGGCAACGATCGTACAGGGACTGAACAGCCCTTATCAAGGGGGCCGGTACCCCATACTCTCTGAGTACCCCCCACAGGATTCCCCGAGGGACATGGTCGAATGCCTTTTCCAAGTCCACAAAACACATGTAGACTGGTTGGGCAAACTCCCATGCACCCTCCAGGACCCTGCTAAGGGTATAGAGCTGGTCCACTGTTCCGCGACCAGGACAAAAATCACACTGTTCCTCCTGAATCCGAGGCTCGACTATCCGACGGACCCTCCTCTCCAGAACCCCTGAATAGACTTTTCCAGGGAGGCTGAGGAGTGTGATCCCTCTGTAGTTGGAACACACCCTCCGATCCCCCTTCTTAAAGAGGGGGACCACCACCCCGGTCTGCCAATCCAGAGGCACTGTCCCTGATGTCCATGCGATGTTGCAGAGGCGTGTCAACCAAGACAGTCCTACAACATCCAGAGCCTTGAGGAACTCCGGGCGTATCTCATCCACCCCCGGGGCCCTGCCACCAAGGAGTTTTTTGACCACCTCGGTGACCTCAGTCCCAGAGATGGGGGAGCCCACCTCTGAGTCCCCAGGCTCTGCTTCCTCATTGGAAGGCATGTTAATGGGATTGAGTAGGTCTTCGAAGTACTCCCCCCACCGACCCACAACGTCCCGAGTCGTGGTCAGCAGCACACCATCCCCACCATATACAGTGTTGACACTGCACTGCTTCCCCTTCCTGAGACGCCGGATGGTGGACCAGAATCTCCTCGAAGCCGTCCGAAAGTCGTTCTCCATGGCCTCCCCAAACTCCTCCCACGCCCGAGTTTTTGCCTCAGCAACCACCAAAGCCACATTCCGCTTGGCCTGCCGGTACCTATCAGCTGCCTCCAGGGTCCCACATGACAAAAGGGACCGGTAGGACTCCTTCTTCAGCTTGACGGCATCCTTCACCGCCGGTGTCCACCAACGGGTTCGGGGATTGCCGCCACGACAGGCACCGACCACCTTACGGCCACAGCTCCGGTCAGCTGCCTCAACAATAGAGGCACGGAACATGGCCCATTCGGACTCAATGTCCCCCACCTCCCTCAGGATGTGGTCGAAGTTCTGCCGGAGGTGGGAGTTGAAGCTACTTCTGACAGGGGGCTCTGCCAGACGTTCCCAGCAGACCCTCACAACACATTTGGGCCTACCACGCCTGACCGGCATCCTCCCCCACCATCGAAGCCAACTCACTACCAGGTGGTGATCAGTTGACAGCTCCGCCGCTCTCTTCACCCGAGTGTCCAAGACATGTGGCCGCAAGTCCGATGACACGACCACAAAGTCGATCATCGAACTGAGGCCTAGGGTGTCCTGGTGCAAAGTGCACATATGAACACCCCTATGCTTGAACATGGTGTTCGTTATGGACAATCCATGACGAGCACAGAAGTCCAATAACAAAACACAGCTCGGGTTCAGATCGGGGGGGGGCCATTCCTCCCAATCACGCCCTTCCAGGTCTCACTGTCATTGCCCACGTGAGCATTGAAGTCTCCCAGCAGAACGAGGGAGTCCCCAGAAGGTATGCCCTCTAGCACCCCCTCCAGGGACTGCAAAAAGGGTGGGTACTCCGAACTGCTGTTCGGTGCATACGCACAAACAACAGTTAGGACCCGTCCCCCCACCCGAAGGCGAAGGGAGGCTACCCTCTCGTCCACCGGGGTAAACCCCAATGTACAGGCTCCAAGTCGGGGGGCAATAAGTATACCCACACCCGCTCGGCGCCTCTCACCGGGGGCAACTCCAGAGTGGTACAGAGTCCAGCCCCTCTCAAGGAGATTGGTTCCAGAGTCCAAGCTGTGCATCGAGGTGAGCCTGACTATATCTAGCCGGAACCTCTCAACCTCGAGCACTAGCTCAGGCTCCTTCCCCTTCAGAGAGGTGACATTCCACGTCCCAAGAGCCAGCTTCTGTAGCCGAGGATTGGACCGCCAAGGTCCCCACCTTCGGCCACCACCCAACTCACACTGCACCCGACCTCCTTGGCCCCTCCCATAGGTGGTGAGCCCATGGGAAGGGGGACCCACGTTGCCTTTTCGGGCTGTGCCCGGCCAAGCCCCATGGGTGCAGGCCCGGCCACCAGGCGCTCGCCATCGAGCCCCACCTCCAGGCCTGGCTCCAGAGTGGGGCCCCGGTGACCCGCGTCCGGGCAAGGGAAAACGCCGTCCAAAATTGTTTTCCATCATAGGAGGTTTGTTTAACCGCTCTTTGTCTCATCCCTCACCTAGGACCAGTTTGCCTTGGGTGGCCCTACCTGGGGCATAAAGCCCCGGACAACAGAGCTCCTAGGATCCATGGGCACTCGCAAATCCCTCCACCACGATAAGGTGGCGGTTAAAGGAGGGGGAAATATTTTAATATTTTATCATTAAACATAAATTTGAATGGGGGTGACACTGTGGCGCAGTAGTAGTGCTGCTGCCTTGCAGTAAGGAGACCTGGGTTCGCTTCCTGGGTCCTCCCTGCGTGGAGTTTGCATGTTCTCCCAGTGTCTGCGTGGATTTCCTCCGGGTGCTCCGGTTTCCTCCCACAGTCCAAAGACATGCAGGTTAGGTGGACTGGCGATTCTAAATTGGCCCTAGTGTGTGCTTGGTGTGTGTGTGTGTTTGTGTGTGTCCTGCGGTGGGTTGGCACCCTGCCCAGGATTGGTTCCTGCCTTGTGCCCTGTGTTGGCTGGGATTGGCTGCAGCGGACCCCCGTGACCCTGTGTTTGGATTCAGCGGGTTGGATAATGGATGGATGGTTGGATAAATTTGAATGTTTCTGATGTTATTAGTTGTTTTTTTGTGACTTAAGAATACCAAACATTATAATTTTAAAGCTTCACTTAATGTAAGTAAATTACTTCCAGCAATACCAATGAATATTCAGTTGTTGTCTGTCTTTACTAAAGTCTGATTTGACAGTTAACAGAGCATAACAGTTTACACACTTCATCTCACTGCTATTATTGTGTTAATGAAACTCGGCAGAGCAGCTTCATCAAGAAATTAAGTGTTTCTCACTTTCAGACAAGGGTGCAATAAATATTCAGGGCTGACATTTGACAAGCTTGATTTTGAAAAGATTACTAATTGAGGCATTTCTGAAAGGGACTACAGCTGAATTTTAAGAAATAAGAAAGAGTCTGTATGATAAATACTGACACTGGCACACACTGTGTTTGTACTTTCACTAATGTCAAAATTACCAGATAAAATTCATTCATAGTCTGAAAATATAGTGGCTTTCTTTTAAAATTTGAATAAAATTCACCACAATATTATTTAAAAAGTTTATAAAATAATTAAAACAAATAAAATAACAAGTCCACAAAGCCTATAAAATAATTAAATCAGAAAAAAACATGTCTTAAAAGAAAAGAAAGCTGTTTCATCTGTGATAACAATTTTCTGTATACTATATGTGCAAACTACACATTAATTTTGAGAATGTAGTTTCTATTAAAACTTAGTGTACACTAAAGAAAGGTAAAAGTAGATCCCCAAAATGCAAATAAAACACATGCTTCTAAAAGGTGTTGGTAAATGAAGTGATTCATATGAATTGCTAAGGATGGTCTGAACAATCTGAAACAGTGGACTGATTTATCGCAACAACATGTATTTGTATACCATATTTTCATATATTTGAGCAGCTTAAAATTCTTTACAATAATAATAATAGCAAAAGAGAGTTTGACAGATAGTGAAAAGGTTATTTCAGAAAGTAAAAAAGAGAAACAAAATATCCATCCAAATAGAAAATAATATATGGCCACTGAAAAGAGGAAAACAAAACCCTCAGCCAGTTAGATGCTGGAGAGGATATAACTCTAGGAGTTCCATGGTCAAAACACCAACAGACCTTCTCTGGACATTGTACAGTGTGTACAGTAAATGTGTTCTCATTATGAGAATACTCAGAACTTTCTACATCTATCCAGCATTACAGACGGCAGCAACATACTTTGTCCAGGCGGTTGTGGTGCGTAGTGCTAACACTACTGAAAAAAAAAAAAAAAAAATATTTATATATAAAGTCAAGTCAATTTCATTTATGCAGCACATTTTAAAACAACAAAGTCAACCAAAATGCTGTACAGCTTCCATAAATACATCAATACGTATATACAGTAAATAAATACACCAAAAGTAAATGCACACGTACACGTTCAAAAAGCCAAGGCAAAAAGATAGGTTTTCAAGCTGAATTTAAAAGTGACCAATGTTGGTGCTGACCTAATATAAAAAGGTAGACACAACCAATACCTTCTGGTCAGAAGGCCTCAGTGATCGTGAAGGAGAATAAGGGAGCAAGAGGTCAGTAAGACAGAAGGGGACTAAACCATTCAGGGGCAAAAAAACAAACAATAAAATTTTAAACTCAGTGTTGTAGTGAACAAGAAGCCAGTGAAGAGAAGCTAAGACTGGTGCAATGTGATTCTGTTTTAATGTGCCTGTTAGAAGCCTGGCAGCAGAATCTTGGATAAGCTGAAGATGAGCAAAGGATGACTGGTTAACTCCAAAGTATAATGAGTTGCAGTAGACAAGCTGAGAAGAGACGTATAAATCAGTGTTTCAAAATCATGTACAGAAAGAAAGGGATTGACCTTAGACAATACCTTGAGCTGATAGAAATAGGCTTTAAAAATTTAATTAATTTGTTTATCAAATTTGAGGGAATTATCAAAATTATCAAAAATCACACCAAGATTTTTTGCAAAGGATTTAGAGTAGGTTGTCAAAGGGCCAATATTAATTTCTGGAGCACAAGTAAGATCGGAAGGTCCAAAACACATAATCTCTGTTTTTTTTTTTGTCATTTAAATTAAGAACATTTAGTAACATCCATGTTTTAATGTCTTCCAGACATTCTAATAAAGGTTTAAGAGAATTTGTTTTGATCTGTTTCAGTGGAAAATATATATGTATATCATTTGAATAACAATGGAAATAAATATTTTGGTTTTTTTTAATTAATCCTAAGGGAAACATATACAGTGAAAAACGAATAGGCCCCAAAATAGACCCTTGTGGGACCCAACTGGTGATAGGGGCAAAGGATGAGGAGAAATTTCTTAGGCTGACTGAAAAGTTTCTGCCTGTGAGGTATGACCTGAACCATTCCAAAGCAGTTCCTTGTATACCCACATACTTCTCAAGATGGGCGATAAGGATGTCATGGTCTAAAGTAGGGGTGTCGAACTCCGGGCCTGGAGGGCCGCAGTGGCTACAGGTTTTCACTCTAACCCTTTTCCTAATCAGCGAGCAGTTTTCACAGCTAATTAACTCATTTTCCATTCATTTTAATAGCCCAGTTTTTAAGGAATCAGTCCTTGAATTGATTCTTTTCTTCAGCAGCCAAACAGAAATGAGACGTGAAACAAGCCAACAGATGACCCGCTAAACTGGGATTTCAAACTCCAACCAATTTCACTCCAAACAGTCTCTTAATGAGAAGCTGATTCTTGCTGTTAATTAAGCCCATTATTTAATTCCATGGTTTGTTGCTGCTCTCATTCTGCCACAGCAGACATTTCCAAATCTGTTGATTTTTCTGTTTTTTCTAAGAACATTTTCAAAATGTTTTGGTGACCTGAAAGATCAACCTTACTGAGACCTTCACCTTTATTTATTTTCAGATATTGTGTGATGGGCACAGGTCAGCTGGTCATATGGTGGCTTGTTTGATGTCTCATTGTTTGGCTACTAATTAAGGAGCCTGAGTCAAGTTAATTAAAACTAAAGCAAAAGAAGTTAATTAGCAGTAAAAACGGCTCACTAATGAAGAAGATGGTTAGAATGAAAACATGTAGCCACTGCGGCCCTCGAGGACTGGAGTTCGACACCTGTGGTCTAAAGTATCAGATGCTGCAGTCAGATCTAATAGCAACAACAGAGCAGTATCCCCAGAGTCACTTATTAAAAAACGATCATTTAGAACCCTTAAAAGTGCACACTGTGTGCTGTGGTGTGTCTTACAATCAGACTGAAATACTTCAAAAATGTCATTTAAAAAGGTCTGCAGCTGTAGAAAGACAACCTTCACCAGAATGTTAGAAATAAAGGGCAACTTGGAGATGGGTCTGAAGTTCGAAAAGTTTGTAAAATCCAGAGTTGTTTTTTTTAATTAAAGGCTGCACCACAGCATATTTACAAAAGGCTGGGACTGAACTAGTCTCAGGACCACTTTTTATAATGTCCAAAATGCTAAGCCCAGCAATGTCAAAAATATCTTTAAGAAGACAAATGTTAATATCCAGTGGACAAGTTGTGAGTTTAAGGTGACTAATTATTTCTACCAAAAAAGGAAGAGAGAGATTGGCTCAAACCGATGAAAACAGTTGTAGATATAGGAGGGACAGACAGATCATCAACAGAGGGTGTAATGTGGAATCTAATGCTAGCAATTTTGATAGACAAAAATAAGAAAACACCAAATTTAAATGGTGTGTTTTTTGTAATTTTTTGAAGTGCTCAACTGTACCGGCCTGACATAAAGTATTCAGACTTTTGATGCATAAAACCAAATGCTGCGCCACTAGTTCTTTTATGCTTCACTCCCAGAACACTGAGAAAGCCAGCATTAGAGGATCTAAGATTTGACAATTAGGAGTAGAGGGAGACAGACATTTCAAAATATTAGAAGATGCCAGATTGTTCAGAGACTTGTGCACATCTTACATATTTTAAAATCAATCCCAATGAACACAGGAAACCTGTGTAATGATAGCAAGACCAGTAAGATATGGTCAGGTTTTCTTTTTGTAGTTCAGATTTTTACTGATATGTTTTTAACAAAATACAGCAAAGTTATATCTTTTTAGGTAATACTGACAGGACTGCAATGCAGTAACTCAAAACTGTGTATTTACTTTTCAGCATCTTGCAAATGATAATAAGATATCAAACTCTTGTTATGCTTCCTCTTAAACTAAAATCATATGCAAATTCTTTAATTCTGGGTTTATTTGTAAAGCCAGGTGATCTAACTTATTTTAGGGTCTTCCCATTTTTGCAGCCAGTTATTCAAATTTGTTTATCACTTCTTTAGTTTAGGAAGAATACTACTGATTTAGTCTCTGTTGTTAGTAAACCATTGGATCAGTGAGTGCTATTGATAAATAAATCCTTGTGTCAGTTGAATTGCTGGGGCAATGCACTTTACAATTTAAAATGATACAGCCAATCGGGAGCATGTAGATTGAGAATAATGAGGGACTTAAGGTAAATTCCTATGCAACACCATACATAAAATAATGGATCTCTGACATACAATTACTACAACTGGCCAAAAAATTTGCTTTGTGTTATATAGGGGTGAAACTAACCCTAGGCACGGCCAGAAAGGCACACTCACAGTCAAATATACTTTAATAAGAATGTTACAATCAATAGCATCAAAAGCTGTTCTCAAATTTAATAGAACAAGAACTGATATGTGCAGTATTATTTGGATCAGCTTTAGGATATACAGTAAGTCAATAACTACTTTAACCAAAGCAGTTTCATTACTCTGATTTGGTCTAAAGTCTGTCTAATGCTTACATCGAACAGAATTTTAATTCAATTAGTCAATTAATTGTCGAAAATACTGTATATGTTTTTCCTAGGATTTGACTCCAAAACGGCAGGGTAGCCTAAAATTGTTCAAACATAATGTAGTGCCTAAACTATAGCTCTTTCAGAAAATCGGGAAAATTGGCAATGGACATTTAACTATGTCAAGTTCAAATACTTTTTAAAAAAAGTAGGGACAGGGTCAAAGACACATATGGACAACAGTAACTTAAATATTTTTTGAAGATCAGATAGACTTATTTTAGTAAAGGAGTTTAATTCACCATGTTCATCATGTTAACGTTCAACTAGATTTATTCTTGACATCTGTTGTTTACTACATCTTAAGTAATTTTTTTTTTATCCAGCCCCTCAAACTTCTGACACAAACAGGCTTGGACACAAGTCTCAACAAATAGGATTTATTTATGGTAAAGACTTTTCCAACGCCATAAACACAGTTCCAAAGCAGCACACGGCAGAACTTTGTCTGCTCTCCTTCCCCTTCTTTCTGTCACCTCCTCTCCTTACAGCAAGGTTTGTCGTCGCCTGCCTCCTGACTCCTTTTATGTTACACCAGGAAGCACTTTCAGTGTCCTGAAGCTGTGGTTTGGAAGCACTTCCGTTGAGGTGGGAGCCTGTCAAAGAAGGGCTGAACGGTCCCCGCAGGGCCCTCTGGCAGCACCCACAAAACCCAACAGGAGTCGAAGAACTCCATTTCCCATGGTACCATGTGAAAGCCAAACATTAGGGGGGCTGCCATCTAGTGTCCAGGAAAGACAATGTCCTGTGCACACTGTCTCCTTTGGTTCTTTTCGGTATGATGGCATCCCGACTAGGTAAGGCTCCCATCTCTCACACTGAAAAGAATGCTAATAAAACCTTGCATTTAGCCAATGATGGTTTAATGCCTTCTCCACAGACTGAATCAGGTTGCAAAAGGCAGTTCATATCTGAAAATAAGATTCTTGGATTTCTTTTTAATTCTGAAGATGAAGGACTGGCTCTAAAATTAAATTAGTCTATTCTATATTCTATTTGCAAATCTGACTCTTCACCCTTTCCTTCTGAATTTTTAATTTACTCTTTGTCTATTTAGGTTCAGCTTTACAGCACTCTCTTTTGAGTTACCAGTCTCCTTGAGTTTTCCATGGAATTACAGCTTTAGTTAATTTCTTACAGCATTTTCCAAAGCTGATTGGACTGATTCCATCATTAAGGTTTTGGCTACGTTTTACAGCCTTATGCCCTTCAATACCCTAACCCGCTCTGTTTATTCAGACCTGGGACCGGACAAGTTGAGTCGGTTTTCCCCCCTGGTCAATCCAATCAGCATCAGAAAATGCTAGGGCGTACCCCAGTGAAAAATGAGTGAGGGCTACTGGGCCAGAAGTTAGTCCAAAAGAAGCAGAAGATATGTTGGGTGTGGGGGGCAATGACTAGGAAAGGAACTGAGCAGGCAGATTTGATGGAAAGGAGGAAAATGTGAGGGATGTGCGTGTAATTAACTAAATGGAATGGGAATAAGGCAAGAGAACTGGGGGCAGGCTTTAAGTTGCTGTACAGGGATAAATTGTGTAGATATAGTAGTATCCAAAGAAATAAAGGATAGTATTTTCAGTGTAATTAGGAGGAGTGATAGGGTGATGAATGTCAAGCTGGGCCTTGTTGAGACTGCTGTTAATTTCATTTGTGCATATGTTTCTCTAGAGGGCTCTGAGGAAGAGAAGAAAGATGTTTTCTGGGCACAAATGAACGACGAGCTTAGGGCTGTACAAGAGGGAGAAAACATAATTGTTGCTGGTGATCTAAATGGGCATGTGGGGAACAGTAGAGAGACGACACAGAGGGTACATGGAGGGTAGGGAGTAGGGAGAAAAATCAGGGAGGGGAGAGGTTAGTAGATTTCACCGCCTGTATTTTGACATCTAATTTGATAAAGAAATTTTTTGTAAAGAAAGTAAATAAGCTTGTAATTAACAGTGGTGGAAAAAAAGAAAGCCAAATAGACGTTCTAATGTATAGAAGATCTCATTTGAAAGAGATAAAGAATTGTAAGGTCATAAATGGGGAAAGTGTGACAGTGCAGCATAAAGTGAGGGTGGAGGACTGGGAGATCTGAATCAGCAGGAAAATGAAACCACTGTCAAGCAGCAACAAGGATAAAGTGGTGGAGATTAAAAGAGGAAGGGTTTAAGAACAGGTTGAATAAAGAGCAGGTAAAGAGGTGTTGGGTAGGATGACAGGAAGTAGCCCACCGAAGGACAAAGAAACATGGTGGTGGAACAGAGAGGTCCGGGATGCGATAAAGGCTAAGGAGGATGCAAAGAAAACATGGTACCAATGTGGGAATCAGGAAGATACAGAAAAGTATAGGCAAACAAACAAGCAGGCAAGAGCCAAGACATGAGCTTTGGAGTAAGCATATGAAAAATTGGAGACTAAAGAGAGAATGATTTGTAGAATAGCGGAGCTTAGGAACAAGACTGGAAATAATTTTAGTCAGATAAAGCAGATGAAAGATGAGCAAGGTGTGGTCTTGAGTGAGCATGATAAGATCAAGAATAGGTACTTTAAAAAGCTGTTAAATAAGGAAAATTCAAGGGTAGTATTTGGAGATGGAGTCCCAAATGAAGGGCTAGTACCAAGAATAAAGAGGAAGGAAGTAAAGGAGGCACTGAAAAGAATGAAAAATTGAAAGGCAACAAGAACGGATGAAAACCAGCAGAAACGTGGAAGGGTTTAGGAGAAGAAAGAGTAGATGTGTTGTGGGATCTAATTCAGAAGATCAATGAACAGCAGATAATACCAAGGAAGTGGATGAACAGTGTGATTGTAACCATTTATAAGGAGAAAGGTGATATCCAGGAATGTGGAAACTATAGAGGGATAAATCTGATCTCACTTACAATGAAAATTAGGGAAAGTATTGTAGAGAGAAGGCTTAGGAAAGAGGGAAACATAGGGGAGGAGCAGTGACATTTTATGTGTTGTATAGCACCAGAAAAGAAGAAGTGGAGAGGAAGTTGCAAGAATGGAGAAGGGCTTTGGAAGACAGAGCATTGAAAATAAATAGGAAGAAGACAGAATATATGAGGTTTAGTGATGATCAGGATTCTTAAGTTAGCTTGCAGGGAGACTGGTTATAAATAATGGATACATTTAAATATCTATGATCAGTGGTAGCCCAAGACGAAAACTAGAGGCAGAGATAAGTATTAGAGTGCAGTGCAGATGGAACAATTGGAAGAAGGTATCAGGAGTGTTGTGTGATTGTAGAATTAAGGCAAAGGTTATCAGTAGGTTTTCAAGATAGCGGTAAGATCAGCAATGATGTATGGTACTGATACATAGGAGAAGAGGTTATATGTGACAGAAATGAAAATATTTAGATGGATGTGTAGAGTTACAAAAAAGACGGAGATTAGTCCAGCTGTAACACAGTACCACAATCAACATTTATGTTCTGAAAATTTCACTTTAGTCCTTGATGACCACTCTGCTAATGGTTAATTCCTAGAGAGGATGAAAGATGAACACAACAACTGGTTTTAGATTAAGAGGCACTAAAGCATCTGACTTAAAAAAAAAACAGTGCAAGGAAGCTTCATGCAACTAGTGACAAATGGGACAATTCAGTGTAAAAAGTTTTGTTCATGATACATGAGGTTTGTGCATACAGGTGCCATTGCCTGCCATCCAAAGTGAAACTAACCTTTAGTCTGTCTGCATTTTAAAGAAATCCTGTGATGAGATTTGTTTAAAATTGCTTTTGATTAATGTAAATTTAATAATTTGATATATATCCTTTGCAATAGCATGCACACTTCATAATATTGACAATCCATCCAGACTATCCAGTATTGTTATATGAAGATAATTTTTGTTGTGATTTGGAGTCCCAAATATAGCAAAATGTATGTGAGGCCTCCTAAAGAGGACTGTAAATGCAGGTATTCAAACTAAACAGTCAGCCCAAGGAGACTCTCCTCAAATCCCTCAAAACTGCTAAATGTAACCTGACCTAGCAGACCTAAAAAATTGTAAGCTGAATTAAGTAGTCCAAAAAATATAACAAAAACCCCACCAGAAGAAGGATAATCCAAGATCTTCAACTTGTATCAACAGGGCAACAAAGGAATCTTAATATAAAATTATTTATTTGAAAAAATAGAAAAATACAAGAAAATGGCAGCAAACAGCAAAAATAAGAAAAAAGGAGTTCATAAAAGGACATCCTAACCAAACACGTTCAGATCCATGCAGAAGAGAAAACCAGGGACAGAATAAAGATTAACCAAGAAAAACAGAAAATTCAACAATTTAGAAATATTTACAAAACTCCTTCACTGATTTGAGCTTACTCTGCTTTCACCTTAAATATCCAAGTGAGGGCTCAGAAAGTGTGATATCATGGTTGCCCTGCATCTTGGGACTCCACCCACAATACTCAAGGAATGGAGCTACAGATAAAGGGCTAATACATAATTCTGAACATAAAAGAAAATACATAAAAGGATGAAACATAATAATTAAAAAAGACCATAAAGAAAAAAATACACCTAATTACATATGCATACATAACAATTTTAATTATTTTATGTTTTTGGAACTACATTCTGCACTAGCCACTTACACTCACACAGTTAAAAGTTGTAATGACAAAAAGTGATTACACAGAATATGTGAGAAGGAAGATGGAGCAACTATGCTTCAGACTGCTTCTGTACACAAACTGGTCAAGATGCTTTACATTACATTAGAAGAAGTTTTGTGTAAAAGTAGCTAACAATTGTTTTTAGATCTGAAGATGCACCTAAGTAAGTTGTTCCTTTTTATTATATTAAGGCACCTAAGTCCTAAATCCAGCCTGTGCAAGGGGCATATAATTTATTAAATATGTTTTAATTCTTTATTAAGACAGTTTGGATGTCTCTAAGCCTTGGTGCCCCAAGCCTGTGGTCCCACTGATTCACCCTTAGAGGTAGCCTTGTCCACAAGCATTAAGTGTTTGTAGTTAACATGCTGCTGAGAAAATGCATTACATCAAGAGGTTATAATAAGCTTTGATCTCAGATACCACTTACTATATAATTACCAAATGACAGATGAACATATTAACATCATAATTTGTGAAATATCTAAGCACCTTCAATTCTCCGGTCTAGACAAAAGAGAGGGAGACATGGGGGAGCCCACACCGACTGTGTCCCTCGGGGAATCCTATGGGGGGTACTCCGAGAGTATGGGGTACCGGACCCCTGATAAGGGCTGTTCGGTCCCTGTACAATCGGTGCCAGAGCTTGGTCCGCATTGCTGGCAGTAAGTCGAACCCGTTTCCAGTGAGAGTTGGACTCCGCCAGGGCTGCCCTTTGTCACTGATTCTGTTTATAACTTTTATGGACAGAATTTCTAGACGCAGCCAGGGCGTTGAGGGGGTCCAGTTTGGTGGACTCAGGATTGGGTCACTGCTTTTTGCAGATGATGTTGTACTGTTTGCTTCATCAGGCCGTGATCTTCAGCTCTCTCTGGATTGGTTCGCAGCCGAGTGTGAAGCGGCTAGGATGGGAATCAGCACCTCCAAATCCGAGACCATGGTCCTCAGCCGGAAAAGGGTGGAGTGCCCTCTCAGGGTTGGTAGCGAGATCCTGCCCCAAGTGGAGAAGTTCAAGTATCTCGGGGTCTTGTTCACGAGTGAGGGAAGAATGGAGCGTGAGATCGACAGGTGGATCGGTGCGGCGTCCGCAGTGATGCGGGCTCTCCATCGGTCTGTCGTGGTGAAAAAGAAGCTGAGCCGCAAAGCGAAGCTCTCAATTTACCAGTCGATCTATGTTCCTACCCTCACCTATGGTCTTGAGCTATGGGTAGTGACCGAAAGAACGAGATCGCGAATACAAGCGGCTGAAATGAGTTTCCTCCGCAGGGTGTCTGGGCTTTCCCTTAAAGATAGGGTGAGAAGCTCAGTCATCCGGGAGGGGCTCAGAGTAGAGCCGCTGCTCCTCCGC
This sequence comes from Erpetoichthys calabaricus, assembly GCF_900747795.2. Taxonomy (NCBI): domain Eukaryota; kingdom Metazoa; phylum Chordata; class Cladistia; order Polypteriformes; family Polypteridae; genus Erpetoichthys; species Erpetoichthys calabaricus. The sequence continues at coordinate 108,789,709 of NC_041396.2, forward strand.
ATCGAGAGGAGTCAGATGAGGTGGCTCGGGCATCTGATCAGGATGCCTCCTGGACGCCTCCCTGGTGAGGTGTTCCGGGCACGTCTAACCGGGAGGAGGCCCCGGGGAAGACCCAGGACACGCTGGAGGGACTATGTCTCTCGGCTGGCCTGGGAACGCCTCGGGATTCTCCTGGAAGAGCTAGAAGAAGTGGTCGGGGAGAGGGAAGTCTGGGCATCTCTGCTCAAGCTGCTGCCCACGCGACCCGACCTCGGATAAGCGGAAGAGGATGGATGGATGGATAAAGGGAGACATTATTTATAGCCCTTGGGAACAAACAAAGAAATCTAGTAGAAAGCTACAAAATGGATTTATGACTAAATGATTAAAGTTATTGTTAATTAACAAATCATAAACATCAGACTTGGAAATTCGTTTGTCTACTCATTTTGATCAGTCACAGAATATTTTGCCTATGTTTCTTCTCCAGCAAGGTTGCACTGCATCCCTGTACACACAAAGCAGTCAATTATAATGTTGCCTATGTACTAATCATAACTTAGCCTTAAATCCATGAAAGTAAGCACTGATATATACAAATGCCAGTGGGAACTTAACAATTTTGGGTTCTGAACTGCACTTTATGGAACATTAAATATATTTTAGACCAGAATGTGGCATTATTTTTAAAATACTCTTCCTCATAAAGGCAATGAATTGGCATAAAAATAATAGTACATCACCTAAAACAGTGACAAACACTTGACATGATTTATAATGAAACAAAACTCTGTACTTTAGCTGTCAAGGTTCTATAGCTTATTGACAGCATTTTTTGTATGGTTGCACTTTTTATCATTTATTTTATTTTCCTTTTGTTTTGTTTGACAATATTCCATATCTTTCAAGACCCCATGATGTATTCTGTGTCATTATATTAAGGGGATATGTCATGTGGTATAATGAGCATCACCCTGCTGTAGGCGTGTACTGTGTTGTCATTGGGAGGTATTTACTTGGTACCGACAGCCATTATGGGAACATTAAATAATCTGATAATAAATAAAGAAAATAAAGAAAAGAAATTTCTGATTTAGAGGAGCATGACCCTGTCATGTAGAATTTGGTTACTCAACTTTTTAAAATAACTAATGTATCTAATTCCGTAAATTATATTGCACTGCAATTATGAGCACATTTGTTCCAGTTTTCTTTGCTTGTTTAGCCCTGTTACTTTTGTAATGTTTGTTTGGCACTGTAATTTTAAAATACTTATCTAGGAAGTATTAAGTAGGCACGTGGCCATTCTTGCTGAAACAAGCTGTTGTAAGCCCCTACATAGTAACTTTTGTTTTGCCAGACAAGGACCTGGCAGAGAAAGTTTTAACAAAGCATAAGAGAACAAAAGTTGTAAAACAGTTGTACTGTAAAAACCAGGTGGCAGCAATATATCAAAATACCAAAGCACAAAACGTTAACCAGATCTCTTTATCTATTACTAAGAACTGTGAAATACCAAGGAACACCGAAACCCAAAATGTTATCCAGTGCTCTTTTGTCTTTGTTATGCAAAAGTTTATACCCTTCAATTCTATAGAGCTGCTAATAAGACACAAATTGTTCTGATTTTAATTCAGAATTTTAGAGACCAGGATTAGTGCAGCAGTTACTTACATAGCATTTTGGTGATGAAGTCACATGTTGCACATGGAGCAATTGTGAATTGTGCGCCCTGCAAATAGAGTGCTGTTACTACTACCAATACGGTTGTGTCCAAGCCAAAAAATTCAAAATGACAACATGTGCCAGAAAATGATCCACAAAATAATAGCACCTTGAAAAACAACATAAATGCACAAAATAATAGCAGAGATATATCCATCCATCCATCCATTATCCAACCCGCTGAATCCGAACACAGGGTCACGGGGGTCTGCTGGAGCCAATCCCAGCCAACACAGGGCACAAGGCAGGGACCAATCCCGGGCAGGGTGCCAACCCACCGCAGGACACACACACCCACACACCAAGCACACACTAGGGCCAATTTAGAATCGCCAATCCACCTAACCTGCATGTCTTTGGACTGTGGGAGGAAACCGGAGCGCCCGGAGGAAACCCACGCAGACACAGGGAGAACATGCAAACTCCACGCAGGGAGGACCCGGGAATCGAACCCAGGTCCCCAGATCTCCCAACTGCGAGGCAGCAGCGCTACCCACTGCGCCACCGTGCCGCCCCGCAGAGATATATTCAGAAGTAAAAAAAATAATAATCATACCAACTTTGTATTTTTAAGTTAATGATAAGGCCAGTTAAGGTTTTGTGTTATGTGCTGCTTCTTAATTTTCACAGCCAGAAAATTGCCAGCTGGTCATCACAAAGAAGCCGACCATCACAAGTGATTCAGAGACCCTTTGTAGTTTTCAAAGCCTGAGCCACATGCTGTCTGCAATCAATAAACTTGGAAGGCAAGTGAAGGCTATACACAATTCAGCAAATCATTTGGATACTGGTACTGCAGTGTTGTTATTTTCACTACATGGTGCAGCACTACCTGGGTGAAAAATTACTTACCCATTTGTTATATTGGTGATCCTGATGGCTTGGCTGCTGTGGTTGTTTTGACTCAGTGTCAATCGATATTCAATCTAAAGCTTACATCTTTTCCAACTGATTTGGCATTCAATAGTATTTTTACCACTTCCCTATTATTAGGGTCACAAACAGTTTTAGATAGCCTGTTCTGAATTGTTGGAGATTTTGTTTTGTGTGTGTGTGTGTTTGTGTGTTAGTTTTCTATTTTATCTGATACCCCTAAGACAAGATCAATTGTGACCAGCCATCTTTTAAGACTGAGGTAGGGTTGTCACTATATAATCGATTTTTTTTCAATTTTGATTTTTGGAACCTTTTGGAACATAGGTGCTCTTTTTCCTGTATTTTGTGGACATTTTATCTGAGGCAGTAAAAGTAGTAATGGCTAGTCATGATGTAGGGAATTCATGTGAGGAGTATGTTCAATCGGCATTTAAACTAAATATTTGAATTTTCAGAAAGGCAGAGGTTCTTTAGTGAGAAACAATGTTCATACCAGTGCAATAAATGCAAAAGCAAGAATAAACAGCCAGAATTATATGCTTGTTTATACATCTGCCATAAAACTGTGTATGTGTGTGTGTGATTCAGTATATGCAAGGGAATGTGATTCACTACGGGCACCAGCGTTTTAGTATAGCAGAATTTAAATGATTCTGTTTTTTTCTTTTTTTTTTTACACACAGTCTCACACCATCCACAATGTGCCATTTCACGCGTTCTTTACCCCTGTCAAATTGATGCTAGCGGTGTACTTTGTATCCCAAGTGTATGAAAACATAGCACAGCAATTTCAGGTGAGTTAAAATATGTTATTTTAGCTATCAGAAAGAACAGGAGCACTGACTGACTGTGGGCAGTTTTCATTTTGTCTTGCCATTTGTCTCTTACCTGCATACTCCATGAAATATGAAAGGATGGCTGAAGTTTTTATAGTTTATGATTCTAGAATTTACTTGGATTCTAATTAATTTATTTATTATTTTATGTGCCCAGATGATTGAGATCTTTTGTTTTGTTTTTTACTAATACGTATGAAAGTGTTTTTTGATAGCACACCATGGGGATTTTTTTAAATTGAAAACATATGCTAATATTTAAAGTGAAGATATATGCAAATAATAATGTGCCAAGAAATTATTTATTTTTACCTTCAACCACACATGAAATTCTAGACAAGCTAATTAAAAAGGCAGGCTCAGTTATGTGATGCACTTTGGACCCCCTAGAGGTAGCTGCAATGGAGGCAATTAAAACAAAACTGTGTGCCATTATGAACAATGCTTCACACCCTCTCTCTGACACACTAACACTGAGTACGTACACCCAACAAATTATTCAGCACACGTATGTCAAGAAATGCCTCTGGGGATTCTTCATACCAACAGCAATATGTCTGCATGATGCCTCACTGTGACTGCCAAGTCAGAAGTTTTCTTTCTTTCTTCCTTTTTAGTTATTCTGGTGTGAGTTCAGACCATACTGTGTGTGTATAATGGAGCCCCAGTAGCATTTCTTTACAATCTATTAAAAAATTGGTTCAGGGCATTAGCTTTGCCCACATTCTCTTCAAGTATCTGAGCCCTGGATTGCAATTATACCCAGTCCATTCCAGATACCCTTCATGTTATTCTGAGTGAGTTTGTTTTATATTTTAGTTTTGTAAGCTTCCTTTCCTTCACTTAGCTTTTATTTAGGACACACTGTACTTCCTTTAGTGCCTCTTTGTCACCGGATTTGAATGCACTCTTTTTCTTATTCAGGCCTTTTAGCTCCTTAGTAATCCAGGGTTAATTGTTTGGGAAGCAACACACGGTCTTTGTGGGTACCACTTTAAATATTCAAGACATCAGGCATTAGTATCCAAACAAGTGACGGTATGTAAATAAGGAAACAGTGTCCACTACATTTTATTGTAATGTTCCTTTTCTTTTCTTTTTTTTTTAAGACTTGATGTTTTTCTGTGCAAATCCTCTGCTACTGTACCACCATTATAAGTTCAGAATGTTTAGCTTCAGTGGTATGTGACTTATTTAACTGGAGCTTCACAACTGCCTGTGCTGGTAAATTCTATGCTAGGTGTCTCTTTCCGTATGATACACATCACTAAATGGACTATTTATCAGATACATAGATTGACAGAGGGATTGAAAATGTATTAATCCTGAAGGAAATTGCAATGTATAATGCAAAAAAAAAAAAATGCAATCATCAATTCAATATACCACCCTGGCAATAAAGGGGGCCTTGCAGGCTGGTTGCAGAAATTAACTTAAATAATGTTCTTGGCAACAGCACAGTTAACTTATTTTGTTGCTCTCTTTAGCCAGAATGGCAGGCACATTGTGATTGCCAATAAACACTATATGAAGTACTGATAAATCTTGAGAACACCCATGTAAGAAACGTAGAGACGAAAAATGTTTTTTAGTATACTTTTCATGACAATGCAAACAACCTTTGTCTACAAGACAAAATACTTTTTCCAACTTAACCATACAGTGTAATTGCCACTTCTTATTAACACTGCATGTGTAGAACCTATTGCTGTCCTTACTCTTTCATGGTATTTTACTTGCAGATCATTTTAGCTTGTTAATTGACTATCTGCCACAGTTTGATTTGTAAGCAAAGTTTAATACTGAGAAGACTAACTCTCTTCCCCGAAACTCATTTGCTTTTAATTAGTTCTGATTGTTCTAGTAAATAAGATAATGAGTATCGCAAATAATGTATAACACAAAATGATAATTAATAATTAATCTCCAATCATCCTTTGCAGTAATTAATCTCCAATTATAATTTGCAGTTTTCTACTAATTGGCACAAGGAATGTGAAAAGTAAGCATTATGTAATAAAAAAATTAATTAAATAAACAATAAAAACACAAATACATAATTATACAAGTCAACATTTATTAGTCATTTGTGACTTTTTCTACCAGTATGTTTTTGACTTCTTTGGCATACCATGCAAGAAAACACACCATGTACTGATACCATGTGCAGCAGTGACTCCTTGTTAAGGTAATGTGCAAAATGACTTAATTTATTATTACACTATTATTATTGACTCCATTGATCGAACTGCCCTGTGGGACATCCTGAGACTTTGTGGGATCCCCTCAACGTTATGGATATCATGGTCGGCCTATACACTGGTATTATGAGTGCTATGCAGAGTGGAGGCAGAACCTCTGCTTTTTCCCCAGTTGAATCTAGGGTTTGTCAGGGATGTGTTCTTGGTCCTACTCTGCTCAATGCTTGCTTACACTGGGTGTTGGGTAAGGTCATGGGGTCCAGCAGCTGTGGGACACCTGTTGGTGAAGAAAGATTCGCTGATCTTGACTTTGCTGACAATGCTATGATCTTAATGGAGTCAATGGAGGCTCCAATCAGGGTCCTCAAGAGACTGAGAGAGGAGTCTGAGTGTCAGGGCTTGAGAGTGTACTGGATAAAACCTAGATCCAGGCCTTTAATGAACTCTTGGGCACAGCCATCAGCAGTGTGTCTGTCTGCAGAGAGAGTGTTGACCCTGTCGAGAGGTTTACTTACCTCAGCATTGACATTCATGTCTGGTGATTCTTCCTATGAAGTCAGTGGATGGAATTGGAAAGCATTGGGGGTCATGAGGTCGCTGTAAAGGGGGGTGTGGTGCTCCTGATATCTATGCAAAAGGACGAAGGTCCAAGTCTTTAGAGTCCTTGTGCTTCCTGTCTTGCTATATGGTTGCAAGACATGGGCGCTATCCAGTGACCTGAGACAAAGACTGGACCCCTTCAGCACTGTGTTTCTTTGGAGAACCCCTGGGTACCACTGCTTTGCCTCTGTGTTGAATGAGCAGTTGCTCACAGAATCCTGAATGAGGCACATTACCTGCATTGTGAGGGAGTGTCAGTTATGGCACTACAGCAATGTGACGCAATTCCCCAAGGGTGATCCAGCGTGCAGGATCCTCATTATTGAGGACCCGAGCAGCTAGACCAGGCCTAGGGGACACCAATGTAACACCTGGTTGCAGAAAATAGATTGTCTTTTCTGGAGGGTGGGTGCCTCGAGGGTTGCCAACCAGGATCCCGAGCTGTTTTGTCATGTGGTGGGTGTGGCATGTACCAGTGCATGCTCCCCAGCCTGACCTGACCTACATTATTATTGCTTTCTGTTTAATCTTTTTCAATAAATTAGTATGGCTGATTCACGCATAGTAGTACAAAAGGAGTGATAACCCTCTAACCACTTGGCCTTGGGTTTTTTGAAATTTTATTTTCTCTTTAGCGTGTTGTAATAATTAGCACTGTTGTCTCCCATCTCCAGAGGCAAATCCCAGCAGCGGTATTGAATGTGTTATGTTTGTACATTCCTGCAAATGGTTTTCCATAGGCAGATTGTTTTGAAGACAATGTGTTCCTTTAGATGAAATGGTAATTCCAAATTAACCCTGTATAAGTGAATGTGTCTGTGCTGGTGATCCCTGTAATAAATTCTCATGATATCTTAATCTGATTCCTGTGTTGCTCTGGATGATTCCTGGGATTGGTTGCAGGTCATATGACTATGACATAGAAGAAGTGATTTTGGGAAAGGGCGGCACGGTGGCGCAGTGGGTAGTGCTGCTGCCTCGCAGTTGGGAGATCTGGGGACCTGGGTTCGCTTCCCGGGTCCTCCCTGCGTGGAGTTTGCATGTTCTCCCCGTGTCTGCGTGGGTTTCCTCCGGGCGCTCCGGTTTCCTCCCACAGTCCAAAGACATGCAGGTTAGGTGGATTGGCGATTCTAAATTGGCCCTAGTGTGTGTGTTTGTGTTTGTCCTGCGGTGGGTTGGCACCCTGCCCGGGATTGGTTCCTGCCTTGTGCCCTGTGTTGGCTGGGATTGGCTCCAGCAGACCCCCGTGACCCTGTGTTCGGATTCAGCAGGTTGGAAAATGGATGGATGGATGGATTTTGGGAAATAAATGAATGAATGAATGAAAATTCACCTGGAATACTGTATTTGTGGAGCTTAGAAACTGCACAGCAAAGCAAAATACAAAACTAATAGAGAGACATAGTACATTTTTAGACAGGCATGCGTGGGTTTTAGACTTTAAACAGCCTTATTCTTCTTCCATATACTTTGCTTTCTGTCATTAGAGCAATGTCCTTAAAAAGCATTAAAAACGGTATTTACAATTGTGTTTTTTACAATATTCATTTAAGCATAAACTCAACACAGATCATTCATACTGTATTAATTTCTGTATGTTTGATTATTTATTCAATGTGTAACATACCATATTTAAACTTTTTCATATGTTTTTCTTACAATATAATATCTCTCTTAAACTTCACAAGCATCTGCATGTCTGGTGCATTCTCTGTTTCTTTGCCTGTGCTATCTATCTGCTGTCACACACGTGCAATTAGGAGCGAGCTGAATGGACCAAGTGGAGGTGATTACCCGCCGGGCCAGGGGGTGGCGGAGTGCTCTAAACCTATTTCTGTTATTTCTACAGATCAAACACGAGAAAACCTGCCTGATCTGACATCACTTCCTGTTCCGGCACCCAGACTGAAGTCACTTCTGGGTTACAGACTATAAATCCTCCATCTTGCCAAACTAAGTCAGTTCATTCTGGGAACTCAAACGAGCAACATGATTGTGTACTATTTAAATCTTTTGCAGCCAGGAACAATATACGGGTGGCTGCCCCAAACCTTTTTCAGTCTGTTGAGACTCATTCATTTCACACTACTTGATGGTCTGCAGAGCCATAGAAAATAAAGAAATTGATAAATGAGAGGTGATCATTCAGTCTATCTGTCTCATTTGGTCAACTAATATATCTTTTGCCATTTGGTCTCTCATCCAGTCCTCTCATAAATGATAGTAGGATTTCAGGTTCAAAAACAGTTTCTTCCTGAACTCAGCTATCAATTAACTTTTTTAATAATGTGCTTGTATCTTTTTCAACATTACCAGTGATGTCCACATATCAATCAGGTATCTGACAATGCTCAAGTAAAAAACATCTTCCAAGTTGTAAATTGCACTACATTGGTGAGTTAGCTATTTAAGACACAAATTATTAGCAAGTAAAATTGACTATATTTATATAAAGATTGTACACCAGATATAGTCCACTGACTTACAAAGTTCTGACTTACAAAGCAGGTCTATACTTGAAATCATTGTAGCGCAGAACAGGGTGGTAAAAAATCAGAGCATCTAAGTGCAGCATTAGACACAGAGCAGGAACCGTCTATCACTTATTCAAACTTTCACACTGGTAAAAAACAAAGATGTTAATGTTTTGGAGTGTGATGGCAAGTGTTGGATCCACACTCCCAGTTGTGTCCGGGGAGTTTCTTGAACCCAGATCGTCGATAGTCATGAAAACAAAGATGAGCCAGTCAAATGAGAACACATACAGTATGTAGCAAGAGGTAGGTGCAAAAGTGAATAGTACTTTTATTTAAAAATGTTCCAAATCAAAGTGTCCAAAACAGTGCAGTGCATCAAGTAGTATTAAATAAATAATCCATAAAATCAATTCTTGTGCCAGTGGAGGTTAAAAATCTAATCTATATCTATAAAGGAGAGTTGGGATCCGTGTGGCTGTGTTTGTGTGTTTGTGGAGGGACGGAGAGTTAAGGCAGGTGTTGGAGTCACGTGATCATCTCCCCTCCCATTCACCTCATTTCACTCCGAGCTGAGCTCCACAGCTGACGCGGTCTTGCCGTTCTTTTTCCATAGCGTTTAGTCCTTTCTCCTTTACTGTTTAGTAGACGCGGTGCTTACTGAATAGTATTTTTTCCTTTAGTGTTTCTACTTAGTGTTTCTTAGTGTTTAGTAGATGCGGTGTGCGAAAGGGGAGTTGAGATCCAACAGACTATGTTTGTGGAGGGATGGAGAATTAAGGCAGGTGGGGGAGTCACGTGATCATCTCCCCTCCCATTCACCTGATTTCATTCACTTCATTTCGCTCCAAGCCGAGCTCCGCAGCTGACGCGGTTAGTCCTTTCTCCTTTACTGATTTAGTGTTTAGTAGACGCAGTACTTACTGAATAGTATTTTTTCCTTTAGTGTTTCTTAGTGTTTAGTAGACACGGTGTGCCGGTGCTCCAGGCGGTGTTGAGGTTTAGTGTTACTTTCTACTTCATTTTTGTACTTTAGTGTTTAATAATAAATAATAATTCATTACATTTATATAGCGCTTTTCTCAGTACTCAAAGCGCTAAAATAGTGAGTGATACTTAGCTGATAGCAGTGTAGAAGCAGCACAGCACAACGGAGCCGGTAGGACAGGCGGGTGTGGTAGCGTAGGTGAGAGGCGATAGCAAGCAGCAGAAAGCACAGCAGGAGGAGGAAGCAGGATTTAGATGTTCCAATACACAGCCATAAACAGTAATGCTTGGTAATTTCAGGCGTGATCGCCCCGGAGCCATAAGCCATAAACCAGGTTAGTATGAACATCAGATCAGTTCTCGGTCGTAGGGTACTGTAAGATGAAACGGAAGCAGATCAGTAAAGCAAATGTAATCACGGAGACAGATCATCCTGAGGTGCTAGATCGCCAGGTACAAAGAAATGTTCGTAGGTCTCGTCCCATGATCCACAGACTCAGCTGTTCCCAGTAAAGTGGAGTCCATAAAATCTGTAAATATTAAGCCAAATCCATGCAATTCGAGTCAGCTGTATCCACAAACTATACATACAATAAACGAAATAAAACAAGTGTAAGAAAGTGCAGAATTAAGGCGAATTTTGCGTAAAGTGTTGTTAACAGAGAGGAGCAGCAACAACAAGTGTGCACCAGCGTCCCCTCACCTGCTATAATAAAGCAGTTAAAGTAATAGAACCGATCTTACCACTGTCAGATTTTGCAATGAATGAGTTGGTAAATAATGATTATTTATCAACAGATCACATGAGCAAATTCAACAAAATTTTAGCTGCACATACAATTTTCCAACCTCAAAAGGTTTTGCTAATGTGGACTCCTGACATACCTATAATGCCCATTCCACAAAATGCAAAACATATTCAAATATTACCTTCTGCAGCTACTGAACGAGTGACTCACTGGGTGTGTACCTATTATGATGGTGCTGTAATTCATGTCTGACAGTTTAAACGCTGATAAAAAATTCAACCTCCCCGAAGAGCAGCTTCGTTTCCTTCGTGCTTTGTTTCCTTACAAACCTTCCATAGTTTATGAAGACGCACAGCAACAATTAAATCATACAGATTCTGGTGTATTCTCAATTGCATTTGCTGTGTGTATTTCTTCAGGTATTGACCCAAGTGATCAAGTTTTTACTATTTCTTCAATGCGAAATCACTTACAAATAATTTTTGTTACTCGACAATTGCTTCCATTCCCTGTCAAAAGTAGCCGACGGGCGACACCAGTTACAAGTATTCAGTGCGTTCAAAGACCTGTACGAAGTACGGCCACTAACACAGTCACTCATAAAAAGGGAGATGACTCGGTGCAGGAAATAGGTATTGAAACTACCTTGGAAGACATGCAATCAACAAGGCGATTAAACGGATCTCAAGAGACGTCTTCTAGGTTGGAAAAAAAGCGTTTGGCTGCCAAAACCATATATATATATATGGTTTCTCCTTTACTGATTTAGTGTTTAGTAGACGCAGTACTTACTGAATAGTATTTTTTCCTTTAGTCTTTCTTAGTGTTTAGTAGACGTGGTGTGCCGGTGCTCTCGACGGTGTTGCGGTTTAGTGTTACTTTCTACTTCATTTTTGTACTTTAGTGTTTAATAATAAATAATAATTCATTACATTTATATAGCGCTTTTCTCAGTACTCAAAGCGCTAAAATAGTGAGTGATACTTAGCCTCTAGTCCTTTGGACTCTCATTGCCATTCTTAGCCTTGTGGATAAGTCCTTCCAGGGTAATCTTGTTGTTCCTGCTCCCATGTTCAGCAGGAGCAACCCTCAGCCCCCTCGAACATCAGCCACAAGCTCTTCTTCTGGGGTTTACATTCCTGTCTGCCTGCTTCCTCCCTTCTTGCTCACTCCTGCCCTTTTTTCTTGTCCATTAACCTCCACTCTCTTTCCTTTCTGTCTCTTCATTCTCCCCACTTTGTCCAGTGCAGGCTCCACTTATACCCAGCCTGTCTAATAGGGTGTGGGTGTGAATGCACTACTCCCTCTGAAGGCAATAATAGAGTCATAGAGAAACTTGTTATGGTGATAATATGAAGAAGGTTTAAACCCATATTATCATGGTAAATAATACTACAATATTATCTACAGTCATAACTGGATCCCTGAGCAAATCTTAAGGCATACACTTCAGACTACTAAGAAGCTCTAAGGAAATAATAACATTACATATTTCTTGGTTTGTTTTTTTAACCTTCATCATAACAGAAATAAGTTTCATCATAGTGGTGAGTGTAGAAAGTATAATGTATTTGAAGATTTGTATTGTGTTTCGTATCAGTGAAGCGTGTGAATGATCTCACAGAACATAAGAGGCTTATCTGAATTTTATGGATGCTTAACTCTCTATTTTTCTTCTCTGAACGCATCAAGGAATGGAAATTACTTTAATTATTTTCTTAGATAAATAGGTTGTTAAGGTTCATGGTGCATTCTTGTTATGTTTGAATGTCTCTCACTTTTCATAAGTGTTTGAAGAAACTTTACCAATATGTAAGATTAGTTATTTTTTTAATTTTCTTAGTGTATATTATATATATATATATATATATATATATTGTAACAATAGAGGCTCTGTCGACCCTTTGAACCGTCAGACCAGACGTCAGACACCAGATAAAAGTCCAATAATAATATTTATTTGAACAAATAAGTGCACAAAGCACCCTTCTCTCCACAATACTCATAAACTACACAATAACTAATCAATAATTAATCCTCCACTCCCAGACACGTTGCCACCCTTCCACCCAGCTCAGCTCGCCGTCTGGGATTTCCCACAATCCTTTTATAGTCCGTGACCTGGAAGTGTTTCTGTCCCTCAGTCCATGTGACTTTCTATCACTTCCAGGTCAGGTAAAAACTTCTTTTCTTCATCAGCCCGGAAGCACTTTATTTCTTTCAACCATGTGACTAGGATTTACTTCCGGGCTGTATGGAAAATAAACTTGTCTGTGTCTCCCTGCAGCGTCCCCTGGTGGCCCCAACGTTATCCGGCAGGGCTGTGTTTTAAAACTCCATAGTCCATGATGCCCTGCTGGAATTCGTGGTATCTCCACGTTGCAAGGAGGGCTCCATCTAGCGGCCTGGGGGTATTGGCCGGGATGAATGGCCGGCCATATCCCACAATATATATTAAAAGGTGAATAATTTTAGGTTGAATGCACTGTTAATACTGATTTAAATTTAAGAAGTAACACTTTTTATGTTATTATCATTGGTTTATAACATGACTGCATTGGTAACTGCAAATGCATTGTATTTTTCATGACATATTCTAGTTATAGGTTAATGTATTCTGATTATTTTTATGGTCTTAATGTTTTTCTGTGTTTTCAGCAATTTATTTACCAATTCCAGGTTTATGCCACTTTTGTTTAGTTTTTGCCACTTTATTTACCAGTTTAGTTCATGCCACTTTATTATTTAATGAACGAGTTATAACATTTTTTAAAGTGCAATAATATTGTGCAGTCTTCAGACTTAATGCAATATTGTTCATTATTCTAAAAATTAAAAAGCATGCAATTAATAAATATGTTGGTACATTTATGTTACTAACCAGAACTTTAGATAAGTGGTATTGTGGTACAGTGCTTAATGCAGCCACCTGACAGCACCAAAACCTTTGAATCCCAGCCCAGTCAATATTTAGTACTGGTTTAGACAACATAATAACTATTTTCTGGTTTCCTCATTCACCACTATATGCATTTATTCATTCACTTATTATATTCAACTCACTTACAGTAAATCATAGCCATTGAAAAATTTCCACTTCTTTGACTACAGTCAACAGTCTTCTAGGCCATCTTTTTTGCTAGTAAAATAAATGTCTGGGGTAATTTTCATAAACAATAATATTGTCCAGGTTTTTATTGAATGAACATGAAAATCTGGAGGATAAGATAATATGGACACTCAAAGTTTGTTTATGGTTTCAAGAGTTCGTGCCTGTCACAGTCATCAGCATCCCTGGTGGCGTGCAGTCCTGCTAGTTTTGTCCATAAAAAGCACATGCAAACCAAACAGCAGCCAGAATTAGCATGGTGTTATCTGCAGATGTGAGCATTCTTTAGGTACTATAAACTTCGCTTGGAGTACAAGTGTTAGTGGGATTGGTTTCTAGAAATAACAAAATATAAATGCAAATTTATAGACAAACTTATAAAGAAATAGTTGTTTTCGAAATAGCTGTAGCTGATGAAATATATAAGGTGTCATCAGGCACGGGTAAGACGCGTGTCAAAAGAATTCTCAGAGTCCAAGAGTTCGTTTTAAAGGTATTTAGTGAAAGGTAAAAGCAAATAGTCCACACAAGAATAAAAGAAAAAATAGTTACACACGTAGAATAAAAGGCAAAAAAAAGGAAAAAAAAGCATCTTCTTTAAACTTAGCTTTTCTTGAAAGACTTTAGTTATTTCTATACTTAAAGGTTCTTAATTTCTTCTTCTGTACGCCTTGGCGTACGGTGTGGTACTTAAGTAAACAAGTTTTCTTTACTTGTTATTTCTCACATTCAAAGAGCCCGTAGGCCATCGAGCACTGTTACGTGCGGTCACGTTTCTTCTTCTCTACTTAAAGGTTCTTAGCTTCTTCTTCTGTACGCTTTACATACGGCACAACACATAAATTAAGTGCTGTTAAGTCCATATTTGCTTCAAACTCAAAAGGCTCGTAAGCCGGTTGGCACAGTGCAACTGCCCAGGCACGGTGACGTGCGATCACGGTTAAAAACCGTATGCCTCTACACCTTATACAAGGCAAGGCTATCACTAGCTGACTGAATAATAATGTTTACTCCAAGCTGTTAGAAATGGTAAGAATATACCACTGCGAATCTATTTACGGGGATTATAGGAACTTCCCGTTATTTATGCATTGTCATCTAAGAAATATTCATGAATCTTATAGAACAAGGAAAATGGCTCTTACACATCCGGCCCCTAATTGTTTATGCTAGGGCAGAAATCAATTACTTTAACATTACTTACTAAGAGCCTTCACTACTTTACTAAACCAAAACCTTACTTAAGTTAAGAAACTTAAAATTTAAACTCTACTGTAAATTCACAAACACAATGAAAATTAAGCATGCAATTAAGTTTCAATCATTTAAATTACTTGATCCTTCCTGGATCAGGCACAGTTTGTTCACGGGTCTGTCCAATGTGTTGTTTTTAGTTTGTACGCAAACCCTTCTGACTGCACCTTTGGCATCTGGCATTGTCTTGATGACTCGACCCATTACCCAGGAATTGCGGGGCGTAGCTTTATTTACATTTAAGACAATGTCCCCTGGTTCAAAATTTCTTCTTGGTGCAAGCCATTTTTGACGTTGCTGGAGTATTGGCAAGTACTCTTTAGCCCATCTTTTCCAAAATAAATCAGCCATGTATTGCATTTGTTTCCAGCGTCTTTTTGGATATGGTTCCTTTTCTGAAATGAGCTCAGGTGGTATTTCAGGTTGAGTGTCCATCAATAATATATGATTGGGTGTGAGTGGTTCCAGATCATTAGGGTCGTTTGATGTCTCTGTGAGGGGTCTGTTGTTAAGTATTGATTCTACTTCGCACATCAACGTAGGAAGATTTTGATCATCGAGGGTTTGTTGGTTTAATGTCGAATTTAAAATCTTGCTTATACTTCTGATTTGTCTCTCCCAAACTCCTCCTTGATGAGAGGCTGATGGTGGGTTAAAAATCCTTTTGATTTCTCTTTGCATCATTTCGTTGCCGATTTTTTCATGTTCCAAATGTTTTATAGCCTCCCTTAGCTCTCTTTCTGCTCCAATAAAATTTGTTCCATTGTCTGAGCGTATGATTTTAACTCGGCCTCTTCTGCTCTTGAACCTGAGTATGGCTTGTATGCAAGAATCTGTGTCCAGATTATGCGCGAGCTCTATGTGCACGGCTCTTGTTGTTAAACAGGTGAAGATTACTCCATACCTTTTAACTAAACTTTGTCCTCTTTTGACAAAAAAGGTACCAAAATAATCAACTCCAACGTTAGTGAAAGGTGGTTTGTTGGGTACTAGGCGATCTTCTGGCAAATCTGCCATTTTTTGCTCACCTACTTTCGCATTGTATCTTCTACATATAGTGCACTTTGAAATTATTTTTCTGATAGCTGCGTTTGCTTGAGGTATCCAGTATTTTTGGCGTAGTTCTGCTAATTAATAATTACGTCCACAGTGTTTGTGCATTTGATGAAGGTGTCTGATTAGGAGTGTAGCGATATGCGAGCTTTTATGAATAATCGCAGGGTGCTTGGCTTCTTTTGGCATAGCAGATTTGCTAAGTCTACCTCCGACTCTTAATATTCCTTCTTGTAAAACTGGATCCACTTTGATGATTTTACTACTTTTTTTTATAAGCTGATTTTTGTATAGGGCTTTAAGTTCTTCTGGGTAAGCTTTTAATTGACTAAAGCGAATAAGTTCGTCTTCTGCTTTAGATAAGTCGTCTATGGACAGTGGATTTAGCCTCATTGATGATTTGTATTCTTTCATATGTTTTGCGATCAGTGTTTTTTGTTTCTCTGGGCTGTGTCCAGATTTGCTGACTGTATATTGAATTGCCTTTCTCTCTTCTTTCAGACGCATTAGCATCTCTTTGAGCCTAAGGAACCATGCTACTGCTTTCTTTAAATTGAACCATTTAGAGTAGTGCTCTACAAGTCTTTTTACTGGTTCGATTTTTTCTTCAAACTCAAAAGGCTTGTAAGCCGGTTGGCACAGTGCAACTGCCCAGGCACGGTGACGTGCGATCACGGTTAAAAACCGTATGCCTCTACACCTTATACAAGGCAAGGCTATCACTAGCTGACTGAATAATAATGTTTACTCCAAGCTGTTAGAAATGGTAAGAATATACCACTGCGAATCTATTTCCGGGGATTATAGGAACTTCCCGTTATTTATGCATTGTCATCTAAGAAATATTCATGAATCTTATAGAACAAGGAAAATGGCTCTTACAATAGCCATAATGAATTTGAGAAGGAATGTACCATTTTTAGTGCAGGAACGTTTGTTTTGTTGCAAGCCAAGGAACCCTAGATCTTGAAGCACATGTGGAAACAGCAAAACATAAAAAGAACATTTAAAGTGAAAATAGTTTGTCAAAGATCACAAACTTTATTCTGCCTCCTGGATCCAAAGAGGAGTGATTTCTTCTCATGCAGATAAAACGGTGATGGATAGTTTTTTTTTTAATTTGGCTGCTGATGCACATAATCATCTTGCAGTGAAGATGTTTCCTTTCATGAGTCAGTATTTTGATAGGGAAAATTGTGCAGACTAAACTTCTGGACATTCAGATGAAACCTAATGACAGTGCTGTTTCAGTGTATGTATATACAGCACTCACAAAGTTTGGCCCTGTAGAAAAGACTATTGCTTTTTCAGGTGATAATTGCAACTTCAGGTGATAATTCAGGTGCTCAAATGGAATACTGCCCCCACCCATGTATGGGTGTAATACATGGACCAGAGAGACAGTCTCTTTTGTCCTGGCTGGCTGAATCTTGGCTATCAAATGAAAATGCCATTAGCAGACTTTTGGACTTGAGCTCACCATATGCACACTTAAAAAGAAGAACACTCAAATAATAAAAAAAGACTTTATGACCAACACCCTCTGTCTAATCATTTTCCTCTGATGATGACACCTGGTAGGTTGTCGAAAGCTTATGACTAAAAAAATAATTAAAGATATGTGATTCACTCTCTTCACTGGATTATATATTATGAATGGGTGAATTTATTGAAATAAAGGCAAATTTTCCACAAGATTCCCTTCTTTTATACTTCATAAAAATGGTGTATATATATATATCTATATATATAAAAATGGAATGGGTGGGTCGTCGGGTGGGCCTTTTTTTCATTCCGTCGTTTTTTCGACGTTTTGAAAATGTAGAATGATTATTTGATTTTTTTGTTTTTATTTGATCGTGTCTATGTAGCTGCCGTCGTAATAAAGTATCGCTAAAATCGTCATTTATCGTAATTTATTTTTGACGTATAACGTCGCCGTCGTCGAGGTCAGTGATACCACTGCAAAAAATCTGCTTACGGTTGAAAGACACGCCCTACTCACTGGACAGTTAAAAACACCAATCAAACTAACGATGACATCAAGTATTACCCAATCAAAAGTAGGAAAGGAGGCATCTTCATAAAATGCGTGTGGGATGATTTGCATGAGACGCTGCTTTAAAAAAAAAATTATAAAAAAAATACGGGATAAATCCCGTCCAGTATTGATTCAAAACGGGACGCGCAATTTCATTCTCAAACGCGGCACGATTCCGTATTTTAAAGGACGGGTGGCAACCCTACAGTGCCAGGTAACCACCCATACAATCACATTGTGATTCAGACTAGGAATGCAATGAATGTAATTACCCCGATCTACATACAAGGCGAAAGTCTTGCAACATTCAAAGATGATGGTTTGGGATAAGTACACCATACAACATAAAAGAGCTTATGAAGCCTTGAACCGAAAAAAGCAACATCTCAGAGATCGTAAAAAAAAAATAGGAGCTAATGTCGTTTTACTCGCTGTAGATTTTAGTCAAACATTACCAGTTATTTCACGAGGGAGACCAGCACATCAACTCAACGCGTGTTTAAAATCCATGCTTCTCCCACGCTCGGTTATATGTCGCGTGTTCTCGGGTAGGTGCACCAAAAAATGTATACATTTAAGCATGTAATGGGCAAACAAAAAATGAGGTATACCCGAAGGCACAGCAGTAGTACTTAATGTAACTTTACTTCTTAAATGTTAATGTTTTACTGTTTAATAATTTATACGCTTCTTATATGTTGTTCAAATTCTTTTATCAAAATACCACTGACAGCGCAATGCACGATAACATGGAGTGAATACACCATACGCATCCGCCCACGGCTGCCCTGCTGTGCGCAGATAGGACTTGATTGTACAATAAAATAAAATAAAGATAAAAAGACTAAAACAATCATCACCCATAAAGCGGATAGTAGACGTGACGTACTATATGTGTACCACATTTCAAGTGTATAGGTGCAACGGTTTGCGAGCTACAGGTCATTTAAAATCCTGGACAGACACACAAATTGCCACGGTAGCAAATTACAGAAGAAGATTTTACTGTTTAATAATTTATATTTATATGAAATGTGCTTCTTATATATTACTTCATATTCTCATATGATAATGATGTTAATGTTTATATTGATTTCTGTGTTATTAAAACTGCATGTATGTGTGTATATGTATATATATACGAGCTGTATATACCCGGCGTTGCCCGGGGCAGAAGTAACCTAATCGGTCAAACACTTACATATATACCAAAGTAAACCTAATCGGTTAAACAGCTTCATATATACAGAAGCGAACCTAATCGGACAAACAGCTAATCTATATACATAAGCAAACCTAATTGGTCAAACAGTTACATAAATACAAAAGCAAACCTAATCGATGAAACAGCTTCATATATACAGAAGCGAACCTAATTGGTCAAACAGTTATGCATGTGCAGAATAATTTTACAAAGATTATGCGTGTTAACAATCATTAAAAAGAAAAGATTGAGGAACTCTTCTTCTATATGTGATGAAGCTGGATGAAGCTGACTTGACGAAGACGTAGGTGGCATAGATTGGTTTTTCTAAAACAGAAGAAAAAAATGAGTATCTATTATTATTTTAAATTAGAATGAAAATGAGAACCTTGATTAGAGATAGATTATCCGTATTAAAATATGTGCATGAATAAACTTTTGGTAACTCTCTAGCAAAAGTTTATTCATACAAATTGGCATGGGATGGCTTTGTGAAAAAGTAAAAATTAGATAAAAATAAATTGAGAATGCGTACTTCGATTTGACTGAGATTATCTGTAATGATGAAAAAAAAGTTTAGTATGTTTTTTTTTCCATACGGGAAGGATGTAAAACCTTAGATAGGCACCCTTCAGCCCGTACTGAAGGGTACTGTCAGATTCTTACTGACTAAAAAACACCCTTTTTATTCCACAGCTACCCCAAAAACCACTATTAGGCATTACTTTGGGGTGGCAGTAGTTTAGTTATGAAACAGCTGGGTCCTGAAAAAAATCTGTCTTATTAGTGGCTTCATCACATATAGAAGAACAGTTCCTCAATCTTTTCTTTTTAATGATTGTTAACACGCATAATGTTTGTAAAATCATTCTGCACATTCATAACTGTTTGACCAATTAGGTTCGCTTCTGTATATATGAAGCTGTTTAACCGATTAGGTTTACTTTGGTATATATGTAAGTGTTTGACCGATTAGGTTACTTCTGCCCCGGGCAACGCCGGGTATATACAGCTCGTATATATATAATATATATCTATTATATAAAAAAATCTTGGGTTGAGACGTGATCATCTCAGAGATGTCCCGCGAGACTACTTGCACGTCACGCCCTACTTACAAACAATTTCTCGGGCACACACTTTAACGTCCCATGAGACAAGGAAATGAGACAAAAGGACTGCCACTGTACAGGCTTTTAAATGATCGACGTGCAGCGTGCAGAACACGCAGCTCAGTAGCAGCAGCTGATCTGTCTGCATCTCCTTAGCGTGCATTCAGCTCCCCCTTCACAATGCAAGCAGCAGAGACGCAAAATGGCGTGCGTGTTGTGTGCCCCCGGGTCGTCGGGGGGGATTGGGGGTGGCCCCTAGTGTGTGTATATATACATATTGTGACAGATAGGGGGTGCTATCGCTCCCTTGAACCCTCTGATCAGACGCCAGACACCAGATAAAAGTCCAAATATAATATTTATTCAGACAATACAGTGCACAAAGTACCCTCCACTCCACTATACTCATAAATCACTACAAATCAATAAACAATAAACAATCCTCCACTCCCAGATGCGTTGCCAGCCTTCCTCCCGACTCAGCTTGCCCGTCTGGGATTTCCCAGAGTCCTTTATAGTCCTTGACCCGGAAGTGCTTCTGAACCCTCAGTCCATGTGACTTCCTAGCACTTCTGGGTCAGATCAAAACTCTTCTTTTTCATCCCGGAAGTACATCATTTTTTCTGTCCATGTGACTGGGACGTACTTCCGCGGTGTAGGGAAAATAGTCCTTGATCCCCCCTGCAGTGTCCTCTGGCGACCCCCATGGTATCCAGCAGGGCTGTGAATAAACACTCCATTGTCCATGATTCCCTGCTGGCATTCGGGCACTTCCACGCTACAGGGAGGGCTCCATCTGGCGGCCTGGGGGTATTGGCCGGGATGAATAGTCGGCCATATCCCACTATATATATATATATATATATATATATATATATATATATATATTGTCACACAAATGAGACATACTCAGATAAAGGTTTGGGGCAGCCACCCATATAATCTGGTATCCTGGCTGCAAAGTCGTTTTTATGAAATAAACAGCACTGATGTGCATACAATTGAGTCCTAGACAAGACTGAGGAATTAGGAAAAAGGGCAGGGTTTTAAAGGGGAAGACAGGAAGTGAGGTCATAAGGATCAGGGTCATGTTCGTTCTCCATTGGTTCGAGCCCGGACGTGACATCAGAGGGGCCGGAGCCAGTAAGGTCTCTTTCCATTGGCTCGGTCCCGGAAATGATGTCACGAGAGCCAGGTGGAATCTCCCGGGAATGGTCTGCAGGCAAGAGAGAAAAAGAGTCAGTGCACTCTGCCACCTCCCGGCATGTCTCAGAACTGCTGTCACTCAAGCCCTTTAGCTGCTTCCCATGCGCATGTGTGTGACTATATATATATATATATATATATATATATATATATATATATATATATATATATATATATATATATATATATATATATATATATATATTCTAAACAGAGTCTAGTGAATTTAAGCAGTGACAAGAGAACCAAAATAAGGAAAGCAGTGTGTAGTGCCATAAAACCCAACAGGCTCTAAATGTAATATGCTTCACCCCTGACTCTGCATTATACATTGTTCTGGCACCATAAGGCAGGTCTCAGAAATGAAAAAAAAAAAACATAAGGACCAGCAGATGTGACAAAAAATTAAAGTCAAATGGGCTGAGGTCAAAACCAAAAAACTCAAAGAGAACCAAGGCAATAACTATCACTGTTGTCTCACAAATGCAGGAGCCCAGATTCAGTTGTAAGCAATACTGTTGTTTGAGTGGATTTAGCATGCTCTCCAAACTCCATTTATAGCAAAATGTATTATTGCCTTGAAAACTTTAGTCTTAAATTAAATACAAAGAAATAGAAAACATCACAGCTTTCTCATTTTATTAAACACACAGAATAGAAAAAAATATAAAGCATAGCATATATCTTTAAAAAAACGGCTTCAATAAAACCATTGGTGCTGTTCACAAGAATTCAACAGTTTTTTTTGTTTTTTT
Source organism: Erpetoichthys calabaricus (assembly GCF_900747795.2). Lineage (NCBI taxonomy): Eukaryota > Metazoa > Chordata > Cladistia > Polypteriformes > Polypteridae > Erpetoichthys > Erpetoichthys calabaricus. Next base: position 108,811,870 of record NC_041396.2, read on the forward strand.
ATTGGACACCACTGATTCTCATGTCTTGTGTGCTTCACTTTATGCATATTTATTTTAAGGAAAATCTGAAGTAACCTTTCACATGCCTGAACTTGTGGAGGGACATAACAGTTATGATTCTTTTCAAACTTTCCTTGGTAAAATTGGCTATGATGAAGCATTCATAGATGTTACACATAAAATTGTATTTGCTTAGTAGATGCTTTTATGCAAAGCAACTTACAAATGAGGTCAACATAACTGAGTAAATATCAGTCTGGGGTACTGTTTAGAAACAGATGTCACAGGACAAGGTTACAAAATCAATCATCAGAAGTGAAGAGTTCAGCATCAAAAGCATGCTAGTTACTCTTCTTTGCTAACAAAAATCTAACAAAGCTATTATCAACAACACAGATCTTCACAGAACAAGAGTCTTCAAATGCTTCTTAAACACATTGAGGGAGTCAGAAATTTAAATAGATGTGCACAGCTCATTCCATCAGATAGGAGGACAGATAACATTTTGGTAGCTATGGCCAGTTGTAATGTAACAACAGTGAGTAGAGCCATAAAAATCTCAAAAAATCATGTCCACAACTGAAAAGATATAAGGCTACAAGACACTGGAATTTCAGTTTCTGTAGTCACAAACTGTACAGTAAGTCCTGCTCTGTCCTTGTAAATCTATGTTGAGACTTGAAAACTGCAGGTGGGTAAAGGCATCCTTGTAACATTAAAGAATTAGAATGATTTGCACTTGGACAGTGAGGCAAAATATCAGTGGATAAATACAGCAAGAAAACTGATGTTTAAAACTAGAACTAAAAAGGCAACCCTTCCTCAATTCTTCAGGTAAATAATAGTTCTTGGGTAATAGTAATAGTTTTTGGGTTTGCAATTGTTTCCTTTACTCTTAGTATTATTTAAAGATAACTTTCATCACAACTATATGCACAAATTTTAACTACTATGAAATTAATTTATTGTGAGGTGTAAAAATATGGATTTTATTTCAAAAAATAAACATTATTATATTGTATAATAATTATGTAATTATAGTATTATTAGTTTATCATCTGATTCATCGAGTTGTCATTAGAAAACGATCACATGCAGCAGTAAACGTGATCCAGCTAATTCTCTTCAGTCAAATATTTAATTATATCCTCTAAAATGCAAAAGCAAATAATGCGCAATTTTAATATATAAAAAACACTACAAAGTCATGGCATTGAAGCAAAGACCATGTCAGCTTTTAACAATCTTGTCATGATATACTGGGGAACTTAACTAATTGAACAAGCTTGACAGACTGAATTACCTCTTCTTTTTATGGTCTTCATCTATTTGTGTTTATTTGATCAGAGTACAGGAGTGTAGTAGTCAGATGTTGTCCATGTGCTTAATTTTAAGGGTGTGATTACCTTATAACTGGATGCTCCAAGTAAAAAGTATATGAATTTATATTAATTCTGTGATGGTGCACTTCATCCACTGCATAAACACAGACATCTAATTTAAAACAAGCATTGAAGCAGCTACTACAGAATTGTCAGCATCATTTTGAAATCTGCAGTATTTAATTTATTCTGCCAGGTGGAGGAAATCTCTATCCACCAATCAATTCATTTTTATACTGGCTTGCTTGCTTCATTACTGCATGAGTGCCACTTTGTAATAATGTCTATTTCTTTTAAAGACTGAATTGGCAAAATTGAAGTGTAATATATTAATTTGTGCGGTTATGCACTTTTAATTTTGTAATTAAACAATAAACTTTGTAACTTTTTATACACTTTTATTTAAGAATGCTTGTTCCAATATGATAATACCAGTCATGCAAGTTTTACTCTTTTCTCATGTGCTAAACAGCAAGATGGAACACCATACGTTTTATGCATCACATGGTAGTAACAAATAGCAAATTGCAATCCCATTTTCTAAATCCACATTTGTTGTTTAAGAATAGCAGACTTGAAGCCACAAAGAGTGTCGGGGAACCAGCGGGCAATTGTTTAATCCAGAGATTTGTAGGACAAAAGTGGTAAAAAAAACAAAACAAAACAAAAAAACAGGGGGCTAAAACCGCAAAATAAAGTGGATTCTGAGTGGTCCATAGTGGTGTTATACTGCTGATTCTTGGAAGGGGCGGATTCTAATAACGTGGACCCAGAAGTAATGTCACTCAGGTTTCGGTCTATATTACCCTGAACTGCAGATGGAAAGAGAGGTAGTTTAACAATGGTGTCCCCTCTCGACCTGGGGTGGTATTGCTTACCTGAGCAGAGCCGTGAGGATGCTTCCTACTCGTACAGGCCTGACAGTTGGTTAATTAAAACAAGTTATTGTAGAACAATTGCTACTTTTTTAAAAAAACACATGGCTTAATATATCCACTTTTACACAGTGTCACTGTAAAGACCTAATCAATGACTTTGTTAAATGGTGCGACTCAAACCACCTACACCTGAACACCAGCAAAACCAAGGAGCTGGTGGTGGATTTTAGGAGGCCCAGACCTCTCATGGACCCTGTGATCATCAGAGGTGACTGTGTGCAGATGGTGCAGACCTATAAATACCTAGGAGTGCAGCTGGATGATAAATTAGACTGGACTGCCAATACTGATGCTCTGTGTAAGAAAGGACAGAGCCGGTTATACTTCCTTAGAAGGCTGGCGTCCTTCAACATCTGCAATAAGATGCTGCAGATGTTCTATCAGACGGTTGTGGCGAGCGCCCTTTTCTATGCGGTGGTGTGCTGGGAGGCAGCATTAAGAAGAAAGACTCCTCACGCCTGGACAAACTGGTGAGGAAGGCAGGCTCTATTGTTGGCATGGAGCTGGACAATTTGACATCTGTGGCAGAGCGACGGGCGCTCAGCAGGCTCCTATCAATTATGGAGAATCCACTGCATCCACTAAACAGTGTCATCTCCAGACAGAAGAGCAGCTTCAGCGACAGACTGCTGTCAATGTCCTGCTCCACTGACAGACTGAGGAGATCATTCCTCCCCCAAACTATGCGACTCTTCAATTCCACCTGTGGGGGGGGTAAATGTTAACATCATACAAAGTTATTGTCTGTTTTTACTTGCATTATTATCATTCTTTAATTTAATATTGTTTTTTGTATCAGTATGCTGCTGCTGCAGTATGTGAATTTCCCCTTGGGATTAATAAAGTATCTATCTATCTATCTATCTATCTATCTATCTATCTATCTATCTATCTATCTATCTATCTATCTATCTATCTATCTATCTATCTATCTATCTATCTATCTAAAGCTTGCTATGAGTCTAGATAGAGCAGCCGATATTATTAAATTTAGACAAGCATCGTTGATTAACCCCTGTTCTGCCCCACATCTTGTTAGCTGTTATTTGTTGAGCTATGCTCCCTCTTCATCTTGTCATTTATTAACACACCAGTCAGTCACGTCCCAAACACACAGTGGTGCTATAAAAGTCTATGAAGCTAACGTAAAGCACGTAGGTCCCATAATAATAGTACAAATAAAATACACCCCACGTGTCTCACGTAGGCACCCCTTAATCTCTTGTTTCGGTCATGTCCGAAGAATATCTTTTGTGTCTGGTTAGTTGTGGTACGTAGCAATTTGAACCTCTGTCTACGCGCTTCTCTTTGTCTTGATCCAGTCGTGGAAATCACTCGCCTTGTAAATGTTTTTTTAAGCTTTATTGTTTAATGTACACTGTTTGCTATGTATTGCTTTGTAAATCATTCTTTATTGTCTTTGATTGTACTCCTGTATATACCTGTATGTTTCTTTTGTATATATTTCAGTTTACAATGAGGTACATCCAGTAAAAGCCTTCAAGAAAGCTCACCCCTTGTCGTTTTTATGTGGATGTGCTGAGTTGTGCAGAGCTATTGTGGTTTTAAAGTCATTGAGAATGTGTTTCTAATATCGTCTGAACTATATTTCATATCTTAATGATGAAAGAAATTCACATTTCTCTAATTTAACAAAAATATTCTTGTTTTCAGAGTCTATTAAGAACCTCCTCAACATGCTAGATATGTTCCTCAAGGTTTTATGGAAAAATGTCAACATCATCAATGTACACCAGAATTTTAAATCCCAAAATATCAGGAAAAATGTTGATAATACATGATTGGAAAATTGCCAATGCATTAGTCAATCTACTCTGCACTGCGAAGTATTCCTAATGCCCAGTTACTTTGTTAGCAGCTCTTTTCCACTCATAACATGCATAAATTCTTACTGAATTGTACACATCTCCAAGGTTGATTTTGGTAAATATGGTTCAGCCAGTGTACTGATAAAGTAGCAAAGAAATGAGAGGTTGAGAATCGTTATTTTTTACTTTTGTTTTGTTGAGTTCTCTGTAATTAATGCTTGACCTTAAAGACCCAAGAGGGTATTCTCCATAATGTTTCTTAAATCATCCAAGATCAGAAGCCTCATCTTGGATCAGCTAATGGTGGTTAAACTCATCCTGTAATGTTAGTTCTTCAAACGCACTTGAGGATTAGATTAGCGTAGCTGGATTTAGTCATCTAAGATGATTGCACACTCCCATGCTGCTTGACAAGCCCATATATATCGAGACTAGAAAACATGATTGACAAGTCTCTTATTGGTGCAGAGAGATGGTAAAAGAAAGAGTGTAAATGTTTTCCCAGGCTGAGCAAGAAGTTTTACTGAAGAGGTATAGTGAATTCAAGGAATTAATATGTACAAAAAGTAAACACTGCAAAAGCGGTCAAAACTCAAAAAGAGGGAAGGCAAAAGTAGCGGACAAATTAAACGTGTATTTCTTTTATTACTGTGGTGGGCTGGTGCCCTGCCCAGGGTTTGTTCCCTACCTTGTGCCCTGTGTTGGCTGGGATTGGCTCCAGCAGACCCCCATGACCCTGTAGTTAGAATATAGCGGGTTGGATAATGGATGGATTTTTTTTATTATTTGTATACAACGTTAAATTTCCAGTGTTATATCACTAATTATTATTCATTCATTACAATGCAGATCAAATATAAGCACAGTCAGATCCTCAGAACAGGTTAAAGTGAAGTACAAAAATATACTTCAAACTGGTAAATCTTACATATCATAGCATAGACAGTATCAAGAACATTTATTTTATTGATTTGTTATTATTACATGCTATTATTCCTTTAAAAGCTAATAGGAAGAAAGTCAAAAAAAAAAAAACTGGTGTAGGTCCACCCGATCCAGAACTCAGCTCTGTTGAAGAGTGGCTCTCCAGAAAAATGCCCGTTGCCCTCTTTCTGATGGCATTGAAGGGGGAAGCTTCCTCCTCAGAGCCAGTGGCAGGATGTAGCAGTGGTCACTTCATTGGGGGTAAAGGACCAGCATTGCACACAAGTGCCATAGGTGTGTTTTCAAAGGCCTTATGGTTCAGTTTCCATATATTCCTTATTTGATGTGTCATTTGCAGGGAATGTCATAACACTTTCACCTGTACCTGAGCAACAAAAAGTTGACCCATGTGAAGCGTTGGATAAGGACACAGTGTCTGACCACTCGTCAGGAGAAGAGGTAAGTATGTAAGTACTTAATATTTAATAATGTACAAACTCCACTCTAAACATTCCTGTACTGACAGTGATATAACTGTTGTGCAGGAGCCCATTTCTAGCACACATGCCCCTTCTGTTATACAATCCACATTGAAAAAGGAAGATGGAGAGGTTAGTTGTGATGTCCTAATGAAGCTTTTTGAACCATTTACTGTATTTTGTGAACATGTGGCAAAAGGGTTTAAAGGGTGTAAAGTGCTGTACTGTGAGCCTTTTCTTGATGTTACCAGAGGGTTAGTATACTTTAGTAGACTGTCTTAAGACTGCTGTAGTTAAACTCCTACTTAAGAAAAATAATCTCGATCCCTCTGCTCTTGAAAATTTTAGACCCATCTCCAACCTGCTTTTCTTAAGTAAAATTCTAGAGAAGGCAGTCATTATGCAGTTAAATGAGCACCTCAATAAACATGCTATTCTTGTTAAATTTCACTCAGGTTTTAGAACAAATCACAGCACAGAAACTGCACTCGTTAAAGTAGTAAATGACTTGCGGGTAAATGCAGACAGAGGCCGTTTATCTGTTCTCATCCTCTTAGATCTGAGTGCCGCATTTGACACCATTGATCATAATATTCTTAGAAATCGCCTTAGTCAATGGGTGGGCTTCTCTGACAGTGTCTTAAATTGGTTTGAATCCTACCTGGCAGGGAGAAGATTCTTTGTTAGTTGTGGTAATTACAACTCAAAGACACATGATATCCTATATGGTGTTCCACAAGGCTCTATCCCGGGCCCGCTGCTTTTCTCAATCTACATGCTTCCGTTAGGTCAGATTATCTCAGGGCACAATGTGAGCTACCACAGCTATGCTGATGAAACACAGCTGTATTTATCAATAGCACCTGATGACCCCGATTCTCTTGATTCACTAACACAATGTCTGACTTGTATTTCAGAATGGATGAATAGTAACTTTCTCAAGCTAAATAAAGAGAAAACTGAAATCTTAGTGATTGGCAAAAATGAATACAATGAGGCTATTAGAAATAAACTGGATGCATTAGGATTAAAAGTCAAGACGGAGGTAAAAAGCTTAGGGGCAACTGTTGACTGTAATCTGAATTTTAAATCGCATATTAATCAGATCACTAGGACAGCATTTTTTCACTTAAGAAACATAGCAAAAGTTAGACTTCTTATATCATTGAAAGATGCTGAGAAATTAGTTCACGCGTTTGTTTTCAGTCGGCTAGATTACTGTAACGCAATTCTCTCAGGAATACCCAAAAAAGACATAAATTGGGTATGGAAAAGAACCAGGAAACCAGGAAAAGAAAATCCGAGCACATTTCTCCAGTTTTGATGTCACTACACTGGTTACCTGTGTCATTCAGGATTGACTTTAAAATTCTGCTTATGGTTTATAAAGCCTTAAATAATCTCGCCCCATCTTATATATCGGAATGTCTGACATCTTATATTCCAAATCGTAACCTCAGATCCTCAAATGAGTGTCTCCTTAGAATTCCAAGAGCAAAACTTAAAAGAAGTGGTGAGGCGGCCTTCTGCTGTTATGCACCTAAAATCTGGAATAGCCTGCCAATAGGAATTCACCAGGCTAATACAGTGGAGCCCTTTAAAAAACTGCTGAAAACACATTATTTTAACATGGCCTTCTCATAACTTCACTGTAGTTTAATCCTGATACTCTGTATATCCAATTCATTAAAGTAACTATTCATGGTGGCTCTAAAATCTGTACTAACCCCTACTCTCTCTTCTGTTTCCTTTTCCGGTGTCCTTTTGGTGATGGCTTGCGCCACCACCATCTACTCAAAGCACCGTGATGTTCCAACAGTGATGGATTAAAAGCCAGAAGTCTGCATGACCATCATCATCAAGTCCTTCTGTGAGAACCCTAAAAACAAAGAGCACTCTTTCATTTATGTTAGGTAGAATGCCCAGAGGGGACTGGGCGGTCTCGTGACCTGGAACCCCTGCAGGTTTTATTTTTTTCTCCAGCTGTCTGGAGTTTTTTTTTGTTTTTTCTGTCCCCCCTGGCCATCGGACCTTACTCTTTTCTATGTTAATTAAGGTTGTCTTATTTTAATTTCTTATTTTGTCTTTTATTTTTCTTTTCTTCATTATGTAAAGCACTTTGAGCTACTTTTTGTAAGAAAATGTGCTATATAAATAAACGTTGTTGTTGTATATTACTGCAGAGGCAAGAGGCACCATGCAGACAAAAATCCTAAGGTATTTGAGTTTTATTTACAGGAAATTTGCATGTTCTGTGCAAAGAATACCTTTAATAGAAAATGACATTCACAAAAATAAAAATGAGAAAAAACATCAGAACTTGGTGCTAGATGAACTGAGGAAAACCACAATCAAGCTGTAGATACAATTACTTCAGAAACAAATGGTAAAGAATTCATTCCTCTCTCTTTCGCTCTCTCACATTAGATAGATAGATAGATAGATAGATAGATAGATAGATAGATAGATAGATAGATAGATAGATAGATACTTTATTAATCCCGATGGGAAATTCACATTATGTGTACTTATTAATCATTCTCTCCCCTTGCAATCCGAAAGGAAGTAAAGAGTCTTGTGTACTAAACATAACATTGGTGTTGAACAATTGTGTCTTTATTATTGAAAATACTGGGCCAGAATTCTGTCTCTGGCAGTTCTGCCACTGAGTTGGTCAAGGTACATTAGCTCATGGTCATCATTAGGCTGCAAACCCACCTCAGGGGCCCGTTCTTTTCTGATGGTGGCTATATTGTGTAAGATAGAGCATGTAACAATTATGTCACATGCTCTGTCAGGTGCAACCCTCAGCCTTTTTAGACAATGAAATTAGGTGGCCAAAGGTCATTTAAATTTGTGCCCCCCAGCAAGTTTGAGGTTTACGATATGTTGCTATAACAATACATCCAAGAAGAGTTTTGAAGAACCGATAGATCTAGAATCATGCTAAATTGTCAACAATTTAATCCTGCTAAACCAGTAATCCATGTACGGAGAAAAACACCCCATTCTTCTTTTGGGCACAACAAAAAGCCAATTCTAATTGGACTGCTAGAGAACTTAATAACGCACTTTGCAAATTTTCACTAATTAACTCTTCCATAGCCTTGACTACTAGTCCTTGACAGTGTGTCCTTTTGATTGCAGTTTTCCTGGCAGTAACTCCATTGTGCAGTTATAATATGTTTGAGAAGGTAACTCTAATGATTTTTGTTTACTAAACTGATCCTCAAAGTCTTTGTAAAGAAAAGGTAAAATTTCTGTAGACAATAAAGAAGTTGTAGATCTTAACTTCTTTAGACAATTTCTAAAACAAACGCTCCTCAAGATTCAATTTCCTTAGCAAACCAGTTTGGCACATGGATTATGATTCCTTAACCAGTGAAATTCTAGGGTCAAAAGGGAATAATCACTCTGAATGCTCAAAAAAGAAAAGAATATCAAAATGCAACTTTCTAATTTGTAACAGAATGGAATGTAAAATATTCTAACACTCCATTACCAATAAAAAAGACCACTATTAATAAAACTTGTGGCTAGCCTTTTAATAGGATCTTTTCAATTCCTAATTAGTGCAAAAGTGCCAAAAAAAATGGATGCCATTGTGGGGAACAGCCCGGACACAGACAGGTAGACATCGTTGGTGTGGCGGAAGTACCGGCTGCACACCCAGAAGCACTCCGGGTGTCCCTGGTCTTCTTCCCCCCAGCACTTCCGGGTGTTGTGGAAGTGCTGAGGGCCAGGGCTCCATAGGCAAAGGGGCACCCCCTGGCTGTGACCACGGGCCCCTATAGAGTTGAGCTTCAAAGCCCTGTTCCCGTGGTCGCCAAAGCCACCAGGACGGTTGCCCCCACATGGTCTGGGGGAGATGTAAGCCCTCCTCCGGTCCTCCTGGGAGTCCCGGCTGGGTACCACCCCCAGCCTCCTGTGACAATGAACAGGAATGTCCATGACCCAAAGACCTGCAAGCTGAAATTTTTAGCTAAAGTCACATATGCACATTCTCCACATTCTCAAATCAAAGATAATTTATAAGACAATGCTTTGCGCAGTAGAGCTCCATTTTTTTACAAATCAAGGAATAGAAGCAGCAGAAGCATGCATTGTATTAATGAAACTCAGAAAGTGTTTAAGACAATAGAACTTGTGCGGCATTCATGATAAAATGGCAAATAAAAATGAAATTACTAGCTATTAATGTTCAACTGGCACAATAATAAAAACATAAAAATTCAGGAGGCAGAAATGTGCTGCTAGTCATCTGGATGTTAACTGCAACAAAGAAACAGAATGCAGAACGGAGTGTGGGACATAAAAGGCCAAATGATAGAACTATGAAAAAATTGCAAGAGCTTGCTTTACCCCAAGACTATGCCATTTTTGTCAGTGCCTGCCCATTTTATCTGACCAGTTAAGGGTATACATACTTCCCTGTTGGAAAAGGAAAAACGTAAACAATCTTAGACATAACTAATTGATGCACAAATATTACATGTGCTCAGAACACAAAAAACCTAATTTACATAAATGACAGGCTTTGTAAGTAACTAAATATAAAAGGACTGAGTCTAATTTATGAAAAAAAAAAAATCATAAGGACTCACCATGCTTTCAGGTTTATTCTTATAGTGTTCTTAAAAATGACCAATGATATCACAGTGCCTCAGCTGGACTACAACTGGATTAAAATTTCACAAAACAGTGCAAAAACACTGTTAAAAAAAAAAAAAAACTAAAATTAAATTAAAAAAAAAACTGGATATCGGGATATCTTATATTTAGATAACATTCCACTACTCTACATACAACAATAATGATTCAGTTCCCCACTGCATCTTTCCCAAAGGAATGTTTGTTAAGCAATCAAGGAAGTCTGTTTATAATACAGTGGATTCAGACCTTTTCACTTTCTTCTCACTTCATTGTGTTATAGGTTTAAATAGGTTTTAAAAAGATACATTTGTCATTTATTGTCCATCAATCTACACTGAAAAACCCATAATGATGAAGTGAGAACATATTTTCAGAAAGGTTTGGAAATTTATTAAAAATTAAAACTGAGATCTCTAGTTCTAATAAGAATTCAGACCCTTAATTCAGTACTTTGTAGATGTCCCTTCAGCAGTAGTTACAGCTTTGAGTCTTCTTAAGTAAATCTCTACACGCTTTGCACAACTGGATTTCAGCAGATTATCCAATTCTTCCTGGTAGATCCTCTCAAGTGCCATTAGAAAGGATGGGAAGCACCTGTAAACCGTAACCTTCGGGTCTCCCCCACAGCTGTTCTATGGGGTTTAAGGCTGAGCTCAAGGACAGACGTAGACCTGTACTTATGCCAGTCCAATGCTGTCTTGGCTGTATGCTTCAGATAACTGTCATGCTGAAGGGTGAACTGTCGCCTCAATATGAGGTTGTGTGAACTGTGGAGCAGGTTTTCTTTAAGGACCTGTCTGCATTTGGCGACATTCATCCTTCACACAAATCATGACAAATCTCCTTGTCCCTGCTACTGGGAAGCACCTCCATAGCTGATGCGACCACCACCATGCTATTCTTAGTTGATCGTTCACTTGGTTTGGCTGAACGACTAACTCCAGGAAGAGCCCTGGTGGTTCCAAACTTCACGATGCTTTTTGGAAAACTCAAAGCTTTATAAATGAGTTTATACCCTTGCCCTGATCTATGCATCATCACAATTTGATCATGGAGATGTAGAGAGAAGTCCATGTACTTAATGACTTTGTTTCAGTCCTGACATACAGTGTGAATTGTGGGACTTTATATACACAGGTACAAATCCTATGTCCAATCAATTCAACTTGTCAAAGGTCAACTCCAATTGAGTTCTAGACCCATCTCTAGGATAATTAAAGCATACAGGATAGACCTGGCCACAATTTTCAGAGCCACAGCAAAGTGTCTGAATACTTACAATAATGAGGGATTTCAGTTTTAAATTTTTAATAAATTCGCAAACTTTTCTGAAAGGGTTATAATGTAATAATGTATTTTTAATATTGAAAATTGTACCCACACTGCTACATAGATCATTTCACTTGGAATATTCGATCATTCTTCACATTTTTAAATATACTATATGTATATAATGAATAATAAATAATAAAATGTCCAGCAGTAACCCAATAATTATAGAACATATATAATAAAATGTTTGATTATGTGTAAAAAAAATGCCATAATAGCTGAAATATGATGTTCTTGTATTACTTTACTAAAAAACTTTTATTATTCCAACAAATTAAAAAATATGGAAATAGTTTTTCTTTTTCTCTTCAGGATAATAGTCATTTCAGAAATTAGATGCTTTGCTTCACATTGCTGATTTTTTTTCTTGATTTTTCTATAATTATTTGCTGTAACAGTATTCATTAAAAGTATTACATGTAATCCATGTAGCAAAGGAAGATGGTGTCTCCAAGCTAAACCAATACTGATAATGTTCCTGTGGGGAGCCGTATTTGTTATACTCAATGGTAACATTATGCAATTCATTTTCTACTACTTGACTTTCTGCTAAACATATTTAGTCTTTATTTAAAGAAGGCTTAAATGTTCAATGTTCACAGTGATGGGATATACCATTTCAAAACAGTTTTTTTAGAAATGTTAAAAATATAACATAATTAAGTTTATGTTTTATGATTGACAATAATGCTTTCTTGTCATTTTTTTATTAATTTATTATTATTTAAACAATGATAATAAAAACTCCATTTGCTCACATTCACTATTACTTTACATTAACTCATTCTGGACCCATAAACCTACCTCTTGCTTTGAGATGACTAATACACCTTTTTATGAGAGGAATGGAAAGAAACAATGGAGTATTTGGCACTAAAGAAATACAGCACAAGAAAAAGAAAATAAAAGGTGAGGCGAAGAATATCAGACACTTAATGATCTGACTACATGCCAAAAAGAGCAGGTGTTTTGACAATCAGCAAATACAGTACACTGTATGCGTCAATGGAATGTACAACATTAAGTGAACAAGGTTCACTGACCATTCTTTGGAACTTAATTTGGAGTGATTTGTAGCATATATATACAATTGCACATGGTGAACTTTTTAGTGAGGGTTTTTGAAGGCCACTGCCAGCCTGTCCAGGTCTAGTTCTTGCACTGCAAACCATTCTACTAAAATAAGCTCTGGCTTTTATGTCCATGAACTGGATTAAATAGGTTAAAAAACAGATGGATAGATTTTGAAGGTTAAGTTGATATTCCCGCACATGTGTCTGTGTTGCCGGGGAATTTGTTGATACCCTAGACAGATATGAATGACAAAACCTTTAAAAGGATTGAAATGTAAGAACAGGCCTGTTGTTGGAGAAAAAAAACACAGAATGTGTCTTAGATATTTAATGAATATACCCACACAATACTCTTTTGAAGGTGCATGAAACTGGACAAAGGAGAGGAAGTAAGAATAAACTACCAATATTCATCTTGGAAATTTCACTGTTCAGACTGGGAAGCCTCTTTTTTCATAAATACTGAAAAATGTGGGTATTGTGAGCAGTAATACATGGGGGTTTGAGCAGTGTGTTATCATTTGTGAAAGGAATGACAAGAGACACACCCAGAGAGCAAACAAGAAAGGCCAATGCCTAAGTCTAAAATGTTTTTTTTTAATATAATACAAATTTATTGTTTTAGTTAATGATGGACAAACTTACAGAAATTTTAGAATTATTCTGAATACAGTTTTACTCTTGAAAACTTTGTGAATATGTAAAGTCTAGGGGGATGTCAGTTTGGTCTATAACAACACCTACTCCCTGGTTATTAATAAGGATATTATACCAATAGATACTGAAGAGGTAGATTTACGTTTAACTAAGATAAGACCATGGTGAATAGAATCAATATCCTGACATTCAGAAGTGTAATGCTGCACCTCTGAGAAATGAATGATCTTGTCCCAGCAAACATTTCAAGTTGAATGCTTGACTCATTGCAGTTCCTCCATGGTGGTAAGATCATGGAATTGTTTACAATAAAACTGATTAGTTCCAATGTTGTCTTGAAAAAGTCTGACTAGATAAACAGTCATTTTGCTCCCTGTCTATTGGTCCAGTCCAGTGACATATCAAGCATGTAAAACTGCTCAGCTCAAGCTGCAGGATTACCTAATATTTTATCAGTCCTAGCCATATCAGTATGGAGCTAATAAATGGTTGTACAGGTTGAAAAAAAAAACTGCACAGTTTTGAGAATTGTGCACACGTAAGTCCTAGCTAAAGCAGTAGTACCGACCTTCCTTTGCTGTTTCTAATGATTACATTACAACATATAAATTCAAATATTTATACTGTTTACAGGAGCACAAACTTAGGGCAAAGCCCCATACTTCTCTCTCAAATCAGCTGTAACCAAACACTCCTTGTTAACGCTTGTATGAATTCCTTTATGTTTAAAATTATACATAAATTATTGAAAACTGAAAGAGCAAAAAGTTTACCTTGGAAGAAAGTCATAATGGAAGTATGCCTAAAGGAATACTTTTGAAAAGAGTTCTAAACAATTTTCAATTAGAAAACAAAAATATATCTATTCCACAAAAAAGTAAAATCAAGCTTTGTTTACAAATCCCTTCTTTTAGGCAGTCGAAGTAAAGAACATAAAAACAGTCAACTATGTTTTTTTACTCCTTATTCACTGTCCCAAAAAACAATTTACACAAATTTCTTCCCCCCAACTAATATACTAACCCCATATATGTCATTCCTAATCAGTCAATAATGGCTAAATCAAGTAAAACGAAGGAGACCTGTCCTTCTTAAGTACCTTAAAAATACTTTACTCATACAGTAAATCCTAATAAACTTAAATGTTTAGCACACTGACAAATTTTACTAACAATCACAAATACAATACATTCAGATCATCAATTCTAATACCTGTGTACAAAACCATATCATTCAATCGCTCACTCTCCCTTCATCATTTCAAATTTTCCCTTTGAAGTCCACCAGCGGCTCCTGTCAAATCAGTATAATTACCTATTCTTTTTTCCCTTCTTTTTCTTCAAGCATTTTGTTGATTTTATTAAAATCAAATAACATTCTGTACAAGCAAATCATGTTTAACAAAGCTAGGTTTGAAAGAAATCAACCCTCGCCCATGAGAAAGAGAACAATGCCAGCAGAGTAAAACTTTAAATTGGAAAAATAAATAAGTAGATAAATGAATAAAAATAAATCGAATAAAAAAGAAAGGAGAGAATCCGCTTCCTCAATTTAAATGCTTATTCTAAAATGTTATTGATGGCTCCCCATCTGCTACCAAATACAATACAAAATATAGCTCTTAACATTTAAAGCACTCCACGATCTTTCTCCTTCCTACCTCACTGATCTCCTACAAACTTACACTCCTCTCAGATCCTCATCTGCAGCTCCACTTTCTGTACCACACATTAAACTCTGCTCTATGGGAGCTACGGCCTTTTCTCATAGTGTCCCTCAACTCTCGAATTCTTTTCTCTCACACATCCGTCAACTGGACTCAATAACACCATTCAAATCTACTTTCAAAACAAACTGGCATACCAACTATGATCTTACTATTGTTAAAGTCAGTTAATTTATTTTTATGTTTGTTGCTACTTTTTGCCTTTATTGTTATTTGATTTTATCTTTTATTTGCTTTTATTCTTATATTTTTACTGTTGTGTAATTTTTTAAGGTAACCTAGAGTGCTAAGAAATGTGCCTATTAAATAAAATATATTATTATTATTAATAATAATAATGTCTATGCTGCACAGAAAACTTACGAAAAGGTCACGTGTAACCATTTACATGCTGCCAAAAGCCAGAGCAAAACAGCCATCCCACTTTCACTGCTGCAAGAAAACCAAGAAGACAAGAAAAATGACATAGTAAAAGAGGGCATCATGGGAGCTGAATTAGTGTATCAAGTATAATACAGTGCTTCACATGGAGACTGTTACATTTTATAATAAATATCCTTGATGCCATCAGCATGTTAAGTTTATATACAACTAGCTACATTGCCTATTGAAGACAGATTCTGTATGTGAAAACCTGAGTATAACTCCTCTGTCTTTTTTCTATATTTCTCATGTGAACTCCCATGCCACCCCGCAGGTGTCCTAATTAGATTCAGCTCTGTGGAACACTGCCACCTGTTGTATTGGGGAATGAACTGCTCCTAGTATACTTTTGTAAGTCGCTTTGGATAAAAACATCTGACAAGAAAATAAATGTAAATTTAAATGTTATTACAATATTTGAATTCTTATGATTGACTGTTCAGCAACTTCCCATCTTGTGCATAGAAACTGTCCCTGAAGATTGTCAATAGTTGAATGCCAATAGTTCAGTGGCATTTGCCAGAAGAAAGGTGTGAGAAAATATTTCAAAGGCATACTATACTCTACACTTACAGTATATATATATACTAGCTAGCTACACTTACAGTATATATATATACTAGCTAGCGGCCTGGGGGTGGCGACCGGAGTCTATAGCCGGTCGTCCATCACAATATATATATATATATATATATACTCTGTATATACAGTGTGAGTCAAAATTATGTTAACATTTGAATGGTGGAAACAATTTATTCACAAAACATACTCCATATGTGCAAGGTGATTTACAGGAATGTCTCAACCTGTTCGCCATCATGTTCAACACATGTACCTTATGTGGCACATAAATTGTCCACAAAAATTGTATATAAGAATATACATAGCAGTACCCTTAGTGTTAACATAATTTTGTCTCACTCTGTTGTCACACATGTGTGATTGGGAGACAGCTGAAGGGCCTAAATGATAGTAATTCCACGCCAGACCAGGGGCAGAGGGGTGCGCTGTCTCTCTCAATTTCTTGCAGACCATTCACGGGAATTCCCACAGGGGTTCCAGCACCAACGATGATGGCACTTTTGGTTCCGGTGCCAATAACGATGTCACTTCCGGTCTCTATGACATCACTTCCGGTTCCAATCCTGATGACGTCATTTCCTTTACTGGCCTTTAAAGCTGCCATCTTACCTCCATACTATCAGTGTTATTTTGGACTCAAACCTGTGAACATCTCTGTTCAACTTTGCTTCAATTTTGCAGCCTAGAAATAATTTACGGGTGGCTGCCCCAAACCTTCATGATGTCTGTGACTCAGCTTTGTGACACTGTATATATATTGTGATAAATGGCCGGTAGCTCAACCCGACAGGGATGCCAAGAGACTGAAAGGAGGGGGGAAAGCAACTATTTTGGGGCATTTCCTCCCCCAAGACTCTAGATGGCAGCTTCCCTACAGTATAGCGGTGCCCTGGATTCCTGCAGGGTTCCATGGGAAATGGATTTTGGCATCACAGCCCTGCTGGGTACCGTGGGTGCCGCCAGGGGATGCTGTAGGACACTGGGAGACAAGGTTCGCACCGAGCCTGTAAGTACTAGTAGGTCACGAGGACAGAAGCCTTGGAGTACTTCTGGGCTGATTTAAAAACTTGAGTTCTCCACCTGACCCGGAAGTGCTGGCAGGTGAAGAGCAGAAGCACTTCCGGGTCGGACACTATTAAAAGGACTGCTAGGAACCCAGCCAGTGAGCCTGAGTTGGGAGGAAGTGGACAACGCTTGCTAGGATGTGTGGAGGAGGAAATAGAGAGAGAGAGAGAGAGAGAAGATTTGTGTTTTGTCCTTTGTTCTTGTTTACTTGCCTGTTTATCTGTGGCTGTGGTGCTTGGAGGGCACTGTAAGAAAGAAGAAAATCAATTAAATAACTCCTTAGTACTTTTACCTTATGTCCTGTGTGTCTGTCTGTTGGGTTTAAGGGGCAACAGTGACCCCTAGTGCCCACTATATATATATATATATATATATATATATATATATATATATATATATATATATATATATATATATATATATATTCTCAGATTATCCCAATATGAGAGAAAACTTGAGTAAGCTTAAGTAAAAGTGATCATGCTCAGTTTTTAAAGCTTCATAGGAGTCAGAATTTACTGTCCTTTCATGTCTTTTCCACCAGCTTGATTGTTATATGTGGACTGACAATGTTTTACATTTCCAGTTGTGGTAAATATGTCTATTACAAAATGCAGTAGTTTTTGTAATTACATTACAAAAAAATGACAGCAGCAATTAATTCTTCATGTTAAAAATTACTTATTTTTTATTTTCAGAAATATAATATAATAATTGTATGCTTAGTTAGAAAAGTGATACTTAAACCAAGTGAGTAGTGAGCAGCTTTTGGTTTTATCAAAAACATATGCAGTGACAAATTTTCTATTTTGGTAATTACTGGTTATTATTTATGGGGACTTGTTTTGTGTTATGATTTAGAAATTCAGGCAACTTGAAATTTTCCTGACTTGTTTTTGTCTTGTTTTAACATGCCCCGATCTATTGTTCTGATTTAACTCATACAGTACCTTACTTTAATGTGATTCCTTTTAGTTCTCTTTACAAGCAGCTTTGATTTTTTGAAGTCTATTTTGGGTACAACACTTTATTTTTTCTATGACTATGACTACTGTACATCTGACATACATTTTACATTCATTACTTAAAAAGGACAAATTATTTTTATTTCTCTACTCAGCTGGATTGTGAAAACATTTGATGTTGACTGTAGTTATGAG
The DNA here is from genome assembly GCF_900747795.2 of Erpetoichthys calabaricus. Classification (NCBI taxonomy): domain Eukaryota; kingdom Metazoa; phylum Chordata; class Cladistia; order Polypteriformes; family Polypteridae; genus Erpetoichthys; species Erpetoichthys calabaricus. The sequence goes on from NC_041396.2 coordinate 108,830,093, forward strand.
TATATGCAAAGCAATACAGACTGACTTTATTTTGCTTTACTAAGAGGCCTGCATTGATGAAGAAATAAAGTGCACAACAAGTAGAAAGGTCAGACAGGACAACAAAGCTATAAGCAAAAAGACCTGTAGAAAGACCAATGTAAGCATGACTATTCTGAGAAAAGCATGACCTAATTCATCAGACAATTGATGTATTGTAATATATTATAACTGAAGTAACAAATAATAATTTAGAATAAATTATTAAAACCCAGTTCAACAGATGTTTCTATAGTAAAAAAGAGGAAAATGAGAAAACAGATCACAGCCTCCAGAAGCTTAAGATATCATAAGCCAAGACCTAAAGCAGAGCAGCTGAAAAGGACTGTCATGTAGTGTTCTTGGGCACCTTACTTTTGGATCCTTAAATGTTTCTTATTAAGAAGGTTTGAGCACCATTAAATTGCATAAAACCTAGATTCTCTAACGTGGAAAATTCAATAAGATTAAAGTTAAGTGAAGCATGGGCTTTTATTTGTCATTGCTCCATATGGCTATTATGATGAAGGTATTAGCAAAAGTGAGTGTTTAAAAATAAATACACATAAGTGCATAAATAGAAAAAACAGTAATTTTCAACAAGAGATCTGAGAGTTTTGTCTGTGTGAATGCCTACATTGACGGAAGGCGCAATCATGTTGTGAGAGCCCTGTTTGGGAGACGTTTCATCTCTTAAGTGGGCTGAGAGCACAAGATTAAAGGAATATTTATTTCTATGATAATACATTAATGAAAAAAAACAGCACAAAGTAAATAAAATCATTTACTGTGTCTTGCTTCATTTTATTTCATTATTAGTATTTGGAATTATTTTTCACTTCCTGACAGTAATTTATTGCCTCATAAATCTATTAAGTAAACTAGTAAAATTAACTCTAAAGGAACTAATATCATAACAATATACTTTATCCTTGAGTATGAAGGAATAAATACAATTAGTTGTATCAATGTTACTGGTATTCCCCATGTATGCTACAGCCTTGCAAGAGTCTATTTCTCCCCAGTACAACTCAATGTTGAGGGGGGAACAAGCAGGAACATCTAGTACCACAAAGGGGTGTTATACCTATACAGCATTAGAACTTTGTGTAGTCACCAGAGAACCTTTAAATGCTTGTAACTGGTACCCAGAAGTGATTGTGGACTATGGCTTAAAAGCTAACTTGTTCCAAATCATCTTTCATCTTGGGGTTGGGAGATAACTAGAGGGAAGAAAGGAGGCGTGAAAGGTTCTGATTTTGCTATTTTATATTCTTGTATTCGTAACATTTACTCTGCTTTGCGTTTGTTACCATTTCCTTGGTCATCAAATGAGTTCAAGGCCAGCTCTTGAGTACATCCTAAGTTCCACAGTAGTAAGTAACAAAAGTGATGTAGATTAATTGATGGTTTCAAGCAAGGCATGTGATTAAAATATACAGCAATATTAGGAAATAAATTGAATTCTTCATGCAACAAGCCAACTTTTAATTTCAATCTGGCATATAGAGAAGGAGCGTTATCACATAAAGGCAGTATCTCAGGGCCGCCAGGGAGCATGGACCCTATGGGATGCAACAGTGAATACACATTAACTGGGTGGACATCTGGAAGATGGAACAAACTAGACTCAGCTTTCTGGTAAAGGAAGCATAGAACACACTCCCATGTCCCCTGAATCTTACCCAATAGTTTGGAAGTCACAAACGCTGCGCACTGTGTGGCAACATCAAGTCAAGCTTCCAGAATGTCCTATAAGGGTGTAAGGTAGCCTTGACCCAGGGACACTTTAGGTGGCTCCATGACCAAGTCCTGGAAAAGCTCCCAAAGTCCTAGACAAATTTAGGGTATCAGCAAACTGCACTCCAGAAGCAGCAAAACACACCCTTACAATGTTCATCAAGCCAGGCACTACATCACAAGCATCACTGGGTCAACGCTACCTTACATCCTGATCTGATGTTCTGGAGGCTTGCCTTGATGTTGCCACACAGCCTTCCCACTAGGAGATGTACTGGAGTAAGAAGTGAAACATCTGAGAATTTTGCCTACAGCTGACGATTCTACAGCCAGTTTTAGCCTATTTTCGTGTTTTGATTTTTCCGTTTATTAAGAAAACAACAGGGGATGTAAAATCAGTAATGTCCTAGAAATAATAGTTAGTGGAATTTAGAACACTATGCCATTCAAGGTTGAATACAGTCTTAAGCAAAGCAGGTGGGGCACCAGCGGAGGTGCAACAGGCAGAGATGCCAAAGCAGGAACCAACATTGAACCTGTACAATGCTGTTATGATGTGACATTTTGCACACAACTTGATAAATATTTTGTATGTCTTTATTTGTAACGTAGGCAAAGCAATGTAATATTAGTGTTACATTATTGATAACAACAGCAATGGTTTGATGGTTTAAGAACCCCTTCCCTCATTTTACTGTAATTTTACGACAGGGTTTGGGGGAAGTGCCTCAAACCAGTTTGGCAAGTGTTTCTCTGCTAAAGTCTCTCTCTCAACCCCCGCAGGCAAGCCAGGCTGCCTAACTGCCAAGCTATACCTTAACATATGGTTTTGGGGGCAGGTGTGAAGCTGTTCTATCCCCCCATTGGTCTGAAGTATGGCTGTTTGGAATTATCTTATATCAAACGCTTTTAAGTACTATGACACCCTATTGCCTGTAGGGGTTGGACAGAAAACTTATAAATTTGTTTGCTTTACCCAGCTCTCTCTCTCTTTCTTACCAACCTGATGAATGACCATCTCACACCATGAACTGAAAAGGGCAACACAATAAAGAACAGAGCTCGGCAGCCATATTGACAATGTGGCCTGTTTTGAAGAAAGCTGAACACAAATGATGCCTTAACTACAGACATTTTAAGTAACTAACAAGTCTGTGTGCCACCTGAAACTACACATCAGTATTTATCAGGTTATATGTTTGCCAATATTCAAATGTACTTTGCATATTGTTATTATTTATGAATATTATCAATAATACATTATTTAAATTGTAACTTAACTTCTGCTTGTCTTTTACTACACCTAATTGCCTGAGGTTATAGATGTAGAAGGGAAGGTGGGGAGAATTTATATACTGTAATACCTTATAAACAGTGGTAAGTGTGAGATTTGTGGCATTCTGGCAAAGGCTACATATTAATAATACAATAGGGGAAAGTAGAGCAATATAATACTCTACCAAGTCAAAACAAATGGTGTATGTTTAATGTCTTTAAAATGCAAGTAGACAAGTAACAGTCAGGACTACTAAAACGTAGAAATATTCACCAGCTACTGTATACTAGAAAAGGGCCACTGACCACATCTTCAAAAGTGGAAATTGAACATCTGCTCAGATGGACTACAATGTTACTGCTTAAGGAGGCAGATGGAGCAAAGAAACAATACAGGTAGTTGTCAACTTATGACAACATTCAGTTCTAACAGAGCAGTCGTAAGTAGATCTGGACGTAAGGTGGATCGGTATATGTATTCAAACCTGACCATATGTATAGTACTGTATAGTAAGTCCCTTAAGTCATATTTTTTGTTTTATATCATTTGTTTATCATCATTCTAAGCACATTCTGTAGATTTTCTATCTTTTTGTGTGTAAATTATTATTTTTTTTCTTTTGTTATTATTGTTGGTTGCATGAGTGTCAAAACTTTAATCAGACTTCACAAATCTTGTCTTTGTCTCTATTATGTTATATCATTAGTGTTCTCCTTTCCCAGTGTCCATTGTGTTAACTGTGAGAGGAGGAGTTGTACTGGGAACTCAATGAGCAATCATATGTTTTCTGTTTTAACATGTCTGCCTTCTAATAATAAACATTAACAGATAAAGGATGTCAGTGTCGATTTATTACCCCTTCATGGCAGTTTGTATGAATTAGAAAATCGTGAGTCACAATGCAGAAGATTCAGAGGTTAACTGGATTTAAAGCCAGAGTGCAGCAGTACAGCGCATGTGGTGAACACCAGTTACAATGGGATAACTTAAAGTCACATGCAATCACATTTTCTTTCTTTACTCCCTCATACTGCTTGATTACCTTCATTTTTGGGTCAAAATCAATTGCCTTTTTTTCTTGCAATTGTAAGACAAATGTAACTGAGCGTAGTTGAAACTGCTGTAGGTAACTGAGATCGAGATGAATGAGTCATGGCATATGGACCTGAGGTGGGGAAAACTGTCATTTTCCCATGAAATGTGATGTTGGTCGTAATTTTGGGACAGTATAAAAGTAGTCCTGAAAGCATGGTCACATCCAGTGATGGGTGGACAAAACCTCATGAAGCTCCTGAGGCTTTACAGAAATCATAGCTGCCATCAACTTGTGATAGTGGAGGAAGCACACATATAACCCTTTATTGCATAGTTTCAATTTGACAGTTACACTAAAAGTCTAAGAGCACTCGGTGTGTTCATTTGAATATTATGGTAATCATGTTGTCAATTAAATGCAATGATAACTGTACATGTCAGTAAATGCAACAAGTTTCTACAATGACATGTATAAATGTGTTCTCCTAAAGATATGAATTTCTGCCAATACACCAAGTATTATGATTATGAATACATTATAAGCCACCACTGATTGATGGACTGCCCTTGACTTCTTATGTAGTTGTATATAACCATGATTCATAATTGTGTGACTACTTTTCATGTGAGGGGGGTTTTACTGTGAGGTAAATTGAAAGATTAACATTTTCCCAGTGTTTGGGAGATAATAATATTAAGAAGCAAAGAAAATCATAACTACCTTTTAAGATTATGCTTGTGGAATAAGGGAGAGCAAAATGGACAGTGTATAATGTGCTTGAGGAACAGGGCAGTTCTTAAAGGTTTTTAATTGAAAAACAGTATTTGCTTCACTGTGCTGGGCTTGAAGTTATTTCTTATCTGGCTCACTATTTTGCCAGCCTAAATGTGAGAAGAATCATTTAATGGCACTGAGGCTACTGGAGTAAAGAAGTATTGAATGTCAACCTAAAACAGATGGGGATAAACTGCCTTATGGAGGACCAAATTGTTCAGCGGTCCTCTGTTCTTGCTATATGTGGATTTTTAAATACTTAGATGGGCAGTAGTAAAACATTGTGATTGAAATTAGATCCACTGCCATTCAGCAGTAGATAACAAACATACAACATACTTTCCCACTGGACCTCAGAAATGGCACAAGCAGTTGCACTGGGCACTTGCTGCAGTGCATCAAGGCCACATGGCCATTCAAACAGACCCTGCAAGATCTTTCTGCTGAGCTGAGGTTGCTGGTGCTACTAATTAATGTTATTTTGTTTACTATTCCACTGCTGTCTAAGCACAAATGGCATTAAAGAAAATAGTTCTTTATAGCTAGGGTCAAGTATTTCACTTAAAAACAGAGCAATCATCTTCCCTATTAATAAAAAAAAACTTCATTTAAATTGTTTTTAACATAGTTGACCAATTTGACACCATTATCTTGTCCAATCATCACAATTTGTCTGACTATATCATGTTTTAACATCTTTACGAGAGATATGATCTTAGACACTGACACTTCAGACAACTCCACAGTGGCTTGGTGGAATATCCAGAGTACCTAAAGGCACTTGAACTACTCAGCAGAAAAGGACTAAGGTCAGTTCCATGACTGGTGAAATATGCTCCCATCAATTATCTCTAATGATAAATTCTTTGTAACATCCCAAAGTGCTGTTCAACTGGTGTCATCCTCCTGGGTTAATCTGAGCTGTGGTCTACCTTTTTGTACCTGTATCTCGGAGAGCTTCTGCTTGGCTGTGGTGCTTCATTTGGAATGACTTACAGTTCTATGGCTCAAGTACAGATGTTCTCAAGCTCTGGGGTTTACTCTAATGACCTTTTAACCACCAGTTTAAGGACATGTGCAAAACAGGCAATAAGGCACAGATTGAAAAGCTTTGTATAGGAAACAGTGTTTGCTGCACATTCTATGACCAGGCTTACTACTTTGTCTTTAATTTCAGACTCTACCGTTGGGATGTCTTTGCCCTCAGCTAAGTTTGCTGCTATATGGGGTTAGGGGGACAGTTTAATCTCCTTTGTGAAGAAGTGGCATGTGGTAGCCAGGTAAGTCTCCATGTTCAAGGAATTCCACATGACAGGTATGATGACTGCCAAGACATTCTTTATCTCAGCAATGGCCTTTTCTTTTGGTGACCTTGTACTTCTGAACCGTTATGTGTAGGGAATCCATTCCCGGGAATTCAGGAATCCCGCATGTTATTCCCAGGAATCACAGGCTCCTGGAGATGACACAGTGCACAGGCATCTCACATGTGAATGGTTTTAGAACGACCGACACTTATTTTTAATAAAACTACTGCAATATGTTGACACCAATAAAAGACTAACCTTATCTACAAGCAGTTCATGCTGTCGTATAAGTACATGTATCTAGTTAGTTGCGCTAATAAGAGCGTAGAAAGCACAACATGTCCAGCGTGCGGTTGTCCAGGCAAGAGCGCACCTTCGTGCAGAATATGCCAGCCGCTGAGAAAGCACGCTCTGCCTCCACTGAAGTAGGCGGCACAGTCATCAGATACTGATACACTTGTTCTAAACAACGCCCGTGCTTGCCGTTGCTCTGAAACACCACCATTTCAGCTTTTACTGATGCATCCAGCTTCTTGTCTTCATTCTGTGATGGCAAGTTTCTTGGCACAGATAATACGGATGCAACAGACTGACGCATTGCAATTTCAAGTTGCTGTTCAAAGTTGTTGTCTGATGAAGTGCAAGTGCAGCAATGGCGCCACCTTAATTATTTTCAAGTATAACTCTGTTATTTCTTGATCGATTTTTACACTTTTACACGCTATATATGCGAGCTTGGCCGTTCCCATTTATCCAGGAATTCCAGCAGTTTAATTCCCGGGAATGTGGGAATGAAAAATGTCCGGGAATCCTGAGCTCCTGGTAATCGGATAATGGATTCCCTAGTTATGTGTCCAATAGCTTAACACAAAGGACCTGAAGCCTTCATTTTCCACTACTGACAATGGCTGGGTATCCATTAAAATCATATCCAGTAAGTTCTTATCCAGCTGTTGTTTTCTGGACACTGCAACAGAGTATCGGGTAGATATTTGATCCTGTAACAAACTACACATTATGACAGTGCTATTATGTATGCTAACATAAGAAAAGAATAATGACAATAATAAAAAATGAGTTAAACAGAAAAAATAAAACATGTACAAAATCACTAAATAATATTATAAAGTAGAGAGGAAAGTTTACAGAAAAAATGAGATATCAAAAATAAAAAGCAGGTGTAAAAATAATGTTTTGAAGGATTTTGTTTAAAGTAAAGGGTGTGGGAGAATCTCTCATGTGTTAGTAATAGCAGCTTTTAGGAAACCCTTCCCACCTGAGTGTACAATAATGATAAGAATAATAATATAAAAATGTAAAGACCATATGATGGAGCTTCAGCGCTGCCTTCGGCATTGTGGATGGGATGGAGTGTAGCTACATTACTGTGTTTGGCAAAAATGTGCCTCAGCATTGACAGGGTGTTATTGTTATAGGACAACTCTTAAGGACACTTGCAGTTATTGAAATATGATCATGAATGGAATGATGTGGTTAAAATTAAAAATGTCTACCTGTATTAATGACACATCATAAGTTACACTACAGAAGAGTAGTATATCATTTGCCTCATTGCCACATTACATGTTGAGATATTCCCATACTCTCGATCATTTCTGATCCGATCACATCTCCTTTAGAGCTTGTGGGATAGTGCAAAACTTCAAAACACTCAGATTGCTTCTGGTGTATGAGTGATGATTGAAGCTTTGGACGTCATCAGCCACTTGGTAATGGGAATTCGATACAAGCTTTGGTACACTAAATCGGCACAATGTACTTCATTAAAGTGATAAAAGCTTTGATGCCTTGGTGTGAAAACTCCAACCCCTACTCATATAATTGGCTCTTTTGATTTTTTTCTTTGAAATGTGACAAACTCATTATTCTTTAATTTAAATTCTTGAAAATTAAAGCTTCTTTTCATTTGTGCCTTTGCTTGTGAATAATGTTTTGTTTTTGTGCTTCTGTTTGCTTCTTTAAGACAATTTGTCTTTTTATATTTTACCACAGAAATTTTTATACCAATGAATGATTAGTTTTTAGGTTTTCATGCTGACAGGACAGAATAACATGGTGGAGCAAGGTCTTGCAAGCTCAATGTAGTATTGCCATTTAGCTTCCTCTTATTCACACTAGTGGTTTGGCCTGTTTTTGTAAAACATGTCGTTTCCCCAGTTTTTGTCTCCTTTGCACTGCCCCAAAATTCAGTCAACAGAGTGGGGCATATTCGATGCTTGTAAATGTTTTATATTTTTCTGTTGAAGCTGCTTGTGACACTTGGTTGTTACTAAACTGTAGACAAGGAAATAATTAATCAATTCATAATGTAGTGAGAAGTCACGCAAAATGACACCTTTTATTGGCTAACTAAAAATATTACAATATACAAGCTTTTGAGGCAACTCAGGCCCCTTCTTCAGGTTGCCTTGAAACCCAGCATACTGTAATCTTTTTAGTTAGCCAATAAATGGTGTCATTTTGGTTGACTTCGCACTACATTCATAATGGATAACACAGTACAATACCCTAGTACTCAATTCATAATGGAAACATTTTCCCATTTAGAGATTATCCATGGTTTTAGCTTCAAGCTTTACACTTCTTCCATGTAGCCAAACCTTTACTGTGAGAATATTTGTCCATGTCTTGAACACACATTCCAGTACATGAATCTACCTTAGGATGGTTGTGTATAAGGAAGGAATACGCCCACAATGAAATATAAGTCCATCACAGGATACGCTCCCATACTGTATATCCACACTGTCTCAAACATTCCCTCTAAGAAAAAATAAAGGTACCAATTAACCAAAGAACATGCAAGTATTTAGGATAAAGAAGGGAAGTGAATGATTTGGAGAAAATCATTCATTAGATTTATTTTATGATAACTGAGTTAACTGAATCAATAAGATTAAAACAATCAAGAAAGACCGACACCATGGGCAGGTAGTCTTAAATACCTGAAGAGCTGGGGAAAACCGAGATTTTTCATAGTTGACTCAGGTGAATGCAGGCCAAATTGCTTTAGCAACTGAGAACCCTAAGGTCATAACCCCTTCTTAAACACATATACGGTGGGCTGACAATATATTGAAAATAATTTCAAAGAACAGGGGAAATGGAGAAACAAAAAATGAAGGAAAAGAGTAGAGCAAGGGTAGAGACCTGAAAGAAAACCAGGCACAAGTGATCACAGAACATGCAAACACAACATTCACTGATCAGGGATGGTTGGGAACCTAGGCCCTCGGAATGATGAGCTCTAAGAATTACACTGTCAATAATGCACCTTTTTAAAAAATAGAGATCTTCTAACTGTAATTTTGGAAGTTGTTCTTTATGAGTGAATATGTATTTAAATACATTCAATACATTCTTATGTCAAGTGAGGTCTCTTAATGACTTGCATGGTAATATTAATGGCTTTAACATGTAGTATGAATGGCATAATGATAATAATAAGTTTTATTTATAGGGCCTCTTTCCTATGCTAATATGCAATAATTCTAGCTAATCAGAAAATTGATCATAAGGCTAAGAACAAAATTACATGCCTGTTATTTATACTTAATATGCATAAGAATTGTTACTACGCGTTGAGTCACTGCCAGTAAACCTGCTGTTAGGCCAAGTAGGTACCTACTGCCCCATTCATCAGGGACATGGTAAGAACCGAGGAAGCCCACTCTATCATTAATAACAAAAGGAACATGTAAAATACTACAGGCATCCTAATTAACCTTACATGGAAATTTTTTCAATGTAATTTTTTAAATTACTATTAATAACATATCAGCGTCAAATAATGTAATTACTTTTGCTAGGCTTTTATTCTTTGATAAGCTTCAAAGTTTCACATGGGGATTAAGAAAGTATTCTTATTCTGTCAAACCTTGCCAAGTTTACCATTTAGAGAATGTTTTGCCTTTTTTGTGTAAAGTACCACTTATTGACACTTTAACATTGCAAAAAAAAAATCATGTCTGCTGTCCCTTACATTTCTGTCTGCAAGAGCTAAAGGACAATTATTTGTTTTCTTTTTTGAAAAAGTCAGTACTTTTGTACATGTTCATAAATTTAAGCTGATACCATGTACAGAACATTTGAGATTCTGATTGTGATGGCAGTGCAGTCAAAGTGAGTAACAGAATTGGGAGCTCTTTTCCTGTGTTTAATGTCAAGTTTCCTAGTCCATACTTTTCTGATTCAGAGCTCTTGACAAAGAGCCTTAAGCAGTTTCAATTTAGTAAAGCTCTGGAGACTAAAATGTCTCTTGTAGGTTTACTGATGCAATCACTGTGCTGCATACGATAAAAGTATGGTTTCAATTGATTTTACATAAACTGAAGACCTTTACTTAGTGCCATTACCGCACTTACACTTTTTAAATTCCATATACTATTCTTAAATACATTGTCTATGAAAAAATATACAGCACAGCATTAAGATATTGATCAGTGTGACATTGATATTTACTTCACATACACTGCTTGAAACCAAAGATTTGCAATAGACTCATTATCAAAAACACAATGTACTACGGTCTCTACGGTTACTGTAGAATAATATCTGATGTAAAGTCATTGAAAATGCAGCAGCTGTGAATGTAATCTTTTGAGACATATTTAAGTAGACTGTTGATAAGTTTCCCCTAATATTATTAGTATGAAACAATAAGTACTTATTTACTAGTACGTTTTACATTGTATTCAGTCATTACTTCTCTCTGAAATGTATTTGCTAGTTTGATTATAGATTATTGCTACATAACCATGTACCAATTGAGTGAATTTTATGTTTTTAATTAATAATCAGTCTTACCTTTGGCAGTATTGGTAATTAACCAAAAACTTCAGCAAGGCTTCTACGTTATTTACCATCCCTTCCTCTGCTCTAGAAAATGGTTATCCAGCCTTCAGTCTTACATATATCAGGGTAACTGAGGCACACTAATTTGAAGGACCAGAATAATACAATTTATTAATAAACACAAGGATTATAAAACTATGATAACTGCATACTTATACTGCTCCTTTGTCTGGAGATGATACTGTTCAGTGGATGCAGTGGATTCTCCATGATTGACAGGAGCCTGCTCAGCGCCCATCACTCTGCCACGAATGTCAAACTGTCCAGCTCCGTGCTTACAATAGAGCCTGCCTTCCTCACCAGTTTGTCCAGGCGTGAGGCGTCCCTCTTCTTTATGCTGCCTCCCCAGCACACCACCGTGTAGAAGAGGGCACTCGCCACAACCATCTGATAGAACATCTGCAGCATCTTATTGTAAATGTTGAAAGACGCCAGCCTTCTAAGGAAGTATAGTTATTCTACACTGCAGTCTCCTGGATAAACAACTTAAGATAAAAACAGGTACACTGCCTTGGACAAACTTATGAGAAATGCCTGCTCTATCACTGGGCGAACCCTGGACACACTGGAAGTTGTTGTGGAAAAGAGGATGGTGGTAAAATTGGATGTCATCATGGAAATACCCTCCATCCTCTTCAAGAGGTGCTCTGTTGGAGCACTTTTAGCCACAGGCTTATTCCACCACGGTGTGCTAAGAAGCACCTCTGTGGGTCTTTTCTGCCCTCTGCAGGCAATTTAATGCTTCCTCCTGACACACTCTTTTAAGTTAGTTATGAAATTTCAATATACATTTATTTATTGGCATATCAATTGGCTGTATTATTTTTCTTTTGAGTTTGTATACATGTTTTCCATGTTTCTTCTGCAGCTGTATGCATCGGAATCTTCCCTTAGGATTAATAAAGTTTATCCATCAAATCTTATCTAATAATAATAAACACTTGTCGATACTTAGAAGCACGTACTCCAGCAGGAGTAACATGAGATGTAATTTTAGTGCAGTGGGTGGCAATGAAATTTATTCTGTGCATGAACATGACAAAACAATCAGAAAGAGGCTGGGAGTAGAATTAAAAAATGTCTCCCATGTGGGTCTTTACTTGAATGTTGGATTCAAGTATAGTTCTTAATTTGGCAGATGAGATTTCCTGGAAGAAATATGAAATATTTAAAGATGCATTTCATGAACACCCCTAGTGGAGTTTAAATTATTTGCATCAAAATATCATATTGTATTTTATAGATGAAGTAATTAACAAGTGTAATTTAAAAAGATCACTGGATGGGCAAAAGAATGGTCATATCAAACTAATTCTGGCATGGAGTCCACTGTCTGTGTAGCCCTGTTCTAAAAATTTCCTGTAGAAAAAATAATAATTTCATGCTTAATTTGCCTTATGCTTTATGTAACATATCATTCATGGCCTCATGCAAACAAGTGTCACAAACATTCATAGCAAAGCAGCACTGTATATGTAAGAATATCAGTGATATTAATGCACAGTGCTGCAAGCATAAAAACATAAAGCATAATACAATTGGGACTGTTGCTGCCTTGTGTTCGATGCTTTCCGGGACACACTCCACCTGCCCCACAAAAGTGCCCTAGATTAACAGGTTTGGAAGTTGGATGGATGAATGGATGAATGGAAGAAACTAAAGAAATCATTAAACCAAGTTAGTAAAAAATTATTGTAAAACAAAGACATATTGAAAAAAATGAAATGTGAACATTTCGGCAGTCAAATTTGTAAAATTAGGGATTTCCAAAGTAGTACCTCTCTCTGTAAGATTGATGGTTAACAATGTAAAAATACAGTACAATTTGAAATAGTTAACAGTTGTAGAGTGCCTGGAATGAAAATAACAGAATATTTTAACTTGTGGATTACTGCAGTCAAGAGGTTCTATGAAAATGTCCTTATATTATAAGGTCTAAAATGAGCACAGAGTGAAAATGATTTGTTGAATCATAAAATCACAGAACTTGTGAAAAATGCTGACCCAGCTGCTTCAAAAGTAGTAGACTAATTCAGTGAGACTATGCAGAAACACTATACACTGACTGCAAAAACATCTTTAAATTTAAAACAATTTCCCACCTTTAGATTAGAGGATTTGTAAATTTGTCATGTCACCAAAATGTAAAAAATTGAATAACAGTCACTATTATTAGATTGATTTGAAAGTGAAACTTTAAAAGTGATGTAAGTGAAATATATAGACAGAGATATTTACATGATGTTTTTTTACTTTTCTGAGTTTTATCAAGATGTTTCTTTTTTTTGAGAAGTACTGAATAACTTTATAATAATTTTTATAGATGGCATCCCAATAACAATTCAAAATGATGATGACATTTTATTGATCACTAATTCATATATATGGCTTCTCTTTTTATTTATACTCTTTTCTAAGGTTAAAAACTAGATGAAGTAAAAGGTAAAACAAAATCCAAACTCTTAATTTGGGAATGTAAAAGATTAAAAGACTATAAGTTCTGGCAATATGGAAAAAGTATAGAACAGCAAAATAGATACAAAAACAAAGTAGATGTTTCCTTTCTGTCTGCTATCAATTAGACAGAGATAACCAAAACAGCACAGCCTCCAATTAAGAAATAAAACAATCACTACCTTTTAGTAAACCATAAAACAGTCAGCAATGGAACCATCACCACACTCCTACTTAAATGACTTGTTAGAAGCAACATAACCATAGCCTTTCTAACTGGACAGCAGGAGGGGCAAAACAGGAACAGAGCCGCCAATGGAATCCAACTGGACAAACAAGACAGAAACAAGTCAACTACTGCTTTATACACTAGGTAGCTGGAGACACATGGGACTATACTGGACATCCAACTCAACTGAAAAATGACAGATGTTACTTCCCATTAGATGAGCACATTCAACAGTTCTGAAGTATTTCTTGGGTGCTTCTACTCTATCCCAGACGCACAGGAAGTGTTATAATTTAATCTAATCTAAAATAAACCTACCAACTGTTCATTATACACAAATCATTATGTTACTGAGCTGCATTGTCTCAATTTCTTTAAAAGCTGCCACCATTATACAACTTGAAATTTATATCTGAAGATTGTTGAATTTTAGTTTGTTTGAATCAGGGGTGTCAAACTATGATCCTAGAGGGCCACTGTGACTGCAGATTTTCATTCAACATTCTTCATTAGTAGCCAATTACTCCTGCTAATCTATTAGTTTTATTAAATTTCATAAACTGCAATTATTTACCTTTTCTTTATCCAGAGCAGATGGAAAGCAAACAGATGGCAAACTAACTCAATCCTATTCACAGGTATGTGGCCATCATTCAATATATGTTTTAATATAATTTAAAAAAAAAAAAAGAAGAAGTGAAGATTTATTTGTCTGACAAATAACCGTTTTGGAAATACATTATATGTTAATAATGGATTTTATTAACAGTAAGACTGGCTTATAATTAAGGAATTGTTTGGAGTTTGATTGATAGTATAGAATTTTAATCAATATTTTTAATCTATATATGATATAATGTTACAATTTATCAATTTAGTACAAGTATATAGTTTACTTATTTGAAGTTATAAAAATGAATTATTAAACATAATGATAAGAACTGAGTGTAACTAAAGGGTTAACTAAAACGTTTTAAGCTTAGGCACATGAGGCTTTTGCTTCATCTTAGAGGAGCCACCGAGATAGTTGCTAAGGGTAAAATGAAGTAGGTGAGTAACAAACACCCCTCTAGAATGCGTGAATAAACATTTGGGAAACTCCAAACACCCCTTCAATGAAGTGGTACTAAAATCAAATGAATACTCTGCAGATCACCCCATTACAAGGCAATATTCAGATTAATGGGAGATTCATAAGGAGTCAGAAAACACTGGTGGAACTTATTGATTGGATGAGTCAGATAATGTGATGTACTAGATGAGGTAATGTAACAGAAAAGCATAAAGGCAGACAAATTGTCTTATTGAGTGCTCATTCCATGGACATCTGTGCATACCTGTTTACAAATAAAGAATTGTTCTGAATTTTCATCTGGTCTCAATGAATGACTTCTTTGAAAACAGAGGAAAGTTTTTCCACTACAGTGGCCATCCTGGAGTTGAGTTTTTTCACCTGTTCGCTTGTTTTGCATCTATAATTAGGAAACAGTTAGTAGCTCTGAATCTTAAAATGTAAGTCAATTACAATGAAGGCACAATAAGTCTATTTCATTAGCAGTGGTAATTGGTTAATACGGTAATTAAGCAATTTTGGCCATCCAGGAACTGAGTTTGACACATTTAGTCTAAATTGTGGAAGAAATCAAGATATTAATTAAAGAAAGAAACATCCTCTACTAGGACAAGTTTGATAAACCTGTTTTCAGTCAGTAATCAGGCAGGAGGAAGCTTGTCCCGTTAGTCTTTTATTATCTCTTCAGCAAAAGTTTATTTTACTACACCATTGCTCTTCTCATATCTCTTAAGTTCTTGAAATCTCTGTGTATGTGACAACTGTCCAGTCTTGTTATTTACAGGACATCAGGTGATCTCTTCATCTTCTCTTAGTACATTTTGTGTATTACATCAACCATTCTCCTACTACATTCTTGTCTTTTATTTACTTAACCATTTCAGTAGTTCTCTTTATGATATTTCTACAAGAAATGCTTATATATTTCAATGTGCACTGCAAGCCAAAACAATTAACTTTTGTTACCTCCAAATTATTCTTTCACCATACAACAAGTCCTTGACTTAAATGCTGTTCAGGGAATAAAGTATTAATTGTTCTCCAACGCACAACAATGGATAACCTAGGTCCAAAACTTATTGAAATGTTTTGACTCTGCTGTCATAAAAAGTAATATGAGCTGATGGAAAAAAGGCACATTCATAAGAACATATGTCAGGCAAAATCTTTGCAGATACGCTTTAGTAGATGAAATAGTGGAAATAGATTTTCATAAACCTTCAATGTAAACATTAATAACCCTGAAATAGTAGTAATAGTATAAAAAATGTAATTAAAAACAATAATATTAATAAAAGGGGAAAACAGCAAATAGCAAAAAGTATCCAAAAGAAAGAATATACTTAATTAAACACTGTCTTTAACTCTGTTTAAAAACTCTATATTAAAGTAAACAGCTGTAAAACAAATATAAATAGTGACTAAGATACATATAATATAAAGTTATATTTAATATCCAAATTTTAATGTATATATAAGATTTATTAAATACCAAGTCCAAGCATGGTGGTACGAATGGATCCTAGGTTGTAGCATATCTCATAATACATTACCTAAAGCTTATTGGGTTGTAATCATTTAGAGACACAAGCAAAGTAAAAGAGATAAACACAGTGATAGTCTTAAGCAGTTAGTTTCATCCAATGCATTTAGTAATATAAGGAAGATGGGAATGACTTTTCCTAACCAGTTTTTCAAGTAACACAATCTTAAACTCAAGCAAGAAATAATTTCTGGCAATTTCTTGAAATGACACAACAGAAGAAAATAATAGAAATATTCAAAAATGAACAGGGAGGGGCTTCTTGCTATTATGTGAGAGGTAACATTTCCAAGACTGTTCGCTTTATTTTATTTTTGTTGGAGAAAACGTTTTACCTGTCAAATTTCAAATTTTCTTTCAGTTCCCGCATGCATCTCTATCCTTGAAACAGTCAAGGCAGATCCAATAGATGGGCTTGATGCTGAAGACGAAGACAAGAGTGAATTGCATTGATGTTTTGACCTAGACTGAAGGAAGTCTGATGTGAAATGAACAGACTATAATTATAGAATTTGAGGTTTGGTAAATTTAGATTACATTTCTGAAATTAATTTCATTTTATTTGAATGTATAAAAAATCATTTATTTATATTCATGGTGACATTCTGTACATTGTTTCTAGCTCAGGTTCTACCATTTTCTGGTTAGTAATGGCATCTCATTTCTGCCATGTGTTTGTCAGAACTGGTGATGACTGACTGACACCCTCTGGACTGGCATTATTTATTCAAGCCCTTTAGCTACCTCCCATTAGCATGTGTGTGACAAAACACTTTCACAAAAGGTACAAGTATAACAAAACAAGTGTGCTTTTATTCAAGAATTTAACCATAGAGAAAGAAATCGGGTTAGGGTATGACACTGACATAACCACTTGGCTGGTGCAGCGGTAAGAACCGCTGACTCATAATCAAGACATTCCCAGTTCGATTACGGGTATGTCTTAGAATTACCATTTTGAGTAGTGAGCTGCTCTTATTGTTACTATTATAGAATAAAAACATACATTTGATTTGAGTCCCTAAAAGCCGATGTAAATTTATTGTACTTGTAAAAGTTAGCATTTTTTTTTTATACAGTTTTATTCTCTCAGTCACGTTTATGCTCCCTCAGATCTGACACTGCTGTTTTCAAATAAAGACGAGCTATAACAGAGGTGAACTTAGATGAGGATGAGGGTTCTACATCAGAGAAAGAGAAAAGAAGCCCTGCCCACAAGAAAGGTCCACTCACACATAAGAACAACGCAGGTAGCAGTGGACCAGGTGTAAAGGCGAAAGAATGCACCGTTTGGATGCAGCAACAGGTTGGGCGTCATCCTGCTAGTCAATGTGCCACACGCATGTCCTTCAAAGAAAAAGCAGGGCTTACGGAACTCGCCAAGGTATCATGCAAAGTCCTGTGTGTGATTATGTTTTGTGATGGCCTTTATATGAAAAACATTTATATGTTACTTATATAAAACCCAGATTGAATGTTATTTACCTATTTACCTTGATTTATTTACTTATCTTCCTACTGTGTAAAGTCACATGTAGACTGTGTAGCTTCCTGTGTTTGATCAACACGGGAATGCTGACAAAGTGCATGTGTACTGAAGTGACTTTAGCTTCAGGTGGAAGCTCCTGTCGCACTTTACACAACTGTTTTTACGGTTCTGCCATTGTCCAGAAACGGCTCCATACGTTTTATGACCTTAGTCTCGGAAAGTCTTTCTCTCGTGGGACGACTGGGATCTTTTCCTAAATAAGGGGTGGCATTGCACATGTACTTTGTCAGCATGCCCGTTTCGATCAAACAGATATATATATATTGTCAGGCATGGTCGTCAGAGGACTCCTCTGAGGGCTGGGGAAAGGTATGTAATAACCCACTAAGATGAGACGTGGGGGTGATGGCTGACTTTGTCCTGTTTCTTTTCTTCCCTCACAGCTCCGAGAGACCGCCCAATAAGGGCACTTAGCACCGCCCCTTCCGGGTGTTTCGCCATAAAGGATGAAATTAACTCCCAAGAAGGAGGAACCATGGACAGGGGAGAAGTGCATTTGTGCGTTTTTTCTTTTCCTTTTATTTTTGTTTACTTTGTAACAGCTGACCCCGTACCCAGCCGGCAACTACACCTCCAAGACCTGTGGCCTGGATAATTTACTGAGATGAATCTAAACTATCAAGCCGTACCTCTAACAAATTACACTTTCCCCCCACAATCGATGGTGTAAATATAAGCACGCAAAAGCAGGTTTGTAAAATTAAACTGATTAAATGTATTAAATGAAACCACAAGACAAATGCAAAAAAAAAAAACAAATATAAATATAAATATCCCTCCACCACATCAACAATGAGACACCACCATATATAAATAGAACAAAACCCTCCCTTGCCCCTGTAACATATAACACAAAACACGAATAACAAAAATGAATGATATACTGAATGATTGTGAACTTGAGTCTGGTTATAAAAACTGTCCTGAATACAGATGACTGAACTAGTGGTAACTGAATCGTTTGATTTTCCCGGCAAATGGAACAACCTCACCGTGATTCCTTGGCGTATGGTGGATGGCGAATCGACCCCGGGGTCTCAGCAGATGAAGGTTGAAAGACAGTCTGGCAAAATGAAAAACAAACTGATGCAAAGGCGCAATGTGGAAAAACAGCAAGTAGTTGATGCGTGGTTGAAAACAAATGGTCTCCTTTCTTCTCTCTTTTCTCTCTCTCTCCTTCCTGATTACTTAAATAGTCCATGTGACGGCTGTAATTGATTAATTAAGAACAGGTGTTTTCCAGGTTAGAGGCTGTGGTCTTCTTCCATCATCCGTCCCCCTTTACGGGGATGGCATTTCCTGATACCCACACATAAACAGCAAACGGGACAATGGAAACAAGACGCACTTAGAACTGACATTTAACAACACTAACTATGTAGCCCCGCTACAACTTTGTCTGGCGATGAATAAAAGGGACAGCCCAGTTGGCATCCCAAACTTCTTACTGATTCCAGTTTGTCCTTCCACTGCCTATATATATATTGTAGCAGTAGAGGCGTGGAGCCACCTCTAACACCCTCAGGTACCACTCCAGACACTGGATAAAAGTACAAGACTCTTTTATTTTGTCTTGACGTGCACAAAGCACCCTCCACTCCACACTCATATAATTATAATAAACTCTCACAATACTAATCACAATTCTCTCCTCCTCGCCCAGACACTTGCCACCCTACCTCCCAGCTCAGCTCAGCGTCTGGGCTTTCCCACAATCCTTTTATACACCCTGACCCAGAGGTGTTCCTGTCCAACAGTCCACAGTTCCCTATTCCTTCCGGGTCAGGGTAAACAGTCCTTTTCTTCACCCCGGCAGCACGTTGTTTCTTCCCGTCACGTGACCATGACATACTCCCGGGTTATAGGGCACATACGAGCCTACGAGCCCCCCTACAGCGATGCCTGGTGGCCCCCAAGATATCCAGCAGGGCTGCGTATAAAAACTACATAGTCCATGAGGCCCTGCTGGAACTCGGGAAACGTTCACGCTGTTGGGAGAGCTCCTCCTGGCAGCCTGGGGGTGAGAGCCGGAATCGAAAGCCGGCAATCCACCACAATTCCGCCCCCCCTTAGAGAAGCCAACTGGGGCGAAGCGTCCAGCCCCGCGAGGGATGTCCTCCTCCAGGAGGACGCGTTAGCCGGACCTTGGCTACGTTGTTTACGCCCCCCAGCGAACCTTGGGGGAACGGTGTATCTTCTGTCCCACCGCTCCCCTGTCCTCCGGGGACAACTTCGCCACACGTGGCCCGGCTGACGGCAGTTGTAGCACCAACGATGCCCTCCTGGTTGTCTCCCTCTGCGAAACCAGAAACATCTCGGAAATTCCGTCAGCGTCATCTCCGCCCCTTTCTCCGCCAAGGAGGGTTCTACGGCTGCTTTGCTGCTCTCAGCCCTTTTCTCTATCTTGTCAGGAGCCCCGCATTTTACATTGTGGATCTCCTGTTTACTCTGGGGCTTGTGCACAGCGTGAGGCTCTCTATGGAGAAGAGAGAGCCTCTTTGCTGTTTGCACGCCCGTTGTCCAATGCATTATAGGAGGCGGTGTCATTAGTACCACATCATTCCGTGTAACAGCACTTTCTAGCTGCCCCGGTTTGATTGGCACTTCTTCCGCCCCTCCAGTAACGAGCGACAACTACCTCATCACGCGGGTCAGGGTCTCGAGGTCTGTATCGCTCCGTCAACCTTCACCCGACCACTCAGTCACCGTGCCACGCTCAACTGTCGGGTACACAGCGCTTTGACACCCGCTACTTATTAATTGCGGTACCGGCTCGCACTGTGTCCCCTTATTATATACGGTACAGATTTCACTCACCTGCACTGCCGAATCAATCGAGACCGGGGCTTCTCGGCCTAATCGTTGCAGGTATTCCAATAATCCTTTTAACGGCGCCTCGGCTGTAGCTCCCAGCTCCTCCACACGTGCTTTCAGTTCCTTCAACCCCTGGAAGAAAATATACACAGGCTCGAGATATTTCTCGAGCTCCCGTAAGTCCATAAAGTTAGTTATTTCGGCCGGAGGTAAGTTCGCTTCCGTATTCGTCTCACCTGCCGGCCGGGAGCCAATGAGTACGTCCGCTCCTGGCACGTGCTCTGCTGGGCTTTGCGGAGGCTTCTGGAACTTGGAGTCTTCTGAGGGACGGGTGGCTGCAACGAGCCAACTGAGATCTGCCTTCTTTACTTTAACGGCAGACCATTCAGTCACCTCCCGCCCCTCTTTGTCTTTGTTTAATTTCGGCGCTGCTTCGCTCGCCGCCCCCTTCCCCTTCAGGGAGCTCAGAACCATCGGGAAAAAACTGACCTCACCTATAGCCCGACGTTGACCGTCTCGTTCCCGGCCTCCATCGCGCGAGGTCACGTGTTTGGTTTCCTCGAATGGGCTTGCCGCTAGCCGACTCTTATCCTGTCTTGCCTTCTGGGTATCGCGGCCATCTTGCCGAGGTATGAGGCAGGCATCCAACTCACCGCTTGTTTTCTGGAAGCAGGCATCTGCAAAATAGGAACAATATATCCCCGGCACTTTGGGCAGTTTCCTGGCACATACCTCCAGATTTGTCAGCGGTGTCCCCAATTCATTTAGGGCTTTCGGCACGGCCAATGACTGGCAGCGTTCTTGCTGTTGCGCCCTTCGGGCTTGTTCAGCCTTTATCGGCTCTCGGTCCTCCTCACACCCAGTCAGGTAAGTCCAGGTCAACTCGGCGTCTGTCATGGTCTTCACCCAGTCGGTATTGCCCTTCTTTTTTCCTGTTTTCTTCCCCATTGTGGTCTGAAGTCAAGCTAGGCTCACGGTTGCAGTGCTTTCTGTAGTGGGTGGTGTTTGCAGCTCTGTGCGTTCACGAGGGACCTTCCTAGGGTTTTCTGCCACCACAAAATTTGTTTTTAACGCAGGTTTTCTGCCAACGGACAGCAAGAGTATCCTGCCGACTACGCCAATGTAGCAGTAGAGGCGTGGAGCCACCTCTAACACCCTCAGGTACCTCTCCAGACACTGGATAAAAGTACAAGACTCTTTTATTTTGTCTTGACGTGCACAAAGCACTCTCCACTCCACACTCATATAATTACAATAAACTCTCACAATACTAATCACAATTCTCTCCTCCTCGCCCAGACACTTGCCACCCTACCTCCCAGCTCAGCTCAGCGTCTGGGCTTTCCCACAATCCTTTTATACACCCTGACCCGGAGGTGTTCCTGTCCAACAGTCCACAGTTCCCTATTCCTTCCGGGTCAGGGTAAACAGTCCTTTTCTTCACCCCGGCAGCACGTCGTTTCTTCCCGTCACGTGACCATGACGTACTCCCTGGTTATAGGGCACATACGAGCCTATGAGCCCCCCTACAGCGACGCCTGGTGGCCCCCAAGGTATCCAGCAGGGCTGCATATAAAAACTACATAGTCCATGAGGCCCTGCTGGAACTCGGGGAACGTTCACTCTGTTGGGAGAGCTCCTCCTGGCGGCCTGGGGGTTAGAGCCGGAATTGAAAGCCGGCAATCCACCACAATATATATATATATATATATATATATATATATATATATATATATATATATATATATCTTGCTATACTGCTATACTATTGCTTGCAGTTTCAGAATTTTTCATAAATATTTCATAATTACTATATTATTTCTTTCATTTTGGCACAAATGGTATACCATAGTAATGAAGTATTCCACTACAGTTTGAACTGTGTGTATAGATGCATGTGACAAATAAAATTTAATTTTATTTGATTAGAAATGAATTAGAGGAAGTCTTCAGTACTTTACCAGTCTCAGTGGTAATACACAGTTTCAAATTACTAAATGAGCAGATAAGGGCGGCACGGTGGCGCAGTGGGTAGCGGTGCTGCCTCGCAGTTGGGAGGCCTGGGGACCTGGGTTCTCTTCCCGGGTCCTCCCTGCGTGGAGTTTGCATGTTCTCCCCGTGTCTGCGTGGGTTTCCTCCCACAGTCCAAAGACATGCAGGTTAGGTCAATTGGTGATTCTAAATTGGGCTTGGGGTGTGTGTCCTGCGGTGGGGTGGCGCCTTGCCTGGGACTGGTTCCCTGCCTTGTGCCCTTTGTTGGCTGGGATTGGCTCCAGCAGACCCCTGTGTTTGGATTCAGCGGGTTGGAAAATGGATGGATGGTAATGAGCAGATATGTTTGTTATTCTGAATGCACAATGTCTTCTAAAAATATTTTGCTGATCCTTACACTTACCCACATTCAATGAGGGACCTCTAAATAAGTTCCAGTCTGCAGAATCAAAACAATCCTGTAATTTTTTCTCTGGCTCTTTTATCCACCATTGTATTACTTTTGTTATTTGTCCCTTATAGTTTGGAGTCTGCTTGTAAACAGGAAGTAGGATTACTGAGAGGTGCTAACCACTGACCAAGTATTCTACCCGATTGATAAAATATTTTTTATCTACAGTAGTTACACACAAGAAATAGTATAGATTAAGAAAAATGCAGTTAATTTTGTATCCAACTAGTATTAAAGTATTAGCAATATATCTGTAGAAAATTGATGCTGTTATTATTTTTTACTTCTCATTCAGTAGATTAATTCTGAGTAGAAGTTAACAATGAATCTATCCCCTTTTATATATGGATATTATTAATTAAGTTTACTGAGGAAGTCTTTACCTACTGTAGCTATTTCTCACTTGGCTCAAAGAACTACAGTCAAATAAGAATGTGTTACTGACCTTTAAAAACATGCTGTTTCCCTTTCCTCTCTGGATTATTCAGTTTATGCCTGTCAGTTCTGCAAGGCAGTATGGAAAATTCAAAGCCGAATAGGTTGTACAACCTGGCAACTTTATTTTGAGTTAGCAGTATATCTGAACAAAAGAGGTCAAGTCATTGAGGTCAAGACATCTAAATCTAATATTTTTTCAGATTTTAGAGGTTCTTTTCAGTACACAGCATATAAAGCAGCACACATTATCATAATGGCTCTCTAAAGCTTTTTGAAGGTTATGACCCAGAAAGCAAAGCATTAATTAGCTAAGAATAAATTCTACAACAAACTCTATCAAAAATTAAATGAGAATTATTATCTACTGGATGCTATTTATATGAAATGACCTGTAAATTCACAGATATTTTTGTTACTGAATTTATTATAGTCCCCCAAAAAATTATAATTAAACATCCAATTGCACTTTCAAAGCCTTAGACCTAATATTAAATTACCATGATCACACAATTATGTTAAAATCATATCCAGGACGTTAGATGGCGACTTCTCTGCAGCTTAGTGGTGCCCCAGAGCCCCACAGGGCACCATGGGAGATGGAGTTCAGCTTCACAATCCTGCTGGGTACCGTGGGCGTTGCCATGTGCAGGGAGACGAGACGATTTTTGTTTCCCATATAGCCGGAAGTACTCCCAAGTCACGGGGACGGAAGAACAGAAGTACTTCTGGGCTGACAGAAAAATGTGATCCTTCATCTTGACCCGGAAGTGCTGACAAGTCACATGAACAGAAGAGGAGAAGCAGTTCCGGGTCAAGGACTATATAAAGGACTGGTGGAGACCCAGCAAGCGAGCTGGATTTGGGAGGAAGTGTGACAGAGCTGCTGGGAGGAGAGGAGGAAATTTATTGTGATTATTTATTGTGTGTTTATTGTGGCTGTGGTGCTTTAGAGGCACTGTTTAAGAAGAAAATTAAATTACTTCTTGGTGCTTTTAAACCTGTGTCTGCATCAGTCTGTTGGGTTTCACAGGGCAACAGCGCCCTCAAGCGTCCACTTATTGACATTGGCGTAGTCGGCAGGATTCTGGCCATCAGTTTTGGTCAGAAACCTTTAAATAATAACGCGGACGTAAACCCAACAGACAGCACTATGACACAAGGAACCCGCAAAATCCATTCGCCTGTCCGTCATGGGGAAGAAGAAAGCACAGAAGACCCACAACACAAGGAGAAGTCAAGCGCTTAATGTAACCTGCGTCAAGGACGAGATACAGAGCGGATGATGGCATCCAAGACGAGGTATGTGCCGGGGAAGGGATCGAAAATATTTTCAAAGTAGTACACGTTGTCCCGTGTTAATACCTCATAGAAGGAGAACATCCGGAGAACTGGCGAAAGGCATAAAACAATCCCGAATATGGTAATGCGCTTTCCAAAGATCCATCGAGCACCAAGGACTTCTGCCTGCAGATTGCCGACAAGGCACATGTGACCTGCTCCGAGGAATTAGGGGAAGGAGAAGGTCCACGTCCTGCTGTATCGTAGTTTGCCCATATAATGACGGACTTGGACTTTCTGAAGTGGAAGGGGGAAGTGAGCAAGGCATCGCTCACCCCACACAAAAGTAAGGCGGTCTGGGACATGACTGCATGGTCCGCCGACAAATTAGAGCGGGCGGATCGCAGTCGGTCGATTAACCTCATTCCGGAACTCCAATTCCCAGCCGCCCTTGCGAGACCTAGCGGAGCATGCGCCAGAGACGGGCATGCTCATTGGCTCACGGCCAGAAGGTGGGGCCGATGATGACCCAAGCCCATCTCCGGCCGATTTAAATAATATTGACGTGCGGGAGCTGGAAAAACTACTTCAGCCCATACAAAGTTTTTTACAGATCGCGTCTTCAATTAAGAAAATAGTGGAGGAGCTGGGAGCAGTGGCCGAGGCGCCTTTGAGACAGGTGGAAGAGTACCTGCAGTGGTTTGGTTGGTAGCCTTCCCAGTTGGTGGATTCGGCGGTACAGGTGAGTTCTAAGGGTACTGTACAGGATAAGGGGACGCAGAGTGCAGGGGCAGCATGATCGACTCACATCTGTTGCCAAGTAATCTTGTGTCCTACAAATAATAAAGGGGTGATGACCGAGTGTTCGTTGGAAGGGTTGGATAAGTCAGAGCGGCTGTTTAGTGCTGACTTCCCAGTTATTTCGGCCCTTGAGACATTGGCGCCGGTCAGCCGGAAATCTAGAGGGGTGCAAACAGCAAAGGCTCTCTCTCTTACCCAGACTGTGAGAAAGCCCCAGATTAAAAAGGAGATCCCGAAAGAGAAATGGGGGTCTTCTGATATAACAGAGTGTAGAACTGTGAGCTCACGTAAGGCTGACAGTCCATCCTCAGCTGTTAAAGGGGAGGAGCGAGCGTTTCCAACCTGTTTTCAGTCTTGCAGGGCGAGACTATTGGGAGGAAGGCAGCTGTGCTATGAATGCTGCTGGCTGGGCCATGTGTGGAGAAATTGTCCATGGAGATCTGGGGAGGAAGTTAAACATGTGTGCAGTGACTCCCCATGATTCTCCTGTGATTATTTTACAGGGCAAAGCCACAGACTGGCCACAGCAAATGGCACCTCCTGGAGAAGGACAACTCTCGCGGGACTGGACGCTGCCTCCTACTGTGCTCAGCTAAGGGTGGGGAACTGTGATGGAGTCCTGGAGTCCCGCAGGGCGCCATGGGCGGTGGAGTTCAGCTTCACAACCCTGCTGGGTACCGTCGTGTGACGCTAAAGGGAGACACGGGGATTTTTGTTTCCCATATAGCCTGGAATTACTCCCAAGACACAGTGACAGAAGAACAGAAGTACTTCCGGCTGAAGAAAAATGTGATCCTCCATCTGACCCGGAAGTGCTTCACTTCTTCTGTTCACGTGACTTGTCAGCACTTTCTACAACAAGGACTATATAAAGGACTGGTGGAGACCCAGCAAGCAAGCCAGAGTTGGGAGGGAATGTGACAGAGCTGCTTGGAGGAGAGGAGGAAATTTATTATGATTATTTATTGTGTGTTTATTGTGGCTGTGGTGCTTTAGAGGCACTGTTTAAGAAAAAAATTAAATTACTTCTTGGTGCTTTTAAACCTGTGTCTGCATCAGTCTGTTGGATTTCACGGGGGCAACAGTCCCCTCAAACGTCCACTTATTGACATGGTGCACACGATTTAATAAAACTATGTTAGTTAATGCCACATAAGCAATTGTATTTTCACTGAAACACTGTAAATACTATTGTGGTATAAAAACATTATTTTTGAGTAGTACACATGTTAAGAGGTGTGATCTATAGGCACACTGCAGAACAATTTATGTACAAGCAATGCAACTTATCTGTTTTTCTCTTCCGTTCCCACTCTAGAATAGCATGACCCAGAAGATAACCAGTAACCACACCACTGACCCTGCGTCTAGCTCCACCCCAACCAGCCTGACAACTTAAAATTTTCAAGATATCGTCAGTTGTGGATAACCAGAGTGAAAGGCACATTGGTGTTGCCCAGCTCTATTTTGCAATTATTCCTACTTTTAACCCCAAATGATCAGATATTAATCATAGTAGCCTAGTATGACTTTTCCTTACAATACATATATCCATCTATCCATTTTTTATTATTGAACACTCAAGCATAACAATGTAAAATATGTAACAACAAAGAATGATACAATTAACCAATTTTGGAATGTCTAAAACTATAGAAAAACTTATGATAAAGCATAGTATGTGGCATACATGATTTATTTTTTTGAATAACCCTACACAGTGGAGATTGAAGGAAAACTGAAGTTTTAGTAAGGTAAAAATAGTCGTAAAAGCATGTCCTAATTGGACAGGTGCACAGTATTTATGGCTGTTAGCACAAAAGAAGTATAAGAAAATCAAAAAAAATACCTTGTACATGCTTCTATTTATCATGTAAATTGTAAGTTTAGATATTTGTTGTATATATTCTTCTGTGACTCCTTATTCAATTAAATAAAATTGTAGGAGAGAAAAACTAAAGGACTTAGCAGAGTGTCAATTAAAACACTTTGGAAGTAGATTTCAGATCCAAAGTATAATATGCAGATATAGACGTACATGTATGTGTGGTCTACAATAAAAGTTTAAAGTAAAACTATTCTTAATTCTCAAATTACACACAAAGGAAAACAGATATGTTTCAGACTCTTAAGAAAGAATTTTTAATCACAAAGTTGCAATAATAAAAATGGTCACTAGTTGTTACTAAAGGCGCTATTGGGAAGCATTTTTCAAGGTTAATGAAATTACAAGCATAATAATTTTAAATATTATTAATAAATAAAAAATTCTTAGTTAATAGTGCCTTATAAGAACTGTAGAGACAAAGTTCTCAAAATATATTAACATTATTTTTCCATTTTATACTTATTTAACTTCAAAAAGGAGATTACTCACTGGTTCTTAGATAAACATATATACACAAACAATTTAACATAGCACTTATGTTACTTTATTTGACGCACACTATTCCTAAGGTTAGGAACTCTCTAATCATTTAAACTGTAACATTATACTTTAAACAGACACAAAGGAGAAGCATGCTTTCTCTTTTCTTTCCTGCTTCCACAATACTTTGCTCTGCGGAAGGCAACATCTATGTCTGTCCTCATGATGATTCGACTCCACCTCACAGACAAACATTTTAAGCATAATTTACTTCTGTATACACAATATTCTGTGTTACCAACGTGTCTTCATTGGGAATTAGTTTTCCTTGAGTTTCTGTATCGAAAACTTAAACTTTTGCTTTCTAGGTTGTTCTAGACCAAGTAACATTTACTTGGTGATATTTATGAACTGGCAACAATAAACAAATAGGAAAAATATTGAACTTTGCAGGGCAATGAAGTTGGAAGAAAAGGTACATGTGCTTACACACCAAAAGTAGAACAATAATCAGTGCAGTAATACACTTATACACACTCACACATCAGCATCAGTCTTAAAATGTGTATTCTTTATGCAGGTTGTCTAAATTAAAGTATCTGGCATGTAATTTACTATATACATATTTACAGCATTCATTTCTGTATGTTATGCACTGCATTCATTTTCATAAGTTCCATAGCATTGAAGAAACTCACATCATCTTTTAATGTGCACTTAACAGCATTGCCAAAACTGAAAAATAAATAATGGTTAATTGTATCAACCTTTCTGTTTTTTTAATCTGTGTAAGAGGACAGAGTGAGTTGATCAATATTAAATATTAAATGACTGATTTATTACCCTTCTATATTTGAGTGCAAATCAAGTATATACTGTATATAGTGGGCGGCATAGTGGTGCAGTGGGTTTGCTTCCTGGGTCCTCCCTGCATGGAGTTTGCATGTTCTCCCTGTGTCTGTGTGGGTTTCCTCTGGGTGCTCCAGTTTCCTCCCACTGTCCAAAGACATGCAGGTTAGGTGCATTGGCGATCCTAAATTGTCCCTAGTGTGTGTGTTTGGTGTGTGGGTGTGTGTGTGTGTGTGTGTGTGTGTGTGCGTGCCCTGCGGTGGGGGGTGCCTAGCCCAGGGTTTGGCCTGGATTGGCTCCAGCAGACCCCCGTGACCCTGTAGTTAGGATATAGCGGGTTGGAAAATGGATGGATGGATGGATGTCACAAACATGCACATGGGAGGCAGCTAAAAGGCCTGAATGAGAGTAATTCCATGCCAGACTCTTTCTCTGACTTGTCTGCAGACCAGTTACAGGAAATCCCAACTGGCCCAGATGATGACACTTCCATTTTTCATCCTCAATGATTCCACTTCTGGTTCCAGCCCCACTGATGACATCACTTCCTCTGCTCTCCCTTAAAGCCGCCATTTTTGTGCTATCAAAACAGTTCAATCTATACATCAAAATTATCCATTTTGCAGCCAGGAACAATATGCAGGTGGCTGCCCCAAACCTTTTTGTGGCTCTTTTATTTGTCTTTGACAAGTGGTGTAGTTGGCAGGATGGTGGACTCCCAGAAGAGCCAAGGAGCAGGACCTAACATATAACCAGGTGGGAAAGTACCGTGGTTGAGTTTCCGAGTGGGGAGTATGTCCCATGGTTCGGAAAGACCAAGTGCAGGCTCCGTCCCCTAGACAACATAACCCCGGTGAACTAAATACTTCAGGGAGTGTGCAGGAGGGGCTAACAGGATTGGGCTGGTCCAGATGGCAGAGGCAAAGGGAGCTTATTATATGCTCTTAGAGGAGTGTGATCTCCTCCCCACCAAGGCAGAGCCCTTGGCTAAACATGGGGGTGCCCCAGACCAGCAGGTGAGGAGGATAAAACACTGGAGGTTTTACCGAGAATGGCCAACCCACAAACAAGACTTCTGTTTATGGGCGAAGATAGGGCACTGGCTAAGGCCAAATGAAAACACTGCCCTCCAAATAGTGGAGCAAGTCACCTGCTACCTACTTTTGAATAGCCTTCCAGGAAATTTCACCCAGCTGGTTTAGGGACAACGCTTCCAAAACATGGCAGAGCTCATGGAGCTTGTGTAAGCATCTAGGGAGGTATCGCAATCTGAGAGAGCAAAACTGTCCCTTAATCAAACCCAGATGAATTAAGTCCCAAAAATCGGCCCCTCCACTACAAACAGGAGCCTGTGCCAAAGTCCCTGAATACGCAGGGAGGCAATCCATCTGGAGATTGGAGGGGGTGTGCACTGACAAATCCCCTGGCAATTCCGCGTACAGGAGTGGTAGTTATAAATGGATTTAAAACTGAGGCCTTATTTGACTGTGGCAGCAACGTTTCCATTGTTGCCTGCCGATATGTGCTACCGCAACTGTGGCTAAAAATTAAGACTAGCCTAACCTGCATCCACGGAGAAACCTGCTTGTACAGGTCTGCCTCTTGTATAGTCAGTTGCGAAGGATCAATAAAAAAGCTAGCTGTAGCGGTCCTTCCGAACCGGTTTGGCATCTTCCACTCCTAAGTCGAATTTGTAGATGCAGATGATCTGTCTCAAGCTGCCTCCATGCTCTTCAACTAGCCAGAATAGAGAGATGATGTGACCACTCAATGTGACATGCCAATCCTCGGGCCGTCGCAGGCAGAAACATCATCAACTATCACCAAGGTGAAACGGGAGGAAACCATGCCCCTTGAGGTTGGTCCTGACCCTCTCTCCATGTTACAGTATCAGTTTAGAGAGACACCAGCTCAGTACCAATTCAATGATGATTCCCTTAAATTTCCAAAAAATGCAGACGTACTTGTCAATGACCAACGCACTCATCAGCTCATGCCACAGGGTCCTCACTTTTTTTTTTGAAAACTACATTTTGTATCAGATAGCGGAGCATGAGGGGGAGTGAGGCAGTTGATACTAATACTATGGACTTTCCAGCGGCAGGTTTGTGAATTAGCACACACCCACCTCCTAGGAGGCCATTTGTGTACCGAAAAAACTTTGGAGCAGATTAAGCTTTGATTTTATTGGCCATGAATTAATGAGGAGGTTTGTCATTTTTGCACGTCCTGCCCGGAGTGTCAATTGCAACAAATTCCTAGGAGGAACCATGCTTCTCTTGTTCCCATTCCCCTGATCAATGTCTCACCCCTGGAGCCCTCAGCCCAAGGACACAAATTTATTTTAGTCCTCGTGGATTATGCTACCCATATTCCAAAGCTGTTCCATTGTGCCCAGCCACTTCTAAGGCGATTGCATGGGAATCTGTAGCGGTCTTTATATTAGTTGGCATCCCTAAGGAAGTCCTGATGGACCAAGGGACACTTTTTGCTTCAGAGACATTCAGGGAAACATCCAAGTGTACTTAAATAAAACACCTGAAGACCACGATGTATTATCCTCAAACCAATGGTCTAGTGGAGAGGTTTAAACAGACTCTCAAGCAAATGCTTCACAAGGTGGTCAGCGAGGATGGAGGAACTGGGATCTGCTCCTCCCCCTCATCCTTTTTGTATCATGGGAAGTCCCACAAGCCTTTATGGGCTTCTCACCATTTGAATTATTATTCGGATGACAACCTCGGGGCATATTGGATATTTTAAATGAAGGATGGGAGGAAGAGGCTCTTCCCTCTATAAACTTGTTAGAATACAGTATATCGCACAATTACAATAGATTTGGAAAGATTCGTCCATTACTAAAAAATGGACAAGGCACAAGCAGCACAAGCCCAATATTACGACCGAGCCACGTCTCTTTGGGAGTTCAGCCCAGGAGATTGAGTCATGGTCCTTGTTCTAACTTTCATTCTAAATTGCTAGCCCATTGGCAAGGCCCTTATGAAGTTAAGGAGAGGAAAGGGCTTGTTGATTATGTGGTGAAACAGCCCAATCATTGGCCGAGCGAGTGGGTCTGTCATGGAAATCTGCTGAAGCTGTGGAAGGACAGGGTTCCTGGTCCTCCCTGTGGTCAGCCCCGCTCACTCTTTCCTCACAAAAATAACCTTCACTTCAATGAGGATTATTTAAAGTCCCAGACAAAGACAGGAGCTGGAAGCAATTATCCTCTCTGTCCCGGAGGCAGTGAGTGAAAAACAATAAAGGACCTCTAGGAGCTTCTAGGACCTATATTGTGCACAATATTGTGACAGAACCAGGGGTTATAGTTCGAGAATGCCCATATCACCTTTGCAAGGCAAAAAGAGCTGAGGTGGAGCTTGAGATTAAGCACCTGCTGGAACTAGGAGTGATAGAGGAAAGTCATTGTCCCTGGTCCAGTCCTATCATCTTGGTCAGTAAGACTGACAGGAGCTGGAGGTTTTGCAATAACTTCTATCGACTTAATCAGGCCTCCCAGATCGATGACTATCCAATGCCTCGAGTGGACGACCTCCTCAAGAGGCTAGAAAAGGCTAAATATCTGACCACATTTGACATAACAAAAGAGGTACAGGCAGGTTCCTTTAACAGACTCTGCAAAGGTTTAGACTGCGTTTAGCACTCCTAGCTTTCACTGGCAGTATTGTTTCCTTCCATTTGGGTTACACGGGGAACCTGCAAGTTTACACCACCTCATAACTCGTATAGTGCTGCCTACCTGGATGACGTGGTCATCTATTCCAGCACATGGGAGGAACACCTACTGCAGGTCCGAGTGGTATTACGGACACTTGATGAGGCCAGACTTCAGATTAATCCCAAGAAATGCTTCTTTGGATTGAACAGTGCTCCAAAGTCCAAGCCTTTCTTGGTTTAGAGGGATACTACTGCCGGTTTGTACCCTGACTCTCTGAGAGAGCGGCGCCCTTGACTGATTTGACAAAGAAGAGGGCCCCGACCAATGTAATGTGGACTGATAAAAAAACGCTGCATTTAGTGACTTGAAACAGGCCCTTACATCAGCACCAGTCTTGAAAGCTCCTAACTTTTCTTTACCTTTCATTCTTCAGACAGACGCTTCAGACACAGGCATGGGTGCCGTGCTGAGCCAGAGCATCAATGGTGTTGAGAACCCCGTCATGCTCCTGAGCCGGAAACTGCTGGAACGAGAGACCAGGTATGTGGCGGTGGAAAAGGAGGCCTTGGCGATCAAATGGGCAATTACGCACCTTTACAGTGGATGGCCCTGCACAAGGAGTTGAATACGCAGGTCACCAGGTGGTTTCTTGACCTACAGCACCCATACAGGTTTTCGCTTGTTCATCAACGAGGCTCTCTCCATGCCAGTTAAACAATAGACCTGAGTTTGGGGGGCTGCTTGTCACACACATGTACATTAGAGGCAGCTAAAGGGCCTGAATGACAGTAATTCCATGTCAGACCAGGGGGTGGCGGAGCGCACTAACTAGAACAGACTGTGTGATACATGTGTGCATTCATTGTATAACTTACAAGATGCTTTAAATTAGTGCACAACTGTGTTCCCCTGCATTAGCTGCAAAATGCACAATGCACACTGTGCACAGCTATTGTTCATACACACCTAGCATGCAGTTTAAGTGTAAACTGCTACTGCACAAAACCTATAATAGAGTCTTGGTAACTGTGTGACACCCTTTGTAGTGGGAAACTCTGTGCGTCTTCTAGTTCGGGGTTGGTTGGGACCAGAATGAGAGATGTAGGACAGGCAGGCACAGAAACAAAAAGGTTGGGTATCAAAAACAAAAGTGGGTTTTTATTTACAGGTGCATGTTAAACAGTCCACACCACAAACGATACACAAAACAAGTAAAGAATCAATATACCAAAAATAGTGATATATAAATCAGGAAACTCATTTCAGCCGCTTGTATTCGCAATCTCGTTCTTTCGGTCACTACCCATAGCTCATGACCATAGGTGAGGGTAGGAACATAGATCGACTGGTAAATTGAGAGCTTTGCCTTACGGCTCAGCTCCTTTTTCACCACGACAGACCGATGCAGAGCCCACATCATTGTGGACGCCGCACCGATCCGCCTGTCGATCTCACGCTCCATTCTTCCCTCACTTGTGAACAAGACCTCGAGATACTTGAACTCCTCCACTTGAGGCAGGATCTCACTCCCAACCCTGAGAGGGCACTCCACCCTTTTCCAGCTGAGGACCATGGTCTCGGATTTGGAGGTGCTGATTCCCATCCCAGCCGCTTCACACTCAGCTGCGAACTGATCCAGAGACAGCTGAAGATCACGGCCTGATGACGCAAACAGGACAACATCATCTGCAAAAAGCAGTGACCCAATCCTGCTTTTTGTTTTGTTTTTATTCTTTATTTCACCATATATAATTTCTTGCAGTAGGAATTTGTTAGTTTTCACATACCCCTTGGGGTCAGGGTGCAGGGTCAGTCATTGTAAAGCACCCCTGGATCAAGTGAAGGTTAAGGGCCTTGCTCAAGGGCCCAGCAAAGTAGCATCTCTTTTGACAGTAATGGCCATTCGAACCAGCAAACATCTGGATACTGTTGCAGATCCTTAGCCTCAGAGCCACCACTAATGCAGCCTATAGTCAATTCTTGTTTTTCACAGGTCAGCATGGCCAACTAAAATTTCTGTACAGTAGGTAGGTGATGTTATGTTTACATTAATAGTGCAAAGTAAAGGTTTATGTTAACAAAACTGATGACAGGGGTGTGCATTTTTCTTGCCCTTAAGTCTTTTGAACCTCATATTGGGAACTGCAGATATGATTGCTGGTAGTCCTTCTTGACTATGCTAGCAACTATTTCTTCAAATGTGGTTTTATCACCATAAGTGAAATTGGACATGCCACCTGTCAGATGCTCAGTGACCTGTACAATGTTATGAAGCACTTTTCATCTGTTGTTGTTTCCTTCAGGCACAAGTTGATGACGTTAATCAGTTATGCTGTGCAAAGAGTGAAGTGGAAATATTAGTTCAGCTTTAAAAAATCCAGATGTAGGTCATATTCTGAGAAACACACAAGAAAACAAAGTCCACATTCAGCAAAGAATAAAATCCAATTTGTTGCCAGCTATGCCTTAATATCAGAGTTGATACAACGCAAAACGTACAGTAAATCTTACCATGTGTGTTTGTCTCATTTAAAGTCAATATATCTAATCATTGTTAATACAGGATATGTTAAATTAAAAAACAAAACTGGTAACAGATATTTTGAATTGTTTTTTGAAAATTTGCCTTAAGTGGCTTATTTAGGAAATATCTCTTGAAAAAATCTTTCCTTAACTAATACTGCATCTTAAACAAGCATTTTTGAAAAGTGAAAAGTATTTTAATACATTGTGATCTTTTGGAGAGGTAAGCATCAAGATAAACAACCTTGTTTTAAGAAACAATTCCTTGCTTGATTCAAGATTTAAAAATGTACATTTAATGAATATATACTGTAACAGACAGGACCAAACTGAGCAATAACTCCTGCAATTAACACTATAAAAATTGACAATAAAATATTATATTATTAAAAAAAATGACAATAAAATATATTTTATTTTGCTCAATGTGTTCTTTACGTTTCTTCTATCCTTTTTTAACCTGCCTAGCATTACCTAAGTTCTTAGATAACGAAAATGAAACAGTGGTGGACTATTTCATTTCTTAGCTAAGGACTCAAACATTTACATTGAGT
This sequence comes from Erpetoichthys calabaricus, assembly GCF_900747795.2. NCBI lineage: Eukaryota > Metazoa > Chordata > Cladistia > Polypteriformes > Polypteridae > Erpetoichthys > Erpetoichthys calabaricus. The sequence goes on from NC_041396.2 coordinate 108,865,710, forward strand.
GGCTAATGTGCAATAGTATCTTTGAGATATTATTTTACTAGAATGTATTTTCCATTTATGAAGTAGAAATATTAGTATGGTGTAAAATCAACACACTTTTCAGCTGTCCACAAAATATGGTAGCTGGTAGAAAATGAGGAACTCCTATCTCATAAGCCAAGTAATTTGCTATATGCACACATGGTAGTGCTGACGTATGTCTGATGAAATCTCAGCCAGCTCAGTCATTTCTGTTGTCCATACTGCAGTTGTGATTTTTGTATAGTGACAAGAATGACAGAGAAAAAGAAGTTTAAGTTTCAGTGTACAGATATCTACACAGCTGAACATTGTTGTGTACCTTTGTGTTGAGCTTCCAGTAAGTGCAACATGGTATGTAGTCTTCATACATTTCCTTCCAAAGCATAAACCCAATGTAAATCATTGCTATCCACAGAGAGAACTTTATGATTAGTCCCCATACCCAAGTTTGTAGCCGGCTTTTTACAAAAGAGGATTTTCGTGAGCCAGGGTCTGAGATAGGGTGGTGACTGTTGAAGAAAAGAGTGGTTCCTGTGTTGTTTGAGTGAACAATTTCTCCATTCCACTTTCAACACTGGCGCTTTGGGAGAGGAGAAAGTGACCAACAGAGGATGATAAAATCCTTGAGGACCACACAACACTTCGACTCCGGATCCAGCAGTTGTCAACAACAACAACATTTATTTATATAGCACATTTTCATACAAATAATGTAGCTCAAAGTGCTTTACATGATGAAGAAAAGAAAAATAAAAGACAAAGTAAGAATTAAAATAAGACAACAATAATTAACTTACAATAAGAGTAAGGTCCAATGGCCAGGGGGGACAGAAAAAACAAAAAAAAAAAAACTCCAGACGGCTGGAGAGAAAAAAATAAAATCTATAGGGGTTCCAGACCATGAGACCGCCCAGCCCCCTCTGGGCATTCTACCTAACATAAATGTATTTAGGGTTCCCACTGGAAGGACTTGATGATGATGGTCATGCAGATGTCTGGCTTTTAATCCATCAATGTAGGAACATCATGATGCTTTGATTAGGTGGTGGTGGTGCAGGTCACCACCACAAAAAACCGGGAAAAGAAACAGAAGAGAGAGTAGGGGTTAGTACGGATTTTAGAGCCACCATGAATAGTTATTATAATGAATTGAAAATTGTCAACCTAGCACTTAATGAAAGCATGTTTCTCAGAGATCCTCCAGCTGAGGACACAAATTGAGACTCTTACAATGAAGTAGTGGTTTGGCATTCACCGTTCTGCTGGCTCTGGCAAAGACATTCACATTTTTACAAGGTAAGATGTTCAACAAACTCATTCACATCCTTGAATAAAATTTAATTAACAATTATTGAAGAAGCACAATGTAATCAGATATTTTTCCCATGTAAGTTCATAGTAATTGTGGATGTAACTTGAAACATATACAGTACTGTGCAAAAGTTTTAGGCAGGTGTGAAAAAATGCTGTAAACAAAGAATACTTTCAAAAATGGAAGTGTTAATCATTTATTTTCATCAATCAACAAAATGCAGTGAATGAACAAAAGAGAAATCTAAATCAAATTAATATTTGGTGTGACCACCCTTTGCCTTCAAAACAGCATCAATTCTTCTAGGTACACTTGCACACAGTTTTTGAAGGAACTCGGTTGGTAGGTTGTTCCAAACATCTTGGAGAACTAACCACAGATCTTCTGTGGATGTAGGCTTCCTCACATCCTTCTGTCTCTTCATGTAATCCCAGACACACTCGATGATGTTGAGATCAGGGCTCTGTGGGGGCCATACCATCACTTCCAGGACTTCTTGTTCTTCTTTATGCTGAAGATAGTTCTTAATGGCTGTGTGTTTGGGGTCGTTGTCCTGTTGCAGAATAAATTTGGGGCCAATCATACGCCTCCCTGATGGTATTGCATGATGGATAGGTATCTGCCTGTATTTCTCAGCATTGAGAACACCATTAATCCTGACCAAATCTCCAACTCCATTTGCAGAAATGCAGCCCCAAACATTCAAGGAACCTCCACCATGCTTCACTGTTGCCTGCAGACACTCATTATTGTACCGCTCTCCAGCCCTTCGATGAACAAACTGCCTTCTGCTACAGCCAAATATTTCAAATTTTGACTCATCAGTCCAGAGCATGTGCTGCCATTTTTCTGCACCCCAGTTCCTATGTTTTCGTGCATACTTGAGTCTCTTGGCCTTGTTTTCACGTCGGAGGTATGGCTTTTTGGCTGCAACTCTTCCATGAAGACCACTTCTGGCCAGACTTCTCTGGACAGTAGATGGGTGTACCTGGGTCACAAGGCTCTATCCTGGGTCTGCTGCTCTTCTCAATCTACATGCTTCCATTAGGTCAGATTATCTCAGGGCACAACGTGAGCTACCACAGCTATGCTGATAACACACAGCTGTATTTATCAATAGCACCTGATGACCCCGAATCTCTTGATTCGCTAACACAATGTCTAACCTGTATCTCAGAATGGATGAATAGTAACTTTCTCAAATTAAATAAAGAAAAAACCGAAATCTTAGTGATTGGCAATAATGGATACAATGAGGCTATTAGAAATAAACTGGATGCATTAGGATTAAAAGTCAAATCGGAGGTAAAAAGCTTAGGGGTAACCGTTGATTGTAATCTGAATTTTAAATCGCATATTAATCAGATCACTAGGACAGCATTTTTTCACCTAAGAAACATAGCAAAAGTTAGACCTCTTATATCATCGAAAGATGCAGAGAAATTAGTTCATGCGTTTGTTTTCAGTCGGCTAGATTACTGTAACGCACTCCTCTCAGGACTACCCAAAAAAGACATCAATCGTTTGCAATTAGTGCAGAATGCAGCTGCTAGAATCCTTACCAGGAAAAGAAAATCCGAACACATTTCCCCAGTTTTGATGTCACTACACTGGTTACCTGTGTCATTCAGGATTGACTTTAAAATTCTGCTTATGGTTTATAAAGCCTTAAATAATCTCGCCCCATCTTATATATTGGAATGTCTGACATCTTATATTCCAAATCGTAACCTCAGATCCTCAACTGAGTGTCTCCTTAGAATTCCAAGAGCAAAACTTAAAAGAAGTGGTGAGGCGGCCTTCTGCTGTTATGCACCTAAAATCTGGAATAGCCTGCCAGTAGGAATTCGCCAGGCTAATACAGTGGAGCACTTTAAAAAACTACTGAAAACACATTACTTTAACATGGCCTTCTCATAACTTCACTGAAATTTAATCCTGATACTCTGTATATCCAATTCATTATAATAACTATTCATTCAAAATCTGTACTAACCCCTACTCTCTCTTCTGTTTCCTTTTCCGGTGTCCTGTTGGTGGTGGCGTGCGCCACCACCATCTACCCAAAGCACCATGATGTTCCAACAATGATGGATGGATTAAAAGCCAGAAGTCTGTACAACCATCAGCATCAAGTGACTCCGTGAAAAACCCGAACTACAAAGAGGACTATTTCATTTATGTTAGGTAGAATGCCCAGAGGGGACTGGGCGGTCTCGTGGCCTGGAACCCCTGCAGATTTTATTTTTTACTCCAGCCTTCTGGAGTTTTTTTTTTTGTTTTTTCTGTCCACCCTGGCCATCGGACCTTACTCCTTTCCACGTTAACTAATGTTGTCTTATGTTAATTTCTTATTTTGTCTTTTATTTTTCTTCTCTTCATTATGTAAAGCACTTTGAGCTACTTTTTATATGAAAATGTGCTATATAAATAAATGTTGTTGTTGTTGTTTCTGCCAGTTCTGAGCTGATGGCACTGATGGACATCTTACGATTTCGAAGGGTAAAAAGCTTGATGTGTCTTTCATCTGCTGCACTAAGTTTCCTTGGCCGATCACTGCATCTACGATCCTCAATGTTGCCCTTTTCTTTGTGTTTCTTCAAAAGAGCCTGAACAGCACATATTGAAACCGCAGTCTGCTTTGAAATCTTTGTCTGGGAGAGACCTTGCTGATGCAGTATAACTACCTTGTGTCTTGTTGCTGTGCTCAATCTTGCCATGACATGAAACTGTCTTCCACAACCTCACCTTGGTAGCAGAGTTTGGCTGTTCCTCACCCAGTTTTAAGCGTCCTACACAGCTGTTTCTGTTTCAGTTTAATGACTGTTTCAACCTACGTGTGACATTGATGATCATTAGCACCTGTTTGGTATAATTGGTTGATCATACACCTGATTATGATCCTACAAAATCCCTGACTTTGTGCAAGTGTACCTATAAGAATTGATGCTGGTTTGAAGGCAAAAGGTAGTAACACCAAATATTGATTTGATTTAGATTTTTCTTTTGTTTGCTCACTTTGCATTTTGTAAATTGATAACAATAAACAATCATTATTTATATTTCTGAAAGCATTCTTTGTTTACAGCATTTTTTCACACCTGCCTAAAACTTTTGCACAGTACTGTAGTTTGAAAGCCTTCTCCTTTTTTAGCACCTGACGTTTGGCACAATTTTTAAACAATGCAACTTTTGTCTTTTACCATAAGTCTGGGCACGTCTTGAAGCGATCGGGTGAAAAATACCGAAGGTAGTTCATTTTGATATTAGCACCAGAAGTGAAACGGCTGGTTGATGCGGAATCTGGAATAGACTGTACATGTTCCATTCCAGTGAAAAGAAAGGCTGATACTTGAAAATTATGACATTTTGCTATAAATTATTAAAACAACAGTTTTAGTTTTTCAATAAAATGGAAAAACGGCCAGAGTACTCTAAATGTTTAGGAACAAGGGAATATTAATTAAATGAAAGTGAATGACTGTATTTCAGTTTATATTTTTTGTATAGTTTTTTTGAATAAAAAACTAATTATTATTAATATCATTATTATTATTGCTGTTTAACTCTGCTTACATCATAGTTACATATTTCTGTGTTGAGAAGATCTTATGATAAAATGTCAATACTTCTTTAGCAAAGCTTACTGTAAGCTTTCAAATAAAGACCACCCTTCTAAAACGAAAATAACACTCAATGCACTTCTAGCAACGTAGTGCAGACTTAACAATGCTAAATTTAGCAAACAGAGTAGGCTTTTGCAAGAAGCATGTGTCTAAGAGCTGTAAATTGACTGCTACATGCAATTTGTCTTGAAAACTTTCAGATGTGCTTGCGTGAAACAAATAATTTCAACAAAAGCACACAATAATTCAAGTTAATTAGCTAACATAAATATCATTTGATTGCACGGTAGCTGTAACAGTCGATCAATTAGCTATTTAACACTGCATGTTGTAATGTGTAGAAAGACAAAAACATAATGGTTAACCGGCAGGCTAGTGGACCTGAACCATCACCAGTTGCTAAGGGATGATATCATGTTGCACATATAATTTCAGAAGGTTGTGTGATCGTTGTTTCACTTGGTGGTTGTCTGTCATTATGTGACATCGACTTATTCTTAACCACCTGGCACTCTTCAATGTTGAGAAGATGGTGAGTATGCGTTTGTTTAATGTGGTATAGAAGTTGTTATACTCTGCAAACATTTGTGCAGCTTGCAAAAATTGAAGTTCAACTGTGTGTTTTTTTTAAGGATTCACTCTCCAAAAATGTAGCAAGCTGAACAACGCGGTATTATTTGCTAAAAACAGTTTGGATGAATTTTAACACCAGGGTTACCAAGTCATTGAAAATGTATAGCCCAAGGACTGCTTGAAAATAATAAATTTGCCTAAAAAAATAGCCTAATACCTAAGGTAGACAGTGTCAAAGTGACATTACATACCATCAGAGCCAGGGTGGGTGTCCCTTGGTAAAGAACATACAAATAGCAGTGGAAGTGGTGTCAGATTTACTAAAAATATGGTACAAATATTTGGTGAAAAAACAGCCCAAAATACAGTTATTGTTTTTAAAACATGTAACCCAAAAACCACAACCTACAGTGCATCCGGAAAGTATTCACAGCGCATCACTTTTTCCACATTTTGTTATGTTACAGCCTTATTCCAAAAAGGATTAAGTTCAGTTTTTCCTCAGAATTCTACACACAACACCCCATAATGACAATGTGAAAAAAGTTTACTTGAGGTTTTTGCAAATTTATTAAGCCTTTGCTCAATACTTTGTCGATGCACCTTTGGCAGCAATTACAGCCTCAAGTCTTTTTGAATATGATGTCACAAGCTTGGCACACCTACCCTTTGCCAGTTTCGCCCATTCCTCTTTGCGGCACCTCTCAAGCTCCATCAGGTTGGATGGGAAGCGTCGGTGCACAGCCATTTTATGATCTCTCCAGAGATGTTCAATCGGATTCAAGTCTGGGCTCTGGCTGGGCCACTCAAGGACATTCACAGAGTTGTCCTGAAGTCACTCCTTTGATATCTTGGCTGTGTGCTTAGGGTCGTTGTCCTGCTGAAAGATAAACTGTCACCCCAGTCTGAGGTCAAGAGCGCTCTGGAGCAGGTTTTCATCCAGGATGTCTCTGTACATTGCTGCAGTCGTCTTTCCCTTTATCCTGACTAGTCTGCCAGTTCCTGCTGCTGAAAAACATCCCCACAGCATGATGCTGCCACCACCATGTTTCACTGTAGGAATGGTGCCAGGTTTCCTCCAAATGTGACGCCTTGCATTCACACCAAAGAGTTCAATCTTTGTCTCATCAAACCAGAGAATTTTCTTTCTCATGGTCTGAGAGTCCTTCAGGTGCCTTTTGGCAAACTCCAGGTGGGCTACCATGTGCCTTTTACTAAGGAGTGGCTTCCGTCTGGCCACTCTACCATAGAGGCCTGATTGGTGGATTGCTGCAGAAATGGTTGTCCTTCTGGAAGGTTCTCCTCTCTCCACAGAGGACCTCTGGAGCTCTGACAGAGTGACCATCGGGTTCTTGGTCATCTCCCTGACTAAGGCCCTTCTCCCCCGATCGCTCAGTTTAGATGGCCAGCCAGCTCTAGGAAGAGTCCTGGTGGTTTCGAATTCTTCCACTTATGGATGATGGAGGCCACTGTGCTCATTGGGACCTTCAAAATAGCAGAAATTTTCTTGTAACCTTTCCCAGATTTGTGCCTCGAGACAATCCTGTCTACAGGTCTACAGACAATTCCTTTGACTTCATGCTTGGTTTGTTCTCTGACATGAACTGTCAAGTGTGGGACCTTATATAGACAGGTGTGTGCCTTTCCAAATCATGTCCAGTCAACTGAATTTACCACAAGTGGACTCCAATTAAGCTGCAGAAACATCTCAAGGATGATCAGGGGAAACAGGATGCACCTGAGCTCAATTTCGAGCTTCACGGCAAAGGCTGTGAATACTTATGTACATGTGATTTTTCAATGTTTTTATTTTTAATATATTTGCAAAAACCTGAAGTAAACTTTTTTCACATTGTCATTATGGTTTGTTGTGTGTAGAATTCTGAGGAAAAAAAAAGAATTTAATCCATTTTGGAATAAGGCTGTAACATAACAAAATGTGGAAAAAGTGATGCCCTGTGAATACTTTCCGGATGCACTGTATGAAGGCCCATTTTGTCCTGTGGATGAAAATCAAAAATAGTCCAAGTGGACGAGAAAACCACAGAATTGGAAACACTTGGTAACAGGACAAAAATCATGTCAGATTTATTGTAATACACTACTTTTATTCAAACAATAAAAGCAGATACAGTATTTGCATATTACAGATATTTCTCCACAATATACTACAATCCACTGCAAGAAACCTCCGTTTTGCAAATACCTACCGCCTTTGCCCCCCTGTGACCAAACTTCATACAATGGGTGACCGAGTCTTTGTTGCCGCTGCTCCACGGCTCTGGAATGCCCTACCAGAGAGCCTAAGAACACAGCAGATTGTGGGCTGTTTTAAAATACAGCTAAAGACTTTTCTATTTAGGAAAGCTTATTAACAAGAATTCTATAATTATTGTTGTTTTATCTCTGTTTTTATCTTGCTTTGCCTTTGTTTAAATGTTTTATGTAGCACTTTGAGATTTACTGCTAATGTAAAGTGCCCTATAAATAAAATGCATTATTATTATTATTATTAGGTTAGTTTTCTGTTTCATATTTTGAAACACAATTACTAGTATCTTCTGTAACACATATTAAAAGATATTAATATGTTCCCAACCATCGCACAACATTACAAACATCCATCCCCATTGCAATGGTAGCTTCCTTGTTCAATGAGACAGAGACAGCATGACATGTTTTGCGCAATCTTTTTTTCCTTGATGGTCAAAAAGGCTAACAACAATAACCTTCCCAACAGAAACTTTATGCAGGCACATCTTGGAGTGTATACAGATAAGCTTATATGTCAAGAAGTGGATGATGCAATAGTGGCCATTTTAAAGGTAAGCAAGCAAATGTGCCTTGTGATATTTGCCCGGACACCATCAGACAGACACCGCATCTTTATCCAAAATACCTTTTATTTTCGTCTGTGCCACACAACACGACTCAGTCCCTTTATCCTCACCTGGATGAGCTCCAGGTGTTCTACCTGACGTCACGTCCTGGTGTGGAGGAAGCATCAGGAGAGCACCCGGAAGCACTCCGGGTGACCCTGGAAGGATCGTCCTCCATGGGTGTGGCGGAAGTGAATAAGTCCCGGGCTCCATGAGGCTCGGGGCACCCCCTGGCGGTGACCAGAGGCTCCAACGGTCTTGAGACACCCTGCTCCCCTTCTGTGGGCCTCTTCTACTCCAGGGCGGTTGCCCCCTCGTGGCCCGGAGGATAAATAAGCCATGACCCAGTCCTTCCAGGCGTCCCGGCCGGGTCTGACCCCCAGCCAGTACCACATTGACCCCTCACCAGCGAAGACTTGTCGGGCGGAGCGGCCCGTCCCACGAGGGCAGGTTCCCAATGAAGAGGGTCCACCGGCTGGTCCAGGGCCCGGTCCTGTAATATAGAAGGAAAAGGGGGCAGAGACGCTGCCTGGACGCGATCCCCTGGCGTCCCTCTGTGATGTGCACTGGCTGCGCTCCCCCTGTCGACCGGCACCCCGCGACTTGCCTTTTTTGCACCCTCTCCGTGGGTTCCATGCTCCTTTGGTTGGGACCCTTCGCACATCAGAGGTCCCCGCTGGCTTTGGGGCTTCCCTCTGCACCCGCAGAGACCTACCCATCTCCGTACGTGAGCTCATGGGCTCACATCTCACTTTGTGGGCCAACCCGGCTTCATTCCTCGGGTTCCCTCCTTTCTTCTGGGGTGCCCTGACGGTTTGAGTCTCCCTACGGGAAAGGAAGAGACCCTCGCCGTCTGCACCCGTATGGATCGACTTACGGCTGATGCTGGCACCAGCGGTGATGCACTAGGACCCACGGCACTTATCAGCCGGTGTCTAGGCACCACCCCTTACAGGCGATCAGCCCTTCTCGTCGCCTCCACTGTCGGACCGGCGGCTACTCGTTCACCGGAACCGCACGATAACGGGAAACATTCGCATCGCCTTTCCTTTTATATTTATGATGCAAGTCCCATTTACCTGCGTCGCCACGAACCTCCGGCCAGAGAATCTTGCGCCGCGTTCTTTCGCCCCCTGACGTGACGCGATCGCCGTCCTCTTGAGCTCGACTAAATAGTCACAAAGGTCGTGCATCACCTGTAAAACAGACTCGATGGATCGAGGAGAATACTCCGGCTCACGCCGAGTCACAGGCACAAAGGGAACGTTAGCCGGCGAAGGACTTACCAGTTCATCGGTCCTAATCGTCGGCTGCGCTCCCTGGAGCTCTCTTCCAGGTTCTCTCCGGCCCTCCCCTTGCTCGAGATGGACGGTCCTTCGTCCCGCCTCTATCCAATCATCGGTGGGTATGTAAGACACGCCGTCCAATCTCTTGCCTGCCACGGGGATGGACTTCCGGTCCGCTGCCATCTCCTCCTTCCTCCTGAGGGGTTGACAAGACTTGCTACCGCTCTTCTGTTGCGGCTCCTCGATATGCTGTGGATCCTCCTTTCCTTCCAGCGTCGCTGTCCCAGCCTCGCTGTGCAGATCAACACAGCCGGGCCGGCGACGCGGACCCAGGCAGCCCCCAGCTGAAAGGCAAACACCGGCTGTTGCCCAGCCGACCCTCGTGAGTCGACTGGCGCCGGGCCTGGGACTTACCTCCTGGATCCCGTCTTTCGGATTACTACGGAGCCTGCCGGCCATATCCATGGCTGTGCCGACCTCGATCCTCACTGGAACAGCGACCACTGCTAAGTCCACAGTGCTCAGGTCTCTTTCGACGATTACAATCCCCATCGGGTGGGAGATGTCGCTACGACAAACCTCTTGCGGCCCCTGGTTGATCCGCGAGCCGTCTGCAGTACGTGTGCAGGCCGCATCCATGCGGCACGTGTGTATGGTGGACTGAGGTGCTGGGCAGCTCACAAAATATTTGTTTAACGGGTCCCCTGCCTTGGAACAGGCAGGAAGTCCCTGTTCGGGCGCCATTGTGATATTTGCCCGGACACCATCAAACCGACACCTTTACATCCCCATCTTTATCCAAAATACCTTTTATTTTCGTCTGTGCCACACAACAACACGACTCAGTCCCGCACAACAACACAATGTCTTCAGCCCCAGTCACCTTTCTCCTGGGCCTTCTCTCTCCTCGTCCCTGGGCCACCTGTCTCCTCTCTCCAGGAGCTTCGTTTTGCTCCTGCTCCTGACTCCAGCTCTCTGACAGGAAGGAGGCGGCCCCCTTTATCCTCACCCGGATGAGCCCCAGGTGTTCTGCCTGACGTCACGTCCTGGTGTGGCGGAAGCATCAGGAGAGCACCCGGAAGCACTCCGGGTGACCCTGGAAGGATCGTCCTCCATGGGTGTGGCAGAAGTGAATAAGTCCCGGGCTCCATGAGGCTCGGGGCACCCCCTGGCAGTGACCAGAGGCTCCAATGGTCTTGAGCCTCCCTGCTCCCCTTCTGTGGGCCTCTTCTACTCCAGGGCAGTTGCCCCCAGCGTGGCCCGGAGGATAAATAATCCATGACCCAGTATTTCCAGGTGTCCCGGCCGGGTCTGACCCACAACCACGTACCACAGCCTAGAGTGAGTAAATAGTTTAACGTGAGCCTAACATCTCTAGTAATACAATAGGCCGAAATAATATTTAGAAATATCTTAAAGTACATTTTTAGATATGTTGAAACCCATTTTAAGCTATTAAAGTGAATTATAAATGAAAATAAATATTTTTTCTAGATATCTCAAACTGACTTCCTGATATTTTTAAACTGGCTTCTGCCAGCTCAGATATCTAACAAAATATTTTAAGATATATCAACTTTTATTTTAAGGTATCTTAAATACATTATAAGGAATCTTTAAAAATACAGTGTGTTAGTTATCTGAATAACATTTTAAAGAAGTTAAAGGTATTTCCAGGGAATTTATAGAGATCTCAAAAGACATCTTAAATGCATGTCAAGGAAAGTAAAAATAACTTCTTAAGCCACTTGAGGTATCTAAAATGAATTTTTGATGCCTTCAAGTGCATATACTCAATTTGAGACCATGAAATACTGAAGAAGTTACTTTAACAATGAATTTTCTTTTCGTAAAATCAATATCTTGAAGCGGACTTCAGCTATATGAAAAGATTAACAGAATTTTAATGCCCTGTGAGATATCATTAAATGTTAATTTGGCCTTCCAAACCCTAAGCTGGTCAGCATCTACTGAGAATCTTCATATGAATGTTTGCTTGTGTTTCAAAAAACAAAATGTGTAAGATTACATTTTTTAAAATGGAATGTCATGAAATTAAATGTTTGTTGCATTGCCATCCCTATGCAGTCACTCAGACATTTGCATTATAATCATTAATTCCAATAATGCGTCCAATCTGATGATCCAATCTATTTCTAACAAAGAAGCACAGCTTCTATCTATGGGTTTGATGGCAAAGCATTCTGCCTGGTATCTGTCACACTTATGAAATGTTGTACAGTAATGAGGCTTGCTGTTGTATATTTACATCTGTAAATATTAGTGACGTGATGCTGAGAATCCTTACCCATGATGATTTAAGAGATCTTTTCCATTGACTTGATAATGTGGATGAAAGGATACAGTGGAGTAAAAAAAAAAACTTTGTCTTTCATAAGGAGGCAAGAAAAATTCTCTGTGCTGAGAAAAACATCTGCTATTATTTAAAGTTTCAAAGCAAAGCTGTTAATGAAGGATGCAAAATGGTATTCTGTTGTACTGTATATGCAGCCCCTGATTACAATGTCAGAGGCTAACTTTATAGATGATTGACTGAGGTAAATGATTATCCTAGAATGACAAATTTGGTGTTCTTCCAGGAAAATGGAAACCAGAAGAATTAAATTATGAATTTTACAGTAATAATTTTATTTATTATTTAAGCTATATTGCTGCAACTTGTCACTGATATGATGTGTCTATTGCCAGATATGGTAATGCAAGCAGGAGTTTTACTGAACAGTCAGCGTGGGTCCAGACAAGGGAGGTTGTACTTTACTACTTTATCTATGAGGATGCAACACAATCAAACTGGTGCAAACAATATAATTTAACTTGATTTTCAGGAAGCATATAATAATCTGAAATTAGTGATGTTAAGACTTGTGTCTTTTAGAGGTCAAGCTGGAAAGATTGGCAGATAATCTAGAATCCACTGAATCATTACAGGACCTGGACAGCATAGGCTTGGGCAGATTTGTGGCAGATGAAGTTTAATGTCAAGTATTACACATAGGAAGTAAAAACGCTAGTTTTGAATAGACAAGATTGAAAATACACCTTATGAGAAAAATCTAGGAATGGTAGTGAACTATACACTATCAACTTCCAGATTGTTCAGAAGCCATTAAGAAGGTTAACAGAATGTTGTGTATTCTACAGATTTTGCTGTATAACCTGTTCTGTATATCACTGGTCTATAAAGCCTGGTTAGATAGCAGCTGGAGTTTTGTGTACAGTTTTGGTCTCCAGGCTACTAGAAAAAACTGAGAAGAACAACTAGGCGGATTCCAGGGCTATAGGGGATGAGTTATGAGAAAAGATTAAAACAACAAAGCCTTTTCAGTTTAAGCAAAAGGAGGTTAAGGGGTGACATAATTGAAGTTTTCAAAATTATGAAGGGAATTAGTACAGTGGATCGAGACTGTTACTTTAAACTGAGCTCAACAAGAACACGGGGTCACAGTTAGAAACGGGTTAAGGGTAAATTTCACACAAATATTAGGAAGTTTTTCTTTACACAGTGGTGCTGTAAGAATTATGTTTCTAGACTTCTCTAGCGCCTTCAACACCATCCAACCTCTGCTCCTTAGGGACAAGCTGACAGAGATGGGATTAGATTCATACCTAGTGGCATGGATCGTGGACTATCTTACAGACAGACCTCAGTATGTGCATCTCGGGAACTGCAGGTCTGACATTGTGGTCAGCAACACAGGAGCGCCGCAGGGGACTGTACTTTCTCCGGTCCTGTTCAGCCTATATACATCGGACTTCCAATACAACTCGGAGTCCTGCCATGTGCAAAAGTTTGGAGATGACATTTCTATCATGGGCTGCATCAGGAGTGGGCAGGAGGAGGAGTATAGGAACCTCGTCAAGGACTATGTTAAATGGTGCGACTCAAACCACCTACACCTGAACACCAGCAAAACCAAGGAGCTGGTGGTGGATTTTAGGAGGCCCAGGCCCCTCCTGGACCACGTGATCATCAGAGGTGACTGTGTGCAGAGGGTACAGACCTATAAATACCTGGGAGTGCAGCTGGATGATAAATTGGACTGGACTGCCAATACTGATGCTCTGTGCAAGAGAGGACAAAGCCAGCTATACTGCCTTAGAAGACTGGCGTCCTTCAACATCTGCAATAAAATGCTGCAGATGCTCTATCAGACGGTTGTGGCGAGCGCCCTCTTCTACGCGGTGGTGTGCTGGGGAGGCAGCAGTAAGAAGAGGGACGCCTCACGCCTGGACAAACTGGTGAGGAAAGCAAGCTCTATTGTAGGTATGGAGCTGGACAGTTTGACATCCGTGGCAGAGAGACGGGCAATCAGCAGGCTCCTATCAATTATGGAGAATCCACTGCATCCACTAAACACTGTCATCTCCAGACAGAGGAGCAGCTTCAGCGAAAGACTGCTGTCACTGTCCTGCTCCACTGACAGACTGAGGAGATCATTCCTCCCCCAAACTATGCGATTCTTCAATTCCACCCGGGGGGGTAAACATTAACATTATTCAAAGTTATTGACTTTTATTATTATTTTATTTTATTATTATTTATTTATTATTATTATTTATTTATTTATTATTTATTTTATTATTATTTGTCTGTTTTTACCTGTATTTTTATTACTCTTTAATTTAATATTGTTTTTTTTGTATCAGTATGCTGCTGCTGAAGAATGTGAATTTCCCCTTGGGATTAATAAAGTATCTATCTATCTATCTATCTATCTATCTATCTATCTATCTATCTATCTATCTATCTATCTATCTATCTATCTATCTATCTAGAACCATAGAAACATGCAAATAATGCAGTAGACAGTAGGACTTAAGGAACCTTTAAAACTAGGCAATATTAGTATTTCAGAAATAAAGGTGATTCCATCCATAGTTCTTGAGCATATCTTATTTTTTGGTGCATTTAGCCTTATCATATGTATTTAAAATTAGGGTGGAAACCAGTAGACAAACTGAAAGTAATCAACAAAATATTCCATCCAACCATTTTCCAACCAGCTGAATCTGAACACAGGTAAGTTTGGCAGGCATTTACTTCATTTTGTTACTGAATTTGCCTTTTTTATATATATATATATATATATATATATATATATATATATATATATATATATATATATATATATATATAATTATAATGTATTTAAATTACAAAAAGGTTAAAAACATTGCCCCACTTATTTTTTTTAAATTATCAACAGAAAAGTTCAAGTTCTATCAAGGCCAAGTTAAAAAGTACAATAAAATGAAAAAAACTATCTTTCACACATAGATATAATGCAGAAAATAACATTCTTTAAGTATTCACATCTTATAGGGTTTATTCTAATTAACTGGTTCTCAAACATTCCACAATGAGTACCACCTCAGAAAATATTTGGCTCTTCAAGTACCACCATTATAAGCAGCATTTAAATACAGTAGCGTAGGCTTATTTAACTACTTATACCAGGCATGTCAAACTCACTACCATTGGTGGGCCGCTTCGACTGCCATATGTGCGTCAGCGGGCCGCACTGTAACATACTGAAAACTTTAAAAAATGTAACACTTAAAGTTTAAAGAAAAGCAATTTATTTCCATACAATCTCCATACAACAGCGTACAATTAGAGTCTTAGCCTTTTAGCTAGGTCCTTATATTATTATAATTTATTCATTACATTATATTCATTGCTTATATACTGTAGGAGTTTTACAGTGTGAGATATATTTCTTTTGTCCCGACACTTGGCATCTCTTGTTAGTAACCAGTTTGTCAATATCAGGCTTGAAATCTTGTGCAGCTGCAACTTTTATGAGGGATGAAAGGTGTTCGATGGTAAGTCTTGAGCGATGTGGGGTTTTGGTAGCTTTCATTAACGAAAACAATTGCTCATAAAGGTAAGTGCTTCAGAACATAGACAGTACTCTTGATGCCAACTTACAGATCTGCACATACGAGGGTGGCAGGTAAGCATACAAGCCTGGCACACCAACTTCGTTGTATTTTGCCTTCAGAATAGAATCTGACTGCAGTTCAGTCTATTCCATTTGGATATTCTCAGGCGCATTCTCAACGTTGTAAGAGTATGGTGACGTAAACAGCGCAAAGTCCTGTTCGTGTGAACTGAAATTACGAAAACGCTCACAGAATTCATTGCTCAGTAATTCAAGTTGGAAAACAAATCCTCCAAAAATCAAATTTTACTTTACTAAGTTTACTTCAAAGTTTATATTGTAAAATAAGCCGATATGCAAAAAGCCCCCTGACCTACACTAATTTTACAAACTCAAAATCACAAACATTTGTTAATAAACAACTCACCAACTTCTCGCGTCCACTTCAGATTTTCAGCTGTAGTCTGCACTAACTGTTCGTTAGAATACTAGCACAAAATTATATACAATTAGAGCAAAAAAACATGAAAATATGCAAGCTATTACTACTCGTGATGGTCAGTTCTGCCCAGTGGCCAGTCTCAGCAGCCCAGCCAATAGTGTAGCCTGCCTGGGACGGCTCTAGGCTCGTGGCGGCCCTGGGCAGACAAAGAATCGATGGCCCCTTCGCCCGCCAGTGTCAATATGGTATGTTATGCACGGCGGATAGCCACGTCTGTTGCGGACACTGCATAGCTTCCTCGTGTTCATGTCACGCTTCTATATGCGCTTGTCCGTAACTTGAAAACTAAGTGGCGGCCCATGATATTCTCATCACGGCAGAACGTTATAATACTACATATAGCTTACTGATCCGACTCGAGCGACATTAGTAAATACAGTGTACTAATTAACAAGAAACACAATATTTTTCGGTCACATTGCCGTCAGCTGTGTCGTTATTTTCTCTTTTTGTTTTATATTCAATATATATTGGCGTGGCGGCCCTGTGCAGGTGCACAGTTTGCACATGCCTAAGGCCACCCCTGCTGCCAGGCTGCTGCAGCCTAGCACTTCAGTTGCGACCTAGTGGCTCATTAACTTTGGACAAGGCTCGTGGCTATACTAGTGGATGACGTTTCCGGTACTGTAATGCCATGGGAAAATGCGCTTTTGTCAGAAGGCAGAAGTAAGAAAAGTCAATAAGCAACGCCGAAGATGCAGAATGATTCAATCACAAACGATAGTAATCATTTTATAGAAGTTTAGTGCTAACTAGGATCTGTCATGCGGGCCGCACAGATTTCTGTTGCGGGCCGCATGCGGCCCAGGGGCCGCGTGTTTGACATGCCTGACTTATAGAGTTTACGCAGGAGGCAGTTTTATTCCTAATATGAATATTATTTATTATTGACTGTCATGCACAGCCACAACTGTGCTTGATTGAAACACCCATCGAGTGACAAATGATAACAACTGCACTGCTCTGAAACACTCAGTGAAATTATTAACAACTTTACTGCATTAAAACATTCTCAGCAAACAGAGATGTCAACTGTGCTGCAATGAGAATGCTGCAAACACATGTGCAAGCAAGTAAGGAAAATTAAGTATATTAACTACACTGCATTCAAACACACAGGAAGTAAGGAAATTAACAATAACAGTTCTATGCCAACAATCAAAATAGGAATGTTAAAATTTGGTGGTTATTGACAACTTTGCCTACCTACATGGCTAGCAAGAAGGATGCGTATGGCTCCCTAAGCAAAGTCCTATGATGTCTTTGATGTCAATTGACGTCAGCTTCAGTCTCACATTTAGTTCAGCATCCAACCTGCTTCTGTATTTAGTTTTTATGAAGGCAAGTGAAGAGAAGCCTTCCTCGCATAGATATATGGTCGCAAATGGAAGGAGAAAGTAAACGGCCTTCTCTGAAAGTTCAGGGTATTCCTTGCACTGCTGCATCCAAAAATCCAACAATGACTGACTTTGGAAAGCAGACTTCAGTACCTGATCACAAGGTAGTTCTATTAAACTTTCCTGCCCACTGACTGTGAAGTCCTCGGGCGTGATAGATGTTTCAATGCTGAATGGGTTTCTCATCCAATTGTTCACTTCTGTGATCACTGGGAAATATTCATTGAACTGTTGTCTGAGAGAAAAAACATGTGCAACAATCTTGTCCCTGACACCGTCAGGTTGTTGTCACTCATGAAACTCTCTAAACTGGGGAAAGTTGAAACATCACCTGTCTTGACTTTGGTTTCGAACAACCTTTGGACTTCTCTGTGCAATTTGAAAAGCCTTGAAAGCACCTTCCCTCTTGAAAGCCACTTTACTTCTATATGGAGCTGAATTTAAACTTCTTCACTGCCCATCTTGCCAAACAGGCGAGAATGCATTGGTTTGGCCTTTATGAAGTTTACAATTTTCACAGCTGACCTAAGTTCTTTGGGCATTTTCTTCTTTGCGAGTGCCTTGCAATGGTTGCTGTAGTAAGTCCATCCTATCTCTGGTGCCAACTCGCAATTTCGGGCTACTATTCTGCTGTGGCAATCTGTCATAACCCTAGCACCATCCATGCAGACTCTGACACACTTTTTCTATACGAGTCCATTGTCTTGAACAAATCTGCTCAGGAGCTGGCAGATGTGTTCACCTGTAGTTCTGGTCTGAAGAGACTGACAGAGCAGAAAGTCCTCTTGAGCTGTGCTTTGATAATCATATCTAATGCAAACAAACAAATTTGCCATATCTACATCATCTGTAGTCTCATCAAGCTGAATGAAAAAAATAGTGGCTACTTTTAATGTGCTCAAATGATGTGTTTTTAACATCATCTGCCATAGCTCCTATTCTCTGTGACACAGTGTCATTGGAAAGGGGCACCAAGTTCAGCTGTTTGTGAACCTTCTCCCCCCACATGATGCGTGTTACCTCTTTGGCTAATGGTAGTCAGAGTTGTTCTCTAAGTGTGTGGCTTACTGACTTTTGCCACGATGGGATTGGCATAATACGAAGCTTCTTGTGCTACGGCTACAGGTGTGGCACAAAAACTGAATTGTTGATTTAGACTGTTTCAGATCCTCACATTTTCACAGAAGAAAGTCGACTGGTTTGCCTTTCTGCACTGTGTGCTTGGTTGTGAGATGCTGTTTGAGATATGATGGTTTCATACATTCAATAATAAGAACATCACTGCACACAACACACTGTGGCTTGGGTTCATCTTCCGTCTCACTCCAAAAGAATCCAATCATGATGTAACTCAAGCCATATTTCCCTATTGTTTTGTGTCGTTTGCTAGCTTGTGCAATGGAAGCTTCACTGGCACTGCTGATGTTGCCACTAGCACTTGTGCTAGGTTCACTGCCATCGACTTCAGTTTTTGCTGTGCTGCTCAAAGTTTTTACTGCACTTTTAATACTTCCCATTTGGAGCCACGATTGCAACATTTTCAAACCATCATTTTTGTTTCCTCCACTTGCCATTACAGCTTGTCAACCATTTAAGCTAATTCTCCAAACAGTTATACTCATTCATGCAATCTTTATAAAAATCAAAAAAGCTTTATAAAACATCTCTGAGACTCCCGGCATACCACTAGAGGAAGGCCGTGTACCACCAGTGGTAGGTGTACCACAGTTTAGGAGGCACTGTTCTAATTAATTGTGTTTAGAAGTTACATATGTTTAACTTGAAAAATTATTAGAAATTTTAAATACATACTTCATGATTCTCATAACCTGCTACATGTTAGTTAATTTCTAAACATAAATTATATCCCTAAAACCAAGGAAATTTCAAAGGAAATCTCAGAAAAGGGTATTGAAAATTACAAATCGGGGAATGGTATTAAAAAATGTCACCTCCTAAAGAAGCATAAAATTCCTTATAAAGAAATGAAGAGAATATGGGAGAAATGCAAATGTGTGCAGTAAAAGATGTCCTTCTAAAATGAATATGCAGTCAAGGAACCCACCAAGAAGTCTGTAGAGTGATAAACTAAAGAATTATGAAAGAAATGATTGTCACATGGAAATAACTACAGAGAATGGAAGAGACTTCAGAACTATGAGGAGGACAGAGCTTACCTTTGATCAGTACAAATTGCTTAAATATTTTTTGTGCAAGCATACCTATAACAAGAAAGATATTGGAAGCAGCAGTATAATGCTATTGGATCATTTTAAATTGAGTTAATATGAGTGGTTCTATGTCCGCAGAAAAGCATACTCCTAACGAATAGAATGTAAACATAGCAGTAATGGTTCTGGTAGAGGTTTAAGGTCAACTGCAAGGCTGGCCTCGGAAGCTTATTTACGCCGGAAATCCCTAGTCTAACCCAGACCACACAATATACATCAATTTTCTTGTACAGGCACAAACTCAAAAAACCAACAAACACCATTTTGTCTTGGAATTCTTTATGAATAAGGAGACAGTAGATTAAGCTTTCCGGGTCATTCCAGCGTAGAGTTTGCATGTTCTTCCCGTGTCTGCTTGGGTTTCCTCCGGGTGCTCCGGTTTCCTCCCACAGTCCAAAGACATGCAGGTTAGGTGCATTGGCGATTCTAAATTATCCCTAGTGTGTGGTGTGTGTGTGTGTGTGCTTGGTGTGTGTGGGCTGGCGCCCTGCCCGGGGTTTGTTTCCTGCCTTGCGCCCTGTGTTGGCTGGGATTGGCTACAGCAGAACCCCGTGACCCTGTAGTTAGAATATAGCGGGTTGGATAACGGATGGATGGATATTAGTCTCAAGACAACCTCTGATAGTATGGAACAACACTTCATAAATAAATAAACCATGTAGTTCTATAATATTTATATTAAAACAAATGTGCAAAAAGCACTGAACCACAAAAAGTAGTTGTCAGTGGAATCTGCAGTGCATAGATTATGTTTGTAATTTCAATTGTGAGTCTGGAATCTACACAGCCGCTTTCAGTGTCTGGATGGTAATGCTGAATACTCTTCCATAAAGTTTGAAGTGTTGGTCAAAAAAAACCACTTTGAATTTCTTCAATAGACAAAAGACTCAAAAAATGTCTCAGTGCCACAGAATTCTGTCAAGCATTTTTTAAACAATGCACATAGTAAATAAAAAACTATCAAACATTTTGTGTAGCCTATTGAGTCACTTTCTCATCATAGCGCTAAGGTTTAACAGTCAGAGCATGAGACGCACTTTAAATATATTAAAATAAAGTAAAAACAAGACATGTTTATTGACAAACTTATCATGACATATGTGGTTCATTAATAAGAAAATAAAACATTTCGCGTAGCCTATTGAGTCACCCTAAGGGAAAAAGCAAAACAAAAACCGTTAAAAATGTGACCATACGCTACACTTCATTAAAATTTGAAACAAAAATAAAACAAAATAAATACACAGTATCAAATACCAAAACCCATACAACATTCAAATTCAAAGTATAGTATAAACTTATAAACAATCTTCATATATAACTTTAATCAGAAAAGCACCAGACAAATGCACCTCTCATCATAACGCTCCTGTTTAACTGTCAGAGTGCGAGACTCACTTGAAGTCAAAACTTAACTTGAACAAAAACAAGAATCCATCCAATCAGAAACCAGAAAAGAAACCCTCCAACGTTAAACCGAAAGGATTTGTGCATACTACAGAGCAATAATGCCTGCTTGTTTTCCAGTATAATAACATTATATAATTTCACCATTAGTTTATTTCACTGGTTGATCTGAATGTAGTATGCCACTGGGAAAGCTTCTGCTGAAAGTAAACGTCAGTCTGGCTCTGGTCAACTGTACTCTGAAATTTGAGGTAAGACAACTTTTTGAATGTGTTGTGATTCTATTCTGCGGTCATCAAACTATTGTTCAAACCTTTTTGAAGTAATTAAAATAATGGGTGAGTTGCAGACTTCTGTCCAAGACCAGGCTCACCGCTTCCTCTTGCAATTCACTGGAACAGCGTAGGTATTTACTGACCAAGACCTCTTTACTTTTTTCTAAGGTATTCTCTGTGTGGACATTTTCAATCATGAAAAAGTGAAAACCACCCCATGCAAAGCCATTGCCATGTTGGGGCAGAAGATCTGATGCTGTCAGGTCCCAACACGTTTAGGCCATGTTTTTAATTTTTTACAAACTATAATAAAATAAAGTGAAAATTGCAGTACAAGATTGAGAAAATTAAAACAAACTGAATAGTATGAGTGAGGGTGCAAAATCAAGCAAGCTGTTTAAGATGTAAACCATTTGGCTGAAAGCAAGGCTTGTGTGCTCTCAATGTTTCACAGGAAGAGAATGTATGTTAAAGGATGGCAGCAGCATGACACAACCATCCTGTCATGTCATTCATGTCAAAGAGCATTGAACCTGCTAGCAAACAAGCAGTGGGAAGAATGGTGGCACAAAATTCAAAGGTAAACATATGCCCAACACTTTAGGGCCAACAGGGCTGTGGGGGTTGAGCCGCAAAATGTTTTGCTATCACTACTGTTGCAAAGGAATCTTAGTCTTTACATTGGCTCCAGCAGACCCCTGTGACCCTGTAGTTAGGATATAGCAGGTTGGATAATGGATGGATGGATGGATCTTAGTCTTTACAGCACTGTATAACCCACGTCTGTCTAGCCATCCCACAAGCAGCAACCAGAAAGACCCTGGGGATGTGAACACTTGTATGTGTAATGTGTAAAGTGTTTACTACTAGTTCATCTTGTGTTATTTAGCAGGATGAACTTAACATGGACTGTATTGTGTAATATTAGAGTATAGGTTCAAACTCATAATTTATCTCATTAATTTTTATTGTTTATGTATCGGGTATCTTGATGTAAACATTCACATGGCAAACATAAGAATTAAGAATTCATCCTGACACAGTAGAGTAAAGTAGAAAAGTAATGTAATATTAATTGAGTTAGTGTTTCAGTGAATGGCTCATTATTTCTCATGTCTGTTATAATTGAATTTGCTTGCTATATTTTTCTACCCTTAAAAAAGACGAATGTTCATCAATTGGAAAGATGATGATGATGAGATGTGTAGTACAGGACACAGAAGAGATAAAACAGTATGGAGGAAGATAGTTGTGGGAACATAGCTTCAGAGAAGGAAAACTTACTTTAGTATTTTAGTCAATTGAATATTTCATTTGTACCATTTTTAGTCCTTAATAATGTGGCAGTGTAATGCAGAGATAATTTTGGTATCTAATTTACTTTTGATCTCTGGCTAAGCACTAATAAAAAAAATGTAGTAGGATGAGTGGAGAAAAACACTGGAGCACATGAAGGAAAGCCATTCAGTAAATTTATTTGGTGCCAATACACATAATAGAAAAAAACAGTTTCCTCTTAGCACTTTTAGAATTTCAATATTCTAGTAAACAGCCACGCAGAGTAAACACAGTAGATTTTAATCATTTGCCTATGTTCCCTTTGTATTCTTTACTCACTATTGGTTCCCTTACATGTACAAAATTATAAATGAAGGGAATTTCTGAATGTATCAATGTATGAACTGTGTTTACCTACAAGAAGGGATGAGGAAACTGGAGGAAGAGAAGATCTACTCTTCATAATGGTTAAGTTTATTTTTACAAATACTTGATGTGAAAGAAAATGATTCTGTAATCCTGTATTAGTTTGTATAGTTGAGCTGTCTCAAATGCTTGCTGTTTATATGTAAGGTAATAGTTATCAACTCTAATCCTTGGGGGATCTGCAACACCCAAAACAAGTAAGATACCTGTGCTAGAAAAATATGTGATCAACTACTTGCACCCAAAGTCAATGAGACATCTTACAATATCTGTGGCTAATGAAGTGACAGAAAATGGCGGCCAGCTATGTAATCTTTGAGAGATTCGACCTCTCTGCCTAATAAGGCTCAAAGAATGGAGACTGGAAATGACAGCCAGCTGAGCCAAATAATGAGGCAGACTAAATCTCGGAACTCTGCATTATGCTGTTGCCATTAAAAGCACAAATAGATTTATTATGAGTTCCAACCTCAGTAAGATTATTGCTTCCTCACAGGGACAGAATTCTTAAATAGCTGGTAAACCTGGAGTTAACAGAACACACAAATTATTTTTGGCACCCCAGTATGGCAACATATACACTTGATTATTTTGAGGCTTGTGATTTTTGTACTAGGAGTAAAGTAAAATATTCCATAGTAATGTCTGGCACCGTAGGACAACTCCCCTCAGACATGGGAAAGAATGTGAATGGGCCTCATTACTGATTTGTTTTCCAAAACAGATAAATATATTTTGTTGCTGCTTATTTTTTAAAAACCTTGCATTTCATCAAAAATACTACTTCAAATGGCTTCTGATATTGTAAACACTTGTATCTTTCTGTTAGTGAAGTCTAATCTGACATAGAGTTGAAATGTATTAGTTTTTCTCCATTTTGGTCACAAATTGGCCTTTCTAGTTATTTGACTTCCACTTGAGTGAAGCAGATAGGATGCAAGTGTTAAGGTCTGGAAAAGTAATTTTGCTATATCATGTTTTTTTTTTATTTTCATGGGAATTGGTAGGGAATTTTTGTCTCATACTGTATTTCCACTATCAACCTTTACATTTTTGGTATTAGTTACTGGATTGAAGCCTCCTGTGATAAATGTGAAATATTTTCTATCTCTTTTTTCACTATAATTTGACTGGATTTACTGTATGAAGATATTCCAGACCTGTTTTTTTTCTAATCATCATGAGTCTAGAGTCAGTTAAAAGAGATTCCCTTATCATATTGAGAAGAGGGGGTTGTTATCCTCTAAGAACCTACCACACAATACTCATTCCAGGAAGCTTACTTCATGATATACAGTATATATATTTTTATTTCGATTTTGATTTGATATACTTTATTAATCTGCAAGGGAAAATTGTCTTTTTGCATGACCTTTGGGGGTCAGAGCACAGGGTCAGCCACTGTAAAGTGCCCCTGGAGTAATTTTAGGGTTAAGGGCCATGCTCATGGGCCCAATGGAGTAGGATCCCTTCTGACAGTAATGGGTTTTGAACCGGCAACCTTCCAGATGCCAGCACTGATCCTTAGCCCCAGAAGCTCCAAATGATTCATTTCTGTCAAATGTTGGCTGGGTAAGGCTGGTTCTTTTATGATTCCTCATATATCCCTTTTAAAACCTGTGGTTCCTACTTCTATGTCTTCTCTATTCTGCAACATGTTTTGGTTGATGAACAGGATGAATACAACTAACACAAATGGTTGTGTCAGGTTCTAGAGGCAAATAAAATGTTAGTTTATTCTCAATGCTTGCAGGTATCCAGAGTGAATTACTATCTTATGGTGTTACACAGTAAGCATGATCACACAGAGCCAGATATGCTTGGTTTTGTGTGTTGGTGCTTGCCATTCCCTTTTTCTATGAGGTTGCTCGAGGACACATGTGCTATGGTATTATATGTGTTTACTTATTTTATTGTTGTTTTTTGAATTGTTCTGCATTTTATTGGTACATATTTTCGTTATGTTCATAATTGTGTACTGTCTTGTTAACTGTAGTTCTATTTCATGTCCTTTGTGGGTGAAGCAACAGGAGGTGGGATAACCATGACATCACCATTCCTGGGTCCTTCTTCAGGGTACTTAACCTAAGTGCAAAGCCCTGGGAGTGGAAACCATTATTACTGAATGTTGGATTTGTTAGTATTCCTGTTCATTATTGGATTTTCTTGTGATGGATGATCTCTGACTCTTGTTGAAGGATTCTGATTGCTGGACTTTGTTTTGGGACTTTGTTTGCATTAAGATTGCTCTTTATATTTCTGAAATTTTTATTAATGAATATTATTTTTATAATCTTGTGATTTCTTGCTTGCCTTATTTATACAAGTCAAAGGATGATGGTTACACTTCTTCTTGTGGGCTTTCGTTATAGATTTGAAATCTTTATAGTTGTTTTGGCATCTCCTCATTTTTGAAGCCAGCCAGTTGCTTTAGGGCCTGGCTTAAGTTAAGGTTTACCTCTGCAGAGCTGACCATGTAGCTTTCTGAGCAGCTTCCTAGTTTATTTTGGAGACCACACTTCTATTTTGCTGTGGAGGAAACTCCAATTCACAACAAAAAAGATTGCTGACTTCTTAAAAACAAGCGGGAGTCCATCTATTGACATTATTTTTTCCATGTTTTTTGGCAATTTCTGCCTTTTATTCAGCTAACAGATGGAGTATTTGGCAAATAATGGGGACAAAAGAAGGAAGGAGCACCTTGAATTTAACCCAAAGTTTTAGAATGCTAAGTTCTCACAAAAGGTTTTCAGTATATAATCCACAAGACTGTAAGCTAACACTAGCTTATATACTATTACTTCAATGACTGGTGATCCCAAAGCCTTGACACAGGCAATCTTGTAAAAATAAAATTAATACGTTAAGGCCAAGAATTAAATGTAATTCTAAAGAAAATAAGTTCAAGTAATTCAAAAATAACACACAAGAACATGCATACACTGAAACAAGCCAAAATACTAAAGGCCAAAGACTGTCTCAGGCCAAAATACCAGTAAGTCATTTTCCAACCCGCTATATCCTAATACAGGGTCACGGGGGTCTGCTGGAGCCAATCCCAGGCAGCACAGGGTGCAAGGCAGGAACAAACCCCAGGCAGGGCGCCATTCCACTGCATGGCACACACACACGCACACGCACACACACACACACACACACACTAAGCACACACTAGGTTACAATTTAGGATTGCCAATACACCTAACACAAGCAGACACGGGGCCAAAATACCAGGACTGTCTAAAAGTACAAAAAGGCTTGACTATCAAGAAAAAAATCACATACATCATAAGTGCACAAAAGAAAAACTAACCATGAAAGAAAAATGAAGATGAGCCAATGACCCTGAGAAAATATGCAGTGCCCCAGCGATAAGCCTGAAGCCTACTAAGGTCTTGTAGAGCAGGCATGTCAAACTCACTACCATTGGTGGGCCGCTTTGACTGCCATACGTGTGTCAGCGGGCTGCACTGTAACAAATACTATTATACAAAGTTACTGTAGATTTCTTTCCAATACTGAAAACTTTAAAAAATGTAACACTTAAAGTTTAAAGTTTAAAGAAAAGCAATTTATTTCCATACAATCTCTGTACAACAGCATACAATTAGAGTCTTAGCCTCTTATCTAGGTCCTTATATCCATCCATCCATCCATTGTCTCCCGCTTATCCGAGGTCGGGTCGCGGGGGCAGCAGCTTGAGCAGAGATGCCCAGACTTCCCTCTCCCCGGCCACTTCTTCTAGCTCTTCCGGGAGAATCCCAAGGCGTTCCCAGGCCAGTCGAGAGACATAGTCCCTCCAGCGTGTCCTGGGTCTTCCCCGGGGCCTCCTCCCGGTTGGACGTGCCCGGAACACCTCACCAGGGAGGCGTCCAGGAGGCATCCTGATCAGATGCCCGAGCCACCTCATCTGACTCCTCTCGATGCGGAGGAGCAGCGGCTCTACTCTGAGCCCCTCCCGGATGACTGAGCTTCTCACCCTATCTTTAAGGGAAAGCCCAGACACCCTGCGGAGGAAACTCATTTCAGCCGCTTGTATTCGCGATCTCGTTCTTTCGGTCACTACCCATAGCTCATGACCATAGGTGAGGGTAGGAACATAGATCGACTGGTAAATTGAGAGCTTCGCCTTGCGGCTCAGCTCCTTTTTCACCACGACAGACCGATGCAGTGCCCGCATTACTGCGGATGCCGCACCGATCCGCCTGTCGATCTCACGCTCCATTCTTCCCTCACTCGTGAACAAGACCCCGAGATACTTGAACTCCTCCACTTGGGGCAGGATCTCGCTACCAACCCCGAGAGGGCACTCCACCCTTTTCCGGCTGAGGACCATGGTCTCGGATTTGGAGGTGCTGATTCTCATCCCAGCCGCTTCACACTCGGCTGCGAACCGATCCAGAGAGAGCTGAAGATCACGGCCTGATGAAGCAAACAGGACAACATCATCTGCAAAAAGCAGTGACCCAATCCTGAGCCCACCAAACCGGACCCCCTCAACACCCTGGCTGCGCCTAGAAATTCTGTCCATAAAAGTTATGAACAGAATCGGTGACAAAGGGCAGCCCTGGCGGAGTCCAACTCTCACTGGAAACGGGTTCGACTTACTGCCGGCAATGCGGACCAAGCTCTGGCACCGATCGTACAGGGACCGAACAGCCCTTATCAGGGGGGCCGGTACCCCATACTCTCGGAGTACCCCCCACAGGATTCCCCGAGGGACACGGTCGAATGCCTTTTCTAAGTCCACAAAACACATGTAGACTGGTTGGGCAAACTCCCATGCACCCTCCAGGACCCTGCTAAGGGTATAGAGCTGGTCCACTGTTCCGCGACCAGGACGAAAACCACACTGTTCCTCCTGAATCCGAGGCTCGACTATCCGACGGACCCTCCTCTCCAGGACCCCTGAATAGACTTTTCCAGGGAGGCTGAGGAGTGTGATCCCTCTGTAGTTGGAACACACCCTCCGATCCCCCTTCTTAAAGAGGGGGACCACCACCCCGGTCTGCCAATCCAGAGGCACTGTCCCTGATGTCCATGCGATGTTGCAGAGGCGTGTCAGCCAAGACAGTCCTACAACATCCAGAGCCTTGAGGAACTCCGGGCGTATCTCATCCACCCCCGGGGCCCTGCCACCAAGGAGTTTTTTGACCACCTCGGTGACCTCAGTCCCAGAGATGGGGGAGCCCACCTCTGAGTCCCCAGGCTCTGCTTCCTCATTGGAAGGCATGTTAATGGGATTGAGGAGGTCTTCGAAGTATTCCCCCCACCGACCCACAATGTCCCGAGTCGAGGTCAGCAGCGCACCATCCCCACCATATACAGTGTTGACACTGCACTGCTTCCCCTTCCTGAGACGCCGGATGGTGGACCAGAATCTCCTCGAAGCCGTCCGAAAGTCATTCTCCATGGCCTCCCCAAACTCCTCCCACGCCCGAGTTTTTGCCTCAGCAACCACCAAAGCCGCATTCCGCTTGGCCTGCCGGTACCTATCAGCTGCCTCCGGGATCCCACAGGACAAAAGGGTCCTGTAGGACTCCTTCTTCAGCTTGACGGCATCCTTCACCGCCGGTGTCCACCAGCGGGTTCGGGGATTGCCGCCACGACAGGCACCGACCACCTTACGGCCACAGCTCCGGTCAGCTGCCTCAACAATAGAGGTACGGAACATGGCCCATTCGGACTCAATGTCCCCCACCTCCCTCGGGACGTGGTCGAAGTTCTGCCGGAGGTGGGAGTTGAAGCTACTTCTGACAGGGGGCTCTGCCAGACGTTCCCAGCAGACCCTCACAACACGTTTGGGCCTACCACGCCTGACCGGCATCCTCCCCCACCATCGAAGCCAACTCACCACCAGGTGGTGATCAGTTGACAGCTCCGCCCCTCTCTTCACCCGAGTGTCCAAGACATGTGGCCGCAAGTCCGACGACACGACCACAAAGTCGATCATCGAACTGAGGCCTAGGGTGTCCTGGTGCCAAGTGCACATATGAACACCCCTATGCTTGAACATGGTGTTCGTTATGGACAATCCGTGACGAGCACAGAAGTCCAATAACAAAACACCGCTCGGGTTCAGATCAGGGGGGGTCCTTATATTATTATATTATATTCATTATATTATATTCATTGCTTATATAGGATTATTACAGTGGGAGATCTATTTCTTTTGTCCCGACACTTGGCATCTCTTGTTAGTAACCAGCTCGTCAATATCAGGCTTGAAATCTTGTGCAGCTGCAACTTTTATGAAGGATGAAAGGTGCTCGACGGTAAGTCTTGAGTGATGTGGGGTTTTGGTAGCTTTCATTAACGAAAACAATTGCTCATAAAGGTAAGTGCTTCCGAACATAGGCAGTACTCTCAATGCCAACTTACGGATCTGCACATACGAGGGTGGCAGGTAAGCATACAAGCCTGGCACACCAACTTCATTGTATTTTGCCTTCAGAATAGAATCTGACTGCAGTTCAATCAATTCCATTTGGATATTCTCAGGCGCATTCTCAACGTTGTAAGAGTATGGTGATAGGAAAAAGTCCTGTTTGTGTGAACTGAAATTACGAAAACGCTCATTGAATTCATTGCTCAGTAATTCAAGTTGGAAAACAAATCCTCCAAAAATCTAATTTTACTTTACTAAGTTTACTTCAAAGTTTATATTGTAAAATAAGCCAATATGCAAAAAGCCCACTGACCTACACTAATTTTACAAACTCAAAATCACAAAAATTTGTTAATAAACAACTCACCAACTTCTCGCGTCCACTTCAAATCTTCAGCTATAGTCTGCACTAACTGTTCGTTACAATACTAGCACAAAATTAAATAAAACTAGAGCAAAAAAAAGTGAACATATGCGAGCTATTACTACTCGTGATGGTCAGTTCTGCCCAGTGGCCAATCTCAGCAGCCCAGCCAGTAGTGTAGCATGCCAGGAGCGGCTCTAGGCTCATGGCGGCCTTGGGCAGAGAAAGAATCGGTGCCCCTTCGCCTGGCAATGTCAGTACGGTATCTTATCTTGTGCTCATGTCACTCTTCTATATGCGCGTGTCCGTAACTTGAAAACCAAGTGGCAGCCCATGATATTCTCATTTTTTTTTTTTTTTTTTTTTATAAATTTTTTATTTATTTATTTATTTTTTTATGGCAAAAAGTTATAATACTACATATAGCTTACTGCTCTGACTCGAGCGACATTAGTAAATACAGTGTACTAATTAACAAGAAACACAATGTTTTTTTCGGCCACATTGCCGTCAGCTGTGTCGTTATTTTCTCTTTCTGTTTTATAGTCAATATATATTGGCGTGGCGGCCCTGTGCAGGTGCACAGTTTGCACATACCTAAGGCCACCCCTGCTCCTAGGCTGTTGCAGCCTAGCACTTCAGTTGCGACATCGCGGCTCATTAACTTTGGACAAGGCTCGTGGCTATACTAGCAGATGACGTTTCCGGTACCATAATGCCATGGGAAAATGCGCTTTTGTCAAAAGGCAGAAGTAAAAAAAAGTCAATAAGTAACGCTGAAGATGCAGAATGATTCAATCACAAATGATAGTAATCATTTTGTACAAGTTTAGTGCTAACTAGGCTCTGTCATGCGGGCCGCAAAGATTTCTGTTGTGGGGTGCCCAGGGGCCGCGTGTTTGACATGCCTGTTGTTGAGGGTGACTGATAGCAGCCCTGTTAGCTGTATGCTTGCTGTGCCTGGGTGCTCTGCCCCCATGTGTGCAAAATGAATGGGGACAGGAAAATTATCCACCTTAATAAAAGGATAAGTGTCTGTGTATATGTCTGTGTCAATCCAACAGATGGCGTATCACAAAAATTTGCAGTAATAAAATGCATTACATTTGTCATTCCAATAGATAACAGATGACAAATATTAACACTGCTTTACAAATCCCATACCAATTGGCATATAACAGAAACACAGGCATTGCATTTGTAATTCCAAAACATGATACATCACAAAGATTTGTAGTAAGCATTTTATTACTACAAATGTTTATGATGCACCATTTGTTAGAAACTCTACATTGATTATATTTTAAACCCGTTGATGACTTCAAACCTGTCTTAGACAGAGAGCAAAGCTAGTGAAATTAGAAAATGGTTAACAGACAAGAAAGAATTTAATAAAAACAAAATACTTAACAGATATGTACACATTAGTGAAAATAATAATACAGTAATCCCTCCTCCATCGCGGGGTTGCGTTCCAGATACCCCCGCGAAAGGTGAAAATCCGTGAAGTAGAAACCATATGTTTATATGGTTATTTTTATATTGTCATGCTTGGGTCACAGATTTGCACAGAAACACAGGAGGTTGTAGAGAGACAGGAACGTTATTCAAACACTGCAAACAAACATTTGTCTCTTTTTCAAAAGTTTAAACTGTGCTCCATGACAAGACAGAGATGACAGTTCCGTCTCACAATTAAAAGAATGCAAACATATCTTCCTCTTCAAAGGAGTGCGCATCAGAGAGAGAGAGAGAGAGAAAAAAGCAAACAGTCAAAAATCAATAGGGCGGTTTGGCTTTTAAGTATGCGAAGCACCGCCGGACAAAGTACTGTAGCTGCAAGGAAGGGAGCAAGCATTTTTCAGCATTTTTTGGAGGAGCGTCCGTATCCTCTAGGCCAGTGTGCGAACAGCCCCTCTGCTCACACCCCCTCCCGTCAGGAGCAGAGAATGTCAGAGCGAGCAAGCGAGCGAGAGAGAGAGAGAGAGCGGAAAGCAAACAATCAAAAATCAATACGTGCTGTTTGATCTTTTAAGTATTGGAAGCACCATGCGGGAAGCATATCGCTTGCAAAGCAGCCACATGTAAGCCCAGCAAAGAAGGGAGCAGTGTGAAGGTAATCTTTCAGCGTTTTTTGAGGAGCGGCCGTATCCTCTAGGGGTGCAAACAGCCTCCGTGCTCACAATATATTTGAGGAGTTTTATTTAATACATAATACGCGCTGTGGTTGGGTAGCTTCTCAGCCATCTGCCAATAGCGTCCCTTGTATGAAATCAACTGGGCAAACCAACTGAGGAAGCATGTACCAGAAATTAAAAGACCCATTGTCTGCAGAAATCCGCAAACCAGCAAAAAATCTGTGATATATATTTAAATATGCTTACATATAAAATCCGCGATGGAGTGAAGCCGCGAAAGTCGAAGTGCGATATAGCGAGGGATTACTGTACAATCTTTAAAGAAAAGAAACTAACTGAACAACAATGGACAAAACCATGACTGTGCCTCTATACGCCTTGTAATATTTTTATAAAGCTAGGTTAAGATATATTCACTTGTTATTTTAAATGTCTTGCAGGGTATATTGCTGTTATATGAAAATGAAATTAAGGATTTTTTCTGCTGTAAACAGGTATGTCCAGAGATGTGGTGTCATGCCATGGTATTTTTCCTTTCTGGTTTTAGTTCTAATTCTGAATTATAATGTCACTTTCTGGTTTCTGTACCTAAATGATAATGTAAAAATCAGCATCCTGACACCTGGAATTAACAGGACTTTTGTTTTGAAATAATTATGCAAGTTTCAGTTATTTAAATTTAAACACAATTCTTCTTTAAACACAATTTAAATAAACTGACATGTGTTTTGTATATATATGTTGTGATGGATGGCCAGGATCATTATCAGGCAGGGTGGAAGGGCCGAGAGAGAGAACCTCTTTAGGACAGTATCATCCCCCAGACGCTAGAGGGCAGTCCCCCGAGGTTGCTACTTCACCATGGGTCCCCGCAGGGCATGCCAGGAGTTGCCATTTGGAGTACCCCTGTTGGGCTCTGTGGGTGCTGCCAGGGGGTGCTGCAGCTACAGCTGAACCCTTTGTGGCACCACTTCCGATACACCTGGAAGTGCAGCCGGAAGAAGGTCAAGGAAAATTTGGGGAACTTCCGGGCAAATTATAAAAGGAGCCACTTCAGTATCAGTCAGGGAGCCAGAGTTAGGAGGTGGAGGACAAAGCTTGCGGGAGGAGGAGTGGAGACTGAGAGAATTAAAGGTGTGCAGTTTGGCAAGACTTGTATCTCAGCTTGTCTGTGTCGGGATTCGGAGAGCGGTATGACCCCTGGTGGTTCACAATATCTTTGCAGATTTAGTCACACTAATTTCATGAGATGTTACAGTATGTCATGTGTTTGTATTTGTGGGCTGTTACAAATATTAAAAATGACATGAAGTATTGGTTTTCGTAAAGTGCTATTACTGAAAATGTGACTGGTATTGTGTAACAATCAAACTGTAATGCAGACAGAATAGAAAATTACTTAAAACATTGGTCTTTTTAACTACAGTTAAAAGACCTGTTTACCATAGGTTTCATGGGTACAGCTGAAAATTTTCATCCGTGTGATTATCATGCTGTTCAGGTGCATTTTTGCAGTTTTCCTCAAGGTGTCCCTTTAGGCACCCAACATTCAAGAATTATCTGTTTATTGCCACTGGCATGAAACTAATTATACAATTAGGGAATAATTATAAATTATCTGTGGAAAAAAATGGTTTTCCGAATCGTTGGGAGCACAAATAGTATAGTGAAAGACTGCTTATAATTTAATAAGCCAAGAAGTACGTACATTGACACATAATATACCAGAATTCAATTGCATTCCAAAATTTTATTTTGTTTTACTCAAATGATAAACAATTTCTGGTCAAACAGTTTTCTCAGTAATATGTAGGCCTCTCATCTAGAGGTTTGTATTGTGCCATCTTTTGATAATGCCAGGATGCTCTTTGACTCCCTGAAACCAACTCTGCAAAAAACAAATTCAAAAAATGAATGAAGTTTTGACACTTGAAAATCACAAAATCCCCAAAGATGAAATTATTGGATTTCTGGCAAGGTTCCTTTCCTCCTGTCTGGGTTTTAGATTTTTGTTTTGTTCATTGTTGAGTCGTTGATTTGTGTTGATGTTACGTTTGTTTATTATTTGGTTTATAACTAATGCTTGTGGGCAGCATGATGGTGCAGTGGTAGCACTGCTGCCTCACAGTAAGGAGACTTGGGTTTGTTTCCCGGGTCCTCCCTGTGTGGAGTCTGCATGTTCTCCCCGTGTCTGCGTGGGTTTCCTCCGGGTGCTCCGGTTTCCTCCCACAGTCCAAAGACATGCAGGTTAGGTGGATTGGTGATCCTAAATTGTCCCTAGTGTGTGCTTGGTGTGTGTTTGTGTATGTGTGGGCTGGCGCCCTGTCCGGGGTTTGTTCCTGCCTTACACCCTGTGTTGGCTGGGATTGGCTCCAGCAGACCCCTGTGACCCTGTGTTAGGATATAGAAGAAATGAAAGAATGACTGACTAATGCTTGTGTCATGTGCTTTGTGTTTCGAAGAGGTGGGGTCACCTGTCCATCACCTCAAGGGACTGCCTACAGCCCAATAAAGGTCTGGACAATCCTCCATTCCTTGTGGTTCATTTGAATGTGCTTGGGACTGATGGGTTTCTTGGTTTGTGCTTTTTCTGTGCTTATTGTAGATTTACTTGACTTTGTGCTCTGTACTTTGACTATTCTTTTGATTTGGATTTGTTTTCCATGAATTGCCTTTTCCCTTTCAGGTAATTCATTTTGCCTTTTGTGCTATAAGGAGATTGCCTTTGTTCTGAGCATTTTTAATAAGAATAAATTGTTTAATTTATAAGATCCTCTGTTTGCCCTTAATACAGGATTTGATGGCAAATTCACCTCTTGAGGCCCACCAGAAATTTAAAACAGCCAGCATTGGTACTAAAATAGCAATCGCCTAAGTTAGGCGTGCACCTCTAATCCACATGAAAGCCAAATCTCCGGAGTCTGCCACGGCATCAACCCTGTGGCCGCTTCTAATTTTCAGCACCACTAATGTTATGCCATTTACGCCAATATCAATCTAACTTCTTGTTGTTTTAAAGATCTGAAGATCCCTGGAGTTATCATTAAACAGAAGTCTCCATAAGAAGCTGGAAGTACAGAGTGGGTGGTTTCATTAGAAGCTGGGAATATGAAGAGTGTGGCTCTGAGTGTTGCTGTGAATACTTTGGAAGAACCCAAGAATTTGGAGGCACTGCAGTCCAAGAGTGTGGAGATTTTGCCGGCACCGCAGCCACTGCCTACCTAATGCTGAGTTCCTAGGATGGGATGATAAGTTGACTTTTTCCAAGCTCCCAGGAAGAAGTGTTCTGCCTTAACCTGGTGCCTGTTTTGCTGCCAGAGTGTGCCAAGATGCCCTTGCTGCTGGAGTGCACCAAAAAGCTTGAGACTCTAATGGACTTACACTGGACAAAGGTGGGTTCTCTGTCCTTTCAGCTGTTTCTGACCATTTGCCTCAGCTGGGCAAAGGTCCACCTAATTCATCAGCCCAGTTGGGCCCTTCAGGAGGAGAATCTCCTGAGTTGCTGCTCATGACCCCAGGATGGGGCACAACTGAATTGCTGCCTGTGACCCTCAGGTTGGGGCACCCCCAAGTTGATGCCCGTAACCCCAGGCGGGGAAACACCTGAGTTACAGTCGTTCCAGCAGCTGCCCAGCTTCCTGTAGCGATGCAGGGACCACAAGGAGGTTGTCTGCCTTTCTTGTCTGACTTATGTGAAGCTGGTAGTTTGCCTGTCTTGTCCACACTACCCTGTCTCACCTACCTTGCTGGGACCACCAGCAGGTGGTTTCCCAGCTCATCTGTCCTGGGAGACAACCAGGAGGTGGTTCACCTTTCATGTTTGTCCTGTGGAGACCACCAGGAGGTGGTACTCTTTCGCATTTGCCGTGCCTCACTCAAGTCGTCTCGCTTCATTTGCCCTTCCTGGCTCAAAAACTATATTTATTTACCGCAAAACTAGGGCTGTTGCATTGGCACATGCAATTATCGCATTAAACATTTTAGCAGTTAAATTTTTTAATGCAACATCTAAATGCGTTAATTTAATCCAGTTAATGTGGCTGCTCTTCACACGTTGTTAATAGTCTATGAATAGTAGAAGCGGGTTACCACCATTAGCTTAATTGCTTCATAGGTTGTTTCTTAATAATGATCAACGCACTCCTCAGCAAATGAAAATGCAAATGCATGAACTGCATTCAGACTCTGGAGATGAGCCACTGATGCATCACTTCTGTTCCACAAAATCAGTTGTTAAGCAATATAGACTTGAGCAACAAATTGACATTTTGACATTGACATTGTCCATAACAGTGATTAAAGTTGCTGGAGGACAAATACCCAGTAAATATATAGAATCCCGAGCCACTACCATCCCTTGCAAGTGTAATCCATGGTAAACATTTAAATATAGAGAGAAAGAGAAAAAGATGTCTTGAGGTAATAGTGAATTCTTAGTTTTATTAGTGCTCTCATTGCAATAAAATACTGTTAGAACAGAAAGGCACGAGAAAGAAATAACCAGTTATGGGAGGGTAAAGGGGGTTAGAAGAGGAGGAAGGAGACAAGAATGTTGTGGATCGGCTGCAACAAGTATTAGTAGAAGCATGAGAGCATAGTGAGCTGAATATATTTTTATTTATGATATCATTAATCATTAATGCTAAGAGTAAATTGACATACATTGCTTTAGAGACCTGAGAGCACTAATAAAATATCATCCATCCACCCTCTTCCGCTTATCTGAGATCGGGTTGCGGGGGCAGCAGCTTGAGCAGAGATGCCCAGACTTCCCTCTCTCCGGCCACTTCTTCTAGCTCTTCCAGGAGAATCCCAAGGCGTTCCCAGGCCAGCTGGGAGACATAGTCCCTCCAGCGTGT
Source organism: Erpetoichthys calabaricus (assembly GCF_900747795.2). NCBI lineage: Eukaryota > Metazoa > Chordata > Cladistia > Polypteriformes > Polypteridae > Erpetoichthys > Erpetoichthys calabaricus. The sequence goes on from NC_041396.2 coordinate 108,902,578, forward strand.
CCTGGGTCTTCCCCGGGGCCTCCTCCCGGTTAGACGTGCCTGGAACACCTCACCAGGGAGGCGTCCAGGAAGCATCCTGATCAGATGCCTGAGCCACCTCATCTGACTCCTCTCGATGCGGAGGAGCAGTGGCTCTACTCTGAGCCCCTCCCGGATGACTGAGTTTCTCACCCTATCTTTAAGGGAAAGCCCAGACACCCTGCGGAGGAAACTCATTTCAGCTGCTTGTATTCGCAATCTCGTTCTTTCGGTAACTACCCATAACTCATGACCATAGGTGAGGGTAGGAGCGTAGATCGACTGGTAAATTGAGAGCTTTGCCTTTTGGCTCAGCTCCTTTTTCACCACGACAGACCGATGCAGAGCCCTCATCACTGTGGATGCTGCACCGATCCGCCTGTTGATCTCACGCTCCATTCTTCCCTAACTCGTGAACAAAACCCCTAGATACCTGAACTCCTCTACTTGGGGCAGGATCTTGCTCCCAACCCTGAGAGGGCACTCCACCCTTTTCTGGCTGAGGACCATGGTCTTGGATTTGGAGGTGCTAATTCCCATCCAGCCGCTTCACACAGCTGCGAACCGATCCAGAGAGAGCTGAAGAGAATAGCCTGATGAAGCAAACAGGACAACATCATCTGCAAAAAGCAGTGACCCAATCCTGAGCCCACCAAACCGGACCCCCTCAATGCCCTGGCTGCGCCTAGAAATTTTGTCCATAAAAGTTATGAACAGAATCGATGACAAAGGGAAACCCTGAAACAGGTTTGTCTTACTGCCGGTAATGCGAGCCAAGCTCTGACACCAGTTGTACATGGACCGAACAACCCTTATCAGGGGGTCCAGTACCCCATACTCCCAGAGCACCCTCCACAGGATTCCCCGTGGGACATGGTCGAACGCCTTTTCCAAGTCCACAAAACACATGTAGACTGGTTGGGCAAACTCCCATGCACCCTCCAAGACTCTGCCAGGGGTATAGAGGTGGTCCACTGTTCCACGACCAGGACGAAAACCACACTCTTCATCCTGAATCCGAGGTTCGATGGACCCTCCTCTCCAGGACCCCCGAATAGACATTTCCAGGGAGGCTTGAGGAGTATGATCCCTCTGTAGTTGGAACACACCCTCCGGTCCCCCTTCTTAAAGAGGGGGACCACCACCCCGGTCTGCCAATCCAGAGGCACTATCCCCGATGTCCATGCAATGTTGCAGAGGCGTGTCAACCAAGACAGTCCTACAACATCCAGAGCCTTGAGGAACTCTGGACATATCTCATCCACCCCTGGGGCCCTGCCACCTAGGAGTTTTTTGACCACCTCGGTGACCTCAGTCCCAGAGGCTCTGCTTCCTCATTGGAAGACATGTTAGTGGGACTGAGGAGGTCTTCAAAGTACTCCCCCCACCGACCCACAACGTCCCGAGTCGAGGTCAGCAACGCACCATCCCCACCATATACAGTGTTGACACTGCACTGCTTCCCCCTCCTGAGATGCCGGATGGTGGACCAGAATCTCCTTGAAGCCGTCCGGAAGTCATTGTCCATGGCCTTCCCAAACTCCTCCCATGCCTGTGTTTTTGCCTCAGAAACCACCGAAGCCGCATTCCACTTGGCCTGCCGGTACCTGTTAGCCGCCTCTGGAGTTCCAAAGTAGAAATGGGTCCTATAGGTGTCCACCAACGGGTTTGGGGATTGCTGCCATGACAGGCACCAACCACCTTACAGCCACAGCTCCGATCAGCCGCCTCAACAATAGAGGCATGGAACATAGCCCATTCAGACTCAATGTCCCCCACCTCCCTCAGGATGTGGTGCACGTGCGTTACTTTTCACGCTGACCGGGATTTATGGAGTGGAAGAACGTGGAAGTTGGCGAACGCACAGATTTATGCATCTGGATTTTTTTTGTGCATACGCACATTTCCGCTTTTGTCCATATGCCATGTTTTAGTGTGAATTCTACGCATGGCATTATGCATGAGTTCCCTGGAGAGAAACTCTCTGATTTCCTAATATGCCTAGAACAACCTTTAATGAAAGTTGTAAAAAGAAGAAGTTTACATGGGGGGGGGGTCAGCAGACAAAGCCCAGATTGAACAGTTTATAACAGGGGCAATTGAATCTGACATGTTGGGATTACGGGAAAGAAAGAGCAGCATTGTTTTTGAGAAATGAGCATCTGAGAGAGGTACCCATCCAGCCCATTAGTGAATTGGCCATATGGGAGGTTAAGTGACTCAAGCTATCCCTACAAAGGGTACGTTGTGATTAACTTAGGGCTTCCTGAAGAAGTGACTGATGTTGAAGCCAATATGTCTGTATTGACACTGATTTGTCATGAGCCTTATGGTTCTGACCAGATTCCGATTGTATAAAAATACATGAAAATTAAATATGTTGTAAAATAAGGGAAAATTACAAATAAAGACCCTAAGCTTAACCCTAACCCCTAACCCTTATTTTCGGGGGAAACACGGTAGTAAATATACTGCCTGACCAGATCAAGAAAGGAATATGACTCCCCCAAAAGTGCAACTGGCGGTTTCCTTTCTTTATCATAGAACAACTGCCATATCACTAGAGAGTAATATGGCATTTTATTTTATTATCTATATAGATTTTGGTTAAGTATAAAGCTGCAGTCACTAATGAGTATACACCCCCTGGTGGGATACAGAGAACTATGGTAATTCTGAAGGAGTTAGGAGCTAAATTGGCTGAGTTTGGAGAGAGTGTGCATAGAAAAAATGTTTGCCGGGGTGCTTCACCATTAACAGCTGTATTGGAGAGTTCAAAAGAGAAAGCTGCTTTCAATAAAACGAACATGACATCCTGGCTAAAATTTATCAGAACTCACAAAGGAGACTCTGAAGTCAGCTGGAAGAAGGTTCTATTGTCTGATGAGACCAAAACTGAGCTTTTTGGCCAACAGACTAAATGCCATGCTTGGTGTAAACGTTATGATGGCAGCATCAAGCTGTGTGGATACTTCTCTGCAACAGGAACTGGTAGGATTGTGAGGGTAGAAGGTTAAACAAATGTAGCATAATACAGAGAAAGCCTGCAAGAAACCTTACATTTACATATTTGGCTAATGCCTTTATCCTTGGTGACTTACAACATTTATGATATAACTGATTACCTTTCTTTTGGTTTTTCCAGTTGGAGCACAGACAGGTCAAATAACTTGCTCATGGTCACATAGTGTCAGTAGCGGGATTTGAACTCACAGCCTCAGGGTTTGAAGTACAAAGCCTTAACCACAACACTGCCTGAAACTTGTGCCTTGGGAGAAGCAAGACAAAGAGTAAGAGAATAAAGTCAAAATTACACACAAATTGCATAAAAAAACAACTTTAATGTCCTGGAGTGGCCAACTCAGTCCAATTGGCTACTCTCTCACAACGGCCATGTAACATCACAGCCGTTGAGAAGTTTTTCAACGAAGAATGGGTTTCCAGATGCACAAAGCTGATTGAGCCCTGTCCACACAGACTTAAGGCTGTCGTGGCTGCCAAAAGCGTTTCTACTAAATACTGACTTTAAGGGGATGAATAGTGTACTTATGTGACCAGTTATTTTGTGTTTTATATTTGGAATTAATTTAGACCACTTTGCAAAGATCTGTTTTCACTTTGACATTAAAGACATTTTCTGTTGATCAGTAAATCCATTGTGATTGAATGTTGTATAACAATTAAATGTGAAAAAAAACCAAAAAACTTTTAGGCTCTGTATGTAAATATATCATGAAATATCTCCTTACCTTTTACCAGCAAATGACACCAGATTAGTGCTTGCAAAAGTAAATGCCTTCTTTGTTGGCCAGAATTGTAGCATATTGGATAGTGCTACTGACCAGAAGCCTTAGTTTAATTCCTAGTTGGGCATAGTTTGCATGGGATTTGCATGTTCTCCGTGTGTCCACATCTGCAACTAATTGGGAGTCTGAATACGCGCTGCGATGGATTGTTATTGGGTAAATGATTCACCACAGCTAAGTTTAACAAATGGATCCATATATTTTTCCTTACAAGTTAAGAATTGTAATGTCAAGCTAAGAGTGACAAATCCATTCCGCTGCTAATTGTTATTGTTAGCATATAAGGATGGGAACGTTTTGAAAAAAGCCATTATTCATAATTATATTTATTTTGCATATTATTTACATAGCAATAGAGTCCCTGGATTACAAGCATTCATCAGGGAGCAATGTGTGCAATAGTCACAAAACATTATTCGCAAGAAAGAGAGTGAGCACAACAATCAATAAGCACCTCTGTATGCCAGTGTGGGAAAATGTGAGAGACTGGCCTTGAAGAAGGGAAAATTCAATGGTGTCAAATCCCAGAAGTGCCTGAGTATCTAATAAAACAGAGCAAGAAAATGGAAGGTTGGCAAGAGGCAACAAGACCTCCTGGGTGAAAGGTAACATGACAGCATTACTAGCATGGGAAGCTGGGGCAGTGTTGCCAATTTAAGAGTGAGCCAAGGGTTGACTAGTGCTATTCTACACAGACACTGGGAATGGCACTCAGTTACTGACAAGGAGGAATGGATGACCCAGGGAAGAAAGCAGAAATATATAGGCTGTATGAGAGACTCATTAAGATCTACTAAGGACCCATGGGTGTACAGATACTTGAAGAGCACCTCTAAATCCCTAGGTATAGTGCGCTCATCAGCCCCACAGGTGATGGTAGAGTTACGTAGTTTAGGATATGACTGTTGGAATGAGGCTAACAACTGTCTTAGGCAATTGTCGCTGTAAGCCTACAGTTAAAAAGAGAGCCTGGGAAGAGGGCATACTGGCAGGGATTTTACTTAATGATAAGGGGACAGTTTAATGTGCTACTTAAGAGGTGGTCAAGTAGATGACCTGGACAGATAAGGATTAATACAATTGTGTTAAGGTCCTCTGGGGCAATAGGTTTTCTTGTATATTTTCCACCCTAAATGATTTATAATTTATATTGTCACAAATGTGCGCATGGGAGGCAGCTGAAGGGCTCAAAAAGGGATAATTTCATGCCAGACCAAGGGGTGGCAAGGTGCACTGATCCTTCCTCTTTTTCATTCGCAGACCAACTACGGGAAATTTCGCCTGGACTCAATGACGTTACTTCCGGATCCAGCCCCGATGACATCACTTTCAGTTCCAGGCCCGATGACATCACTTCTGGTTCCGGCCCTGATGACATCACTTTCCCTGCCAGGCCTTAAGACTGCCATGTTTGCTTGCCTGTACTGTTCTGTGTTGGACTGAATTCTGTTAAGACCTGTACCGTTTCAACCACAACTTCCTATTTGGAAGCCTATTTCAAATATACGGGTGGCTGCCCCCAAACCTTTCTCTGTTTCTTGTGGAATCCTTTCACAATACATTGATTTATTTATAATTTAATTTAAACTGAAGTAAATCAGATTGGTTCTTCAATTCATAATTAAGTTTTTATTTAGCTAAATGTTATTTATAATTTAAAACCTCTTTGAGTATTAATTGAACTAGAATATTGTGACATACTGTAATTAATGTTTTCTGTTTACTCTGTTTAGGGAAGGCTCCGCATTTTTATAACTACATAGAAAGACAGAAGGTGCATACGCAGGATAGGGAGGAGACAGGAAGAAAGGGGGTGTGGGGGAGGTGTGTCTAGTGACCCAAAAATAGCAGGTTGAGGAAGTTTTATTGGCTGTTCTGTTCAGTTCTTGTTTAATAAACTCAGCATTTTTGGAGCACCATGTTTTCCAGCATGTGTATTGTGTCTCACCCTCCTTAGTCGCTACAGTGGTGTCAGAAGTGGGACGATGGAGCGAACTCCCATAGCGACTACCAGAGTGAACGAACAAGAAATACAAGACTTAACCGCATCTTTTAGACGAGTCCTTGGGGAAAATCCACAGTACCTGGCTATGGGATGCGCAAACCCCACCTGGCTGCTGTGTTAACCCAGAGCCTCAAGTACACGATGCGGTGAGTCATGAACACATGGTAACAGTAGAGTGCGGTAATGTTTTGCGAGGAAGTTTCTGGGGACAAAAGCCAGAGCCAAGATACGATGTAGTACACGTGGAAAGAGAAACGAGATGCATTTACAAGATGCCAAGCTCGCGCAGCCAGGTTGCAGGGCTATATATATATGCCTATAAATCCAGATATGCTGAGCAATGAATGGAACAATCCGCCGCGGGTGTTTTCGGAGGTGGCCCAAGCCACGCACGGACCTGACGGTTGCAGCAATAGATGTCAGCATGTGAAGGTCAGCTACCTGCCGAATCTAATACTGCATGGAAGAATCTTGCTAGAGAAGGAGGGGCGTACATGCAACAGGCATCAGTGGATCATCATATCAAAGTAGGGCGCTATGATGGTAAGAATTCATGAGAGGCATTTCTAGCCCGCTTCCCGTTAGTTGCTCTAGCCAATAGTTGGAATCCGCGAGATCAAGCTTTGAACCTGGCCATATCACTTGAGGGTGAAGCATTGCAAGCACTATCTGATCTCAGAGTAGACGATAGACTGAACTTTAAAGCACTGACCAATGCACTTGAATGGCGTTTTGGAAAGAAGGAATCTGAAGCAGACCTGTGCAGTCAGTGGGCCAGCAGGGTCCGTGATGAACGAGAAAGTTTAGGAAACTTTGCTGCAGATGCTCAGGCATTAACTAGAAAAGCATTCTCTCAATTCTCTCCAGTCTCTCAGGACACCTTAGCCACAGACGCATTTCTGAGGGGATTGACACCTCTTCCCTTGAGACAACACGTGCGCCTGGCAGCCCAATCTACTTTGGAACAGACTCTACAGATAGCTCAGAGAGTGGAAGAAGTCTTGAAAGAAACCCCATCTGTTAGCGGTAGCAGTTTACACATGATCAAGAGCCAGCATCTGTTTCATCAGGCACGGGGAGCACAACCTGTAGAAGACGGGCCACAGAATTCGATTACAAGATCAGGTAGCCAAGAAGGCTGTGGGCGAGCTGTGTCAAACTCTCGGTTGTGCTGGCGCTGTGGAAGAGGTGGCCATTTAAAGTGGGACTGTCCAGTAAAAGATTAACAACTGCAGGGAAACACTGGGGGGCCAGCGTAGATGGGACAGCGCTGGTCCCTAAAGCCGTCCCGAAGAACAATGGGGGATTGTTACATAAAGTCACAGCAGAGGAGTTCAATCCGTCTTGTGAGCTGGAATTCCGGGTGTGGCATATAGGAACAGGGCAGGCTGCTATGTTGCCATCCATGTTGAAAATAAGCCTTGCTACGCATTGGTGGATACTGGTTCTACAATTACACTTGTACGCCCTGACACCCCCCCATGGGACTCCAACCTTGAGCCCACTACAGCACACTTGAGTACAGTCACTGGGGAGGAAACGCCAATGATTGGAAGGTTGAAAGTGAGGATGGAATTGGCTGGTTGGACCAGAGAGCATGAAGTCTAGGTAGCTGTAGTGGAAGATCCATGTATTCTGGGGCTGGACTTTTTGCGGAACCTTGGTGCCAGTATCAATTTACAGACAGAAACTCTGCATCTGGCTGGGGGTTCTATCCTACCCTTAACATCTTCCTCGGGATCTTTGGAGAGCTCAGCCATGGCTGCTGTATCAAGCTTGGTCCAGCCTGTCACACCTCAAAACAAATCTACTACCATAAAATCACCACACTTGGATGCCCTTTCTGCTGTACAATCTCATTCCAGTCTCTTGATGGGGGCGGCACCAGAACCTCCACATTGTCCCGTTCAGGCAGACAGGCCTTCATCAAGCTACAAAGAAACTGGTGTACCTCAAGTGTCAAAAATTATTCAAGCGATCTGGGAGGCCAATATAGAGGGGCTTGATTTTGTACAAGGCCAGTGCCTGAAGGCACTCTTAATAAAGTATGAGGATTGTTTTGCTACCAATTCAGTTGATGTCGGACAAACCCATCTAGTCCAGCATGATATTGTGACTGGTGATGCCCCCCCCATACGGCAGACTCCATGCAGAATCCCCTTGGGCCGGCAGGAGGCAGCAAATCAGATCCTGGAAGAGATGAAGAATGCAGGTATTATTGAACCTTCTGAAAGCCCTTGGGCCTCCCCAGTAGTAATGGTAAAAAAAAAGGATGGCAGCTGGAGGTTCTGTGTTGACTACTGATGGCTAAATAGTGTCACACTTAAGGACTCCTATCCTCTACCCCGGATTGATGAATCTCTTGAACTGGTTGCTGGGTCTACCTGGTTCTCCTCATTGGACCTTCGCAGTGGGTATTGGCAGATGGCTCTTATCCCGCAGGCACAACTTAAAACTGCTTTCTCTACAGGGCGAGGTTTGTGGCAGTTCTGGGTCATGCCCTTTGGACTATGCAATGCTAATGCGACTTTTGAATGTTTGATGGAACGAGTGCTTGCTGGGATTACACCTACACAGTGTTTGGTGAACTTGGACGATCTCTTGGTGCATGGGAATACTTTTGATGATACACTTAAAGCCGTAGAGGATGTTCTACAGAGGATACTGAGTGCAAGACTAAAGCATCACCCACAGAAATACCACCTGATGCGAAAGAAAATTTTATTTTTGGGTCATGAGATCAGCCACGAAGGTATATAGCCACTGAGGAGGGAAAAGTAAATGCTGTGAAGCAGTGGCCAGAACCAAGTGACCGACGTCAAGTTAAAGAATCCCTAGGCTTGGCCTCATATTACCGCAGGTTTATCCTAGGATTTGCCACAATTGCAGCACCTCTACATAATCTCTTGCACACAGATGTGCCTTATCACTGGACAGAGGAATTTAAGGAAGCATTTAGTGGCCTTAAGCAAGCCCTCAGCCAGGCTCCTGTTTTAGCTCCTCTTGACCTGAAGTTACCCTTCCTCTTGGACACTGATGCAAGTAATGTGTACTTAGGGGCAGTACTTCCCAGACACATTCTGATGGTGAACGTGTGGTGGCCTATTATAGTCGGGCATTGTCAAAAGCTGTAGTTTCTGCAGTTCAGCATTTTAAATATCTACTATGTGGGCTTCCATTTGTCATCTGCACGGATCATGCTGCTCTACAATGGCTGCTGACATTCCGAGAACCCGAGGGACAGGTTGCCTGATGAATCGAGCAGCTTCAAGCATACAATTTCTGTGTGGAACATCGTACAGGACAGCGTCACAGCAATGCAGATGCTCTGTCCTGGAGGCTTTGTGTAGCCGAGGGTTGTGGTCATTGTGATCGTCAGGAAGCCCAGGATGCTGAAAGAGCAGGTGAGACAGGTCTGGGGTGTCGAGCCTTAAATTTGATAGACATGGTTATAAATTGGGAGGGCCAACAGAGAGAAGATCCAGCCCTACAATTGATCATTCAGTGGTTAGAGACCCAGCATAAACCCAATTGGGCTGAGGTGGCCAGAGAATCCCAGGAAGTGAAGGGCTTTTGGGCACAATGGGACAGTCTTACTCTACAGGATAGGATTCTAATGCGGTCCTGGTGTGTACCTGCCACAGGTGAACTGCAGTGGCAACTGGTGGTTTCAAAAGCCCTCAGGGAGCAAGTTCTCAAAGATCACCATGGGGACCCAGGAACTGAGCATTTTGGCATAAGAAAAACTTTATGCTGGATACAACAGAAATACTACTGGGGTCACTGCCGGAGGGATGTAGAAGATCACTGCAGGAGGTGTGATATACAGTATGTACAGCCTGGAAAGGCCCTCCCGGACAGTCCCATGTGCCCCTACAGCAGTATCAGGTGGGAGCTCCCATGGAACGGGTAGGTGTTGATGTGTTAGGCCCTTTTCCTAGGTCAGAGAAGGGAAACCGGTATGTTCTTGTAGCAATGGACTACTTTACAAAATGGCCAGAAACTTACACCCATCCTGATCAAGAGGCTGTGACTGTTGCCCAGGCACTTACTGAGGGTTTCTGTAGCCGTTTTGGCATCCCAAATGAACTTCATTCAGATCAGGGGCGCAACTTTGAATGCCGGGTGTTCCAGCAGATGTGTCAGCAGCTGGGGATACAGAGGACTCGGACTACCCCTTTACACCCGCAAAGCGATGGATTAGTGGAACTGTTTAATCGGACTCTGGGTATCCAACTTGCACTTTTCACATCCCAGGGTCAGAGGGACTGGGATGACCAATTACCACTTATCCTCATGGCATGCCGTTCTGCTGTCCAAGAGTCTACTGGATGTACACCTGCACTCTTGATGCTAGGATGGGAGATCAAGACTCCCCCAAACCTTGCTTACGGCTTTCCCCCTGATTCACTCTTTCCTTGCCCAGGTCCCGAATATAGCCGCCGTTTGCAAGAAAAACTGGAGAAAGCCCATGCCTTTGCCAGGGACCAGCTGAAGGCTGCATGGGAGCGACAATGGCGCAACTATGACATCTGAGCCCAAGGAAGGTACTTTCGAGAGGGAGAACAGGTCCGTGTATACCGCCCTTGGCGTTGAGGAGGGCGTTGCCCAAAGCTGGATAGCCCATGGGTAAGCCCCTGTCAGATCCTTGCTCGCCTAGGGAAAGTAGTTTATCTTGTACAAATTGCACCAGAAGGGAAGAGACTTGTTCTTCATCGAGATCGGCTTTCTCCTTCAAACATGGATGCCAAAGACGCCCCACCATTGACTCCCATCCCTATTCCAATTGGAAGCACCAGTTCAGTGGAGCATAGTGATGGCGGATCTGGAACTCAGGAACATGTTCCTCCACGGTCCAGACACAGAAGAAGGCTACCTCGGGGCGATGGACTAGGGGGGGGGGGTGGGGTTTGGGGGGGGGGGCAGTGTGACATACTGTAATTTAATGTTTTCTGTTTACTCTGTTTAGGGAAGGCTCTGCGTTTTTAAAACTACATAGAAAGACAGAAGGTGCGTGCGCAGGGGGAGGGAGGAGACAGAAAGGAAGGTGGTGTGGGGGAGATGTGTCTAGTGACCCAAAAACAGTGGATTGGGGAAGTTTTTATGGCTGTTCTGTTCAGTTCTTGTTTAATAAATTCAGCATTTTTGGAGCACCACGTTTTCCAGCACTTGTATTGTGTCTCACCCTCCTTAGTCGCTACAATATTATACTGCAGATGTTTTTTTTTTTTTTTTTTACTAAGGGAATGGGCAAGAAATGTAAATAACATGAAACTTTTACAATTAGAACTTTTACCAAAGGCAGGATAAATGTACCATGTAAACATTACTATACATTCATTTAAACTAAAAACTAATAAATATTTTTTAGACATAATAAATTTGTGCTTAAAATATTCCTTGAACTGAAAATATTTCTGTTTAACTTAAAAATGTTTTACTTTATTTTTGGCTCTGTGTGCTTATTCAGGTAGGCACTGATTATTTTCATAAGCAAATAAATTAATTAACCTTCTAAAAAAAGCAAACCTCTTGAGTACAAAATGCAGTGTGAAAAAGTACCAGTGTAAAATGTGGTCTTGAGAAAATAATTTCTAGAACCAATTTAGATTCTGAATATTACAAAATACATACGGTTCTCTTAACAGTTATCAAATGTACTCCCTGGTGTCCGTTTTTCAACTATGCCTGGAAACTTTAAATTAACCTTACAGTTATGCAATTTACTCTTGCACGATTTTCATTCCCATTTTTTTTTCCCCCACTGGGATGTTAACTGCCATTTGTTTTCATTCCATGCATTTCACATAGTGAATAATGGCCTTTCTCATTAGGGAAAGTAATATTTCTCTTTGGGAGAACAACACATTAAATCTAGTTTATGGTGGCATTTATGTGACAAGCCTCTTACTCTGTCTGAGCAAGTCTGGAGAACTGAGCGGAAAGACAGATGGCATTTGTTTTGAGTTACAAACTATTTTGGTTAAAGTGGAGTAATATGTCACTACAGCTGATTTCACATGCATTAAGACACAGCTGGATGAAGAATTTAACCTTTTTTTACATGAATTTGTATGCTGGTTTAGAAAACCAAAATGTCAGTAAATACCATTTAACTTAAACAGAATGTCTTCAGTTGGTGACTAAACAGGGCCATACGAGGCAATTCATCTTTATATTTTCTTCTGTTTTCATTCATTTGATTTGCCGAAGATTGCAATTTGATGTTTTTATGTGTAAGTGTTTTTTGGTGGACCTATTTCAAATAATTGCTATTACTTTTCTGTCAGTATGTTCATTTGACATACTGCACTCTAAACACTGCTAAATAGTTGCATATACTAGTTAATTAAAATTATAAACAAAAAGCTATAATCTCAATAATGTTAAAATAAATTAGTATTTTTGTTTCAAATGGAAATTTGTATTCATTTCTGAATAATGTACATTTAGGGTGAACACAGAGAAAACAATGAAACAAAATGAAAAAATAACCCTGGTGTCTGTCTGTGCCCTCAGTAAACAGGTTAATGTCCCCATCTATTTTGTGTGGTGACATGCCCAAGAGCCAACTGCTCCAAAACACAGTCCACAAAATACAAAATATTTATCCAGTCCCTCGTTCTCAGGCAAACTCTACTTTAATTTCACTGTAGCCACATTTGCTCCTTACCCCGTCAAGCTTCTGCTCAAGTTGACCTCCCAACTGCAAGCTCACTAGATCTCCACTCTTGCTAGTGCAATTCTAAGGACCACTTGCAGGGTAAGAAGCATCTCCAGAAAATCCTATGGCCTGCCACCTAGAGCACCTTCTCAAGGTCTCTCTGCATTTCTGAGCTTTCATACCTATTTACAGGTATGGTGCTCTCAGTGCCCTCAGTTCACCACATACCTCTAATCCATAGAGCACAGGACTTCACTTTTTCCTCACAAGAACTGTGTTCTGCTGCTTGCACTATGAAGAATCTCTCTCCCCAATAGATCAGTAATTGTTGCCTTGGCAGACCTTGAACATATGAAGCCCACAGCCCACAGCCCACTAACTGGTGTTTGTCCATAGTACCACTTTGGAAGAGGAGTAGCATCCTTGTGAATACTGACTTGCATCACTGTAGCTATGTGTAAGATGCCTACCTGCTGGTATTTTGTGTTGCAGGGAACCTCCAACATGCTCCTCTGTTGCCACAAGACATTCATCCATATACTGTTCTACAGTCCTTTGGTGAACAAACCTCCTTGTGCTAGAGCTCATCAGTGCAAATCACTTGCTACAATTTTTCTGCACCTCAGTTCTTGTGTTTTTGTGTGTAGGTGAATGTCTTAGCTTTATTTCCACCACAAAGGAATGGCTGTTTGTTTGCAACTCTTCAATGAAGACCACTTTTGACAAGACATCTTTGTCCGGTATATGGAAGTACTGGATTCCAAGTGGTGTCTGTGGTGCTGGACATCTTCAGATTTCGAAGAGAAATAAGCTTGATGTAAAAGTTAATGGTAGTGCAGCTAGTGATTAGGTATAAGGGACCAGTTACTTTTACAAACAGTACAAGTCGGTGTTGGATGATGTTATTTATTTGGTAAATGAAATAAGTAAAATAAATAAATCTGATTTTTATTCACTCAAGTGCTGTTTATCAAATATTACATTTTAGGTGAAGACCTGAGAATATTCAATGTCAAAAATGTACAACCATCACCAGAAAAATTAGAAAAAGACAAATACTTTTTAATGGTATTTTACTTGAAACAAAGCCAAACTGAGGACATAACAAACAACTCAGAACATTATAAATTAACCAACTGGGCTTATCAGTCTGGTAATCTGTTCTAAACCTGCACTGAAGGAGAGTGATAGCAGCCCACTAGAATAATGGATGCTCCATTAGCTGGGAAACCTTAGTGACTGCTTTTTTCTGCTTCATCAATTGAAGACCTGGAATAGGCGATGACCTGTACCTGACACAATGAGAGTCCATTCTAAATGAATGCATACACAAAAAAAAAAAATGATGTGAAAAATATAGCTCCCTCCACCATTTTTCTTCTTTTCACAATAAATATGAATACTGACTTCACTTTAGATCAAACTTTCATACCCTGTAGGTTTCTAGCACGCTTATATATATTATACTGTTTATAGAGTCAGTTTCTTAGCAACCAGAATTTAATGAATGCATTTCAAACTCTTTCTTTCACTCATTCATCTATTAATAATTTTATAGAATTATTAAAATAAATTTGATTGAAAGCATGTATGAATTATTTTTTAATCATTTCATTTTGAATATACTCTACAGTTGTCTCACTAATTATTAACCTGAATATAACATAAGAATTATCAATAGTCACATAAATTATACAAACGAAGAGGAGGCAGCAAAGGTACATTTCTGAAAGTCTGAAGGTAGTGGAAAGAAATGTCAGAATTCCTACTGAAGACTATTACAAAGATTAAAGCAAAAAGTGTACTTGCAAAAAAAATCACATAGCAGTTGAAGAAATACTCAAAATAACATAATCAATACAAAAAACAAATACAAAAATTTGACTATTCATTTTATGTTGAAAACCTGCTCTACTTTATTGCCAACTCTTTCTTTTGCAACTTTCTTAAGGGCAGAAAATGATTATAAAATGTTTTATCACTGTAAAATACACAGGCTGTTGGTTTAGAACATAGGTTTTAAACTATGGGTCATGACCTATTTTGGGTTGCATGCTGTCTGATTTAGGATTGGAAATGCATTTGCTTGGTGTTGGGCTGTCTGAGCCCTTGCATTTCTCAAATATCTAATCAAATGTACAATCACATCATGCATTCTCCACTCATATTTCAACACTTCTGACGCCTCAAATGTCACCAAAAAAATCATTACCTTTGACTTGAATTAACTGTTATGGGATGGTCGAGCATAATGAGGATTTTATGAACCTTGGAAGCATGGAATCTAAAGCTAGTTTCAGGAACCACTTTGAGTATCCTGACTGTCTCCAGTCTCACTGTTCTGCCTATATATTACTTTCTGTTTTTTGAGTAGATGGAGAATGTTCTTGGGGGAGATCATACTGAAATTGAAACTGGCAAAGTGTCTACTCCATCACTACTCAAGCCATCGGTTCAGTTTCTCTCTGGTGTTTGGTGAGAACACCATTGGTTTCCCGATTAATGAGTAAAGCGAACTGCGTGTATTAAAGAAGTCCTCTAACACATCCTTGGAAAACATTTCATGCACAACAGTTAAATGTATCTGATGATTACAATGGTGCATAGATTGTACATCAGTTGAGCTCCTCTTGTACAACTTTTTGCACGACCAAATGTTTGCAACATATGGATCCTTTATATCACTACACAAGAATCCTGTCTGTGCTCAGACCAGCATTTGTTAGCTTGGCAAGGAATAAGTTAGTCAGAAGGAATAAGTTAGCGAGAAAGTGACACATTCTTGACTGGATACTATGGCAAATGGCTGCACGTAAGCATGTTTATTTTCATCAACAAAAATCACAGTGTTCCATTCACTTCCACACATACAACAATGAAAATAACTGAAGACACATACATAAGATTTCTTTCAAGTTTTCTGTCTTTGTAGCTCTTTGTTGCTATCTGTAGCATAACATCAATTGTTGCAGCAAGTCAGGGTTTAGCACTGCTAAACTTTCAGCAAGGATAGCAAAAAGCCGAATATTCCTTAACAGAATATTTCAGCCATTCTTTCTTTTTAAACCACAAGCTACAGAACAATCTTCTTTTACTAGTGTGCACATGAGCAGGATATTCCTCAAGATAAATCTGACCTTGTTTCTCAAATGCAAAATTTTCTGGTGCTTACTAAAGTACAAGAGGAATGGGTGCTCTATGGTAGTGTTGGTGGTCACATTGGTGCAAGCATTGGACCATGTGACTGAAATTCCAATGTCACTCCAATTATCCTTCAAAATAGTAACATTTGAGTTGTCTTTGGAGCTGAGCTGGATGGAAGTTCCTGATGGCTGTATCTGGTGCACCTGAAGACTCCTGCTGGCTGAAAGAATTCTCTACTATCCATTGATTATCGAATTGAATAACAACTGATGATGAACTAGCTATCAATCAAGAATGAAACACATAAATTTAGATTTTTTTTCCTTTCACAATTATCAAAATTGGCAATGATGTACTCTCTCTCACACAACTGAACTACTACTCTGCCTCTCTCCCTCTCTATCTATTTATATATATATATATATATATATATATATATATATATATAATAATAAAAGGCAAAGCCCTCACTGACTGACTGACTGACTCACTCACTGACTGACTGACTCATCACTAATTCTCCAACTTCCCGTGTAGGTGGAAGGTTGAAATTTGGCAGGCTCATTCCTTAC
The DNA here is from genome assembly GCF_900747795.2 of Erpetoichthys calabaricus. NCBI lineage: Eukaryota > Metazoa > Chordata > Cladistia > Polypteriformes > Polypteridae > Erpetoichthys > Erpetoichthys calabaricus. The sequence continues at coordinate 108,918,787 of NC_041396.2, forward strand.
AGCTTACTTACAAAAGTTAGGCAGGTTTCATTTCGAAATTCAAAGTGTAATGGTCATAACTGGAACATATTTTTTGTCCATACACTGTAATGGAGGAGGCGGGAGTCACGTATCGCGTCATCACGCCTCCTACGTAATCACGTGAACTAAAAACAAGGAAGAGATTTACAGCACGAGTCACACGCGGGAACGAAGGTAAATGACGTTAATTTTTGACTGTCTTTTAATACTGTGTAAGCATACATATTAACACATGTGCAATTAAACGTGTGCATTTACGGGGTGATTTCTCAGGCTTAAAAGCTCACCTTTTATCAAACGCGGGAACAAAGGTAACTGACGTTGTTCACTGTCTTTTAATACTGTGTAACCATACATATTAACACATGTGCAATTAAACGTGTGCATTTACGGGGTGATTTCTCAGGCTTAAAAGCTCGCCTTTTACTAAAAAGGTAAATGCAAAACTATTTTCAATCAGTTTATTGAAACGCTCCCGTTAACGATTGCAATAACATATTCGCGAGATAAAAGAACGAAGTAGGGGGAAATGGAGGAAGAGCCGCAAACAGCGAAGAGCAAAAAATTAATTAAACAATTGAGAACGGAGCGAGTGAAGCATACAAGCATGTTCATAAGGGAAACAAAGCACGGTGTAAAACGTAAGTTTAAATTAAGTTTATAGAAACGCTCCCGCTGCGGATTGCAATAACATATTCGCGAGATAAAAGTTTAATGAGAAGACACGAGGTATAAACGAACCACACGCCGTGGCGCAACGTTAGAGGCAACAGTTTCAACCATTCTATGATCTGCTTCTCGCAACTGAAAGACGGCACATGGCGGATGTTAGCCGACTTGCTGACCGCAACGTTAGGGGCTTCAACTATGGCGCTGACGCCACATCTCAGTGCCAACACTTTGCAGACTGTACTTAAAAGACACGCCCTCCTCACTGGACAGTTAAAAAGACCAATCAAACTAACGATGACATCAAGTATTACCCAATCAAAAGTAGGAAAGGAGGCATCTTCATAAAATGCGTGTGGGATGATTTGCATGACACGCTGCTTTAAAAAAAAAATGATAAAAAAAAATACAGGATAAATCCCGTCCAGTATTGATTCAAAACGGGACGCGCAATTTAATTCTCAAACGCGGCACGATTCCGTATTTTAAAGGATGGGTGGCAACCCTACAGTGCCAGGTAACCACCCATACAATCAGATTGTGATTCAGACTAGGAATGCAATGAATGTAATTACCCCGATCTACATACAAGGCGAAAGTCTTGCAACATTCAAAGATGATGGTTTGGGATAATTAGTACTTATTAAGTACACCATGGAACATAAAACAGCTTATGAAGCCTTGAACCGAAAAAAGCAAGATCTCAGAGATCGTAAAAAAAAAAAAGGAGGTAATGTCGTTTTACTCGCTGTAGATTTTAGTCAAACATTACCAGTTATTCCACGAGGGAGACCAGCAGATGAACTCAACGCGTGTTTAAAATCCATGCTTCTCCCACGGTCGGTTATATGTCGCGTGTTCTCGGGTAGGTACACCAAAAAATTTATACATTTAAGCATGTAATGGGCAAACAAAAAATCAGGTATACCCGAAGGCACTGCAGTAGTACTCAATGTAAATTTACTTCTTAAATGTTAATGTTTTACTGTTTAATAATTTATACGCTTCTTATATATTGTTCAAATTCTTTTATCAAAATACCAGTGACAGCGCAATGCACGATAACATGGAGTGAATACACCATACGCATCTGCCCACGGCCGCCCTGGTGTGCGCAGATAGGAGTTGATTCTAAAATAAAATAAACATAAAAAGAGTAATACAATCATCACCCATAAAGCGGATAGCAGACGTGACGTATTATATGTGTACCAGATTTCAAGTCAATAGGTGAAACGGTTTGCAAGCTACAGGTGATTTAAAATCCTGGACAGACCAACGAAAAGCCACGGTAGCAAATTATAGAAGATTTTACTGTTTAATAATTTATATTTATATGAAATGTGCTTCTTATATATTACTTCATATTCTCATATTATAATGATGTTAATGTTGTTTATATTGATTTCTATGTTATTGTAAGTGCATCTATGTGTGTATATGTATGTATGTATGTGTATATATATATATATATATATATATATATATATATATATATATAAAAAATATATATATAAAAAATATATGTGTATATGTATATATAATATATCTGTATATGTGTGTATATGTGTGTGTATATGTGTATATGTATATATATATGACAGCAACACTCATAACAAAGACAACACAATTACATTGACAATCATGTTACGTTATTTTTAAAATGTTTCCTTTACTTTTTCATAACCTCTTTAACACACTACTTCTCCGCTGCGAAGCGCGGGTATTTTGCTAGTATATATATATATATATATAGTAGATACCACATTGGCTGGACCGGCATTGCAGCCAGAGGGAATGGTTAATTACGGGAGGCTCATGGAAGGCAGACAGGCATCCTGGCCAGGGAAAAGAAAGGGGCCAGACCTGGGAGGGATGGCCAGACTAGACGGACAGACAGCCCACTGGAAGTAGAAGAGATTACTAGGGACTTTCTGTTCCCCCCAGGCGCTAGATGGCAGCAACCCTTCATACCGGCGCCCACTCATGAACCAACAGGGAATGCTGGGAGTTGTAGTTCAGCAGTGCAGCCCTGCTGGGTCTGTGGGTGTCGCAAGGGGGCAGTGAAGGGAGATGCACTCCCCAAAATACAGGACTTCCATATGACCTGGATGCAGTGGCCCTGGCATGGGAAGTGCTCCTCGATAAAAGGGACCGCACTCCTGGCAAGTTGGAGCTGAGAGGATGTAGAGCAACACTCGGATGGAGGGGGGCAGTGCAGTGAGAGGAAAAGAGGTATTGTGGAGAGAGAGAGAAAACATGTGTTTGTGTGCTTTTGCAACTTTGTGAAGTACTGTATATAATAATAATATACACCATTATTTGAACCCGGGACTCTTGGTGCGATCGTGTTTGGGGGTTTGGGGCTCGCTGATGTCCTGGTTCCATCACTATATATATATATATAAAATTCTTTTCGCATTTGAAATGGAAATTACGTATGACCACAGAGGAACAGGAAAAACATTCTTAATAAACCTGATTCTTGCCGAGAGAGCAAATGGTGACATAGCTCTGGCTGTAGCGTCATGGGGAATTGCTTCTACATTATTAGATGGAAGCCGTACACCACATTCGGCATTGCAATTACCATTAAACCTCGCTCACGATGAAAATCCAATTTGCAGCAAACGCAAGGGCTCTGGAAAGGCAAAAGTCTTGCAACATTCAAAGATAATAGTTTGGGATGAGTGCACCACGGCACATAAAAGAGCTTATGAAGCCTTGAACCGAACAATGTAAGATCTCAGAGATCCTACCAAAATAATGGGAGGTACTGTCGTTTTACTTGCAGGAGATTTTCGTCAAACATTACCAGTTATTCCACAAGGGACACAAGCGGATGAACTCAACGCGTGTTTAAAATCCATGCTTCTCCCATGGTCAGTTATATGTCGCGTGTTCTCGGGTAGATACACCAAAAAATGTATACATTTATGCACGTAATGGGCAAACAAAAAATGTAGTATACCCAAAAGCACTGCAGTAGTACTCAATGTATCTTTACTTCTTAGATGTTAATGTATTACTGTTTAATAATTTATACGCTTCTTATATGTTGTTCAAATTCTTTTATCAAAATACCAGTAACGGCGCACTGCACAGTAACGTGCAGTGAATACACTTGACTTGGCCATTCCTAGTTTTCATCCTCTTTCTCTGTACGTTTTGAATTCATTTGCTCAGAGGTTGATGTGCTTGCTGCTTCCTGAGCAGCTCTTCTTTACTCCACCCTAGCGGCCCGCTGCTTCTCTTTCGTCGGCATCTTTTCGCGTTTAAAACTGATTAAGTTAGTTTTTTTTGTTGCAATTACTTAGTATGTTTTCTTTAACCTTTCACTTAATCTGACACTTAAGTCTTCAATCTGCCTCAGGAATGATTAGAGAAGGTGGTAGGGAATGAGAACGGCGCCGTACGCATCCGCCGCACAGCCGCCCTGCTGCGCGCTGCCGAGAGTTGATTCTACAATAAAATAAAATAAAAATAAAAAGAGTAATAAAATCATCACCCCGAAAGCGGATAGTAGACGTCATGTAGTATATGTGTACCAAATTTCAAGTCAATATGTGAAACAGTTTGCGAGCTACAGGTGATTTAAAATCCTGGACAGACAAACGAACAGCCACGGTGGCGTATTATAGAAGAAGATTTTACTGTTTAATAATTTATATTTCTATGCAATGTGTTTCTTATATATTACTTCATATTCTCATATAATAATGATGTTAATAATGTTGTTTATATTGATTTCTATGTTATTGTAAGTGCTCTTTATTTGTTGAAAAATAAAATTGGCTATTAACAAACTTATTTTATAAATACTACATTTTATTTTTTTCCCTTGCACTCAGTGAGTGAAGCCACTGGGTAATCATCTAGTATATATATATATATATATATATATATATATATATATATATATATATATATATATATATATATATATATATATATATATACAGTGCATCCAGAAAGTATTCACAGCGCATCACTTTTTCCACCATTTGTTATGTTACAGCCTTATTCCAAAATGGATTAAATTCATTTTTTTCCTTAGAATTCTGCACACAACACCTCATAATGACAACGTGAAAAAAGTTTACTTGAGTTTTTTGCAAATTTATTTAAAATAAAAAAACTGAGAAATCACATGTACATAAGTATTCACAGCCTTTGCTCAATACTTTGTCGATGCACCTTTTGGCAGCAATTACAGCCTCAGGTCTTGTTGAATATGATGCCACAAGCTTGGCACACCTATCCTTGGCCAGTGTCGCCCATTCCTCTTTGCAGTACCTCTCAGGCTCCATCAGGTTGGATGGGAAGCGTTGGTGCACAGCCATTTTAAGATCTCTCCAAAGATGTTCAATCGGATTCAAGTCTAGGCTCTGGCAGGGCCACTCAAAGACATTCACAGAGTTGTCCTGAAGCCACTCCTTTGATATCTTGGCTGTGTGCTTAGGGTTGTTGTTCTGCTGAAAGATGAACTGTCGCCCAAGTCTGAGGTCAAGAGCACTCCGGAGCAGGTTTTCATCCAAGATGTCTCTGTACATTGCTGCAGTCATCTTTCCCTTTATCCTGATTAGTCTCCCAGTTCCTGCCTCTGAAAAACATCCCCACAGCATGATGCTGCCACCACCATGCTTCACTGTAGGGATGGTGCCAGGTTTCCTCCAAACGTGATGCCTGGCATTCACACCAAAGAGTTCAATCTTTGTCTCATCAGACCAGAGAATTTTCTTTCTCATGGTCTGAGAGTCCTTCAGGTGCCTTTTGGCAAACTCCAGGCGTGCTGCCATGTGCCTTTTACTAAGGAGTGGCTTTCGTCTGGCCACTCTACCATACAGGCCTGATTGGCAGATTGCTGCAGAGATGGTTGTCCTTCTGGAAGGTTCTCCCTTCTCCACAGAGGACCTCTGGAGCTCTGACAGAGTGACCATCGGGTTCTTGGTCACCTCCCTGACTAAGGCCCTTCTCCCCCGATCGCTCAGTTTAGATGGCCAGCCAGCTCTAGGAAGAGTCCTGGTGGTTTCGAGCTTCTTCCACTTACGGATGATGGAGGCCACTGTGCTCATTGGGACCTTCAAAGCAGCAGAAATTTTTCTGTAACCTTACCCAGATTTGTGCCTCGAGACAATCCTGTCTCGGAGGTCTACAGACAATCCTTTGACTTTGTGCTCTGACATGAACTGTCAACTGTGGGACCTTATATAGACAGGTGTGTGCCTTTCCAAATCATGTCCAACCAACTGAATTTACCACAGGTGGACTCCAATTAAGCTGCAGAAACATCTCAAGGATGATCAGGGGAAACAGGATGCACCTGAGCTCATTTTTGAGCTTCATGCCAAAGGCTGTGAATACTTGTGTACATGTGCTTTCTCAATTTTTTTATTTTTAATAAATTTGCAAAAACCTCAAGTAAACTTTTTTCACGTTGTCATTATGAGGTGTTGTGTGTAGAATTCTGAGGAAAAAAATGAATTTAATCCATTTTGGAATAAGGACGTAACATAACAAAATGTGGAAAAAGTGATGCGCTGTGAATACTTTCCAGATGCACTGTATATATAAATATATATATATATATATATATATATATATATATATATATATATATATATATATATATATATATATATATATATATATATATATATATATATATATATATATATATATATTTTGGTGGAATGTTAAAGGACAGACGCTAGACATTACAATTGATTGAGGATAACAACTACAGAACATAAAGCTATTTAAGAATTGTACAACATAACTCTCTTTTAAATTATTCCACAAAAAAAAATTTCCAGTTAGAGGTGAAGTGTTCATACATGCAGTATTATCATGTGCACAGAACTTTATATGTATGGGCTTAATTATATTCAACAAAAAAGTAAAACTAAAATAAAAAAACAAGGAATAAAATATTGAAAAGCTACTGTGCAGTTCACAGAATTGTGTTGGCACATCATCCCCAAGGTGAGACCCAGCAAATGCAATGTTCATTAATTGAGTCAAATGCTTGCTTCCTATTTTATTAAAGTGTGGCAAAAAATGTAGGGGTCATAAATTAATTAAGTTCATTATTTTGATTGCATCAAATAACACAAGTGTTGGAGATGGGGGCATAATTTTTAAAGCAAGAATTTCTCTATGGAGTCTGCAGAGTACAAAGGTCAGTTCTAGCACTACACATTTGATGCAAATGAGCTATCTTCTGAGCTTTTTCAGTACTCACTTCAGCAATACAAATTCTAATTTTATAGGCTTCTATGACAGATTTGTTTTAATACCAGAATTTGAATGGATTTTTGAAATTAACAGGATTTTTAGTCCTTCCAAATTGCATTTGAAACATTGATTTGTTTTAAATTTTGTTACCAGATTTCGGGGCAGAAGTTATTGTTCAAGGTAACAAATGTTAAAGCTCACTAGACAAGGTACATGTTAACTGAACACAATGTAAATGGTCAATGGTTAGGTGTTGAACTAAAACCCTGGAAGCAAGACTCATGAAACATCACTAAGTACTACACTATTGTGCTGCCTCAGTTATGTAAACAGAGTCAGAAATTAATTTTGGATAGTGACTTCAATTAAGAAAGTGCCACCATTTTCCATTTACTCCAGACACTTAAAAAATGAACAATACTGGTTGTCGTTTAGAGTTTTTTTTAAAAAGGGATCAAGCAAAACATTCACTTTCACAAACACAGTTTAAGAGAAGATTCATGTTTTTAAACCACAGCGTGCAGAAATTATTAACCAAACTCTCATTATTATAAATCTTGGTAAATGCCTTATGTAAGAGCCAATCTGAGAAAGTGAATGCTTTAAATTAACTTAGTGTTTGCTTAATTTGAATAGAATATAATTTTCTTTCATAGTGATAGACAATGGTATAGCCTTTTACCCCCTGTAAGTTAACAAGAGATAGAACTTTCTTGCTATAACTAAGATACAGTGTGTTAATTGAGTTAGTTGTTGTTTAGAATAGGTCCCAGTGCTAGCAGGGATTGAAAGTCCCATTTACTTTATGAAAATGGGATAAACATACAGTTGTCCAAATGTTTAGAAATGGTTCATCTGTATAAGCAAATTTAAAGAAATGAAACAAGATTATTAAGCTTTAAACAGAACTTTTCTTAAACAAGAACTTTTCTTTCCTTTACTATATCCATTTTTTCTCTGTTTTTGTGTGAACTGTTTTACTTTGAAATTTTACTAAAGTTTTTAAAACAAAGATGTTTTGTCTGTGAAATTATTTCAATGTGTCAAGGTTCAACCGAATCCCATTTTGCAAACTAGAGCTGCTGAACTTTGGTAATTTTGGGAAAACACAGCTACACCTTACACAAAATAGAGGTTTCACCTGCAAGTGCAAATGTTTATTGTACAGCAGGTACTCACAAATCTAATTTGTAATCATAATTGTAATTTAGAACCTTTTTCAGATGTTGAGACAAAACCTGCAAATACAGGAAGAATATGAAAACTTTGCAAAATTGCCAGAGCAGTTAAGAGTGAAATCTAGGAAGATGTAAGCCTACTCTCTTAGCTTTCTACTATTCCTCACCCATTTATAGTAAGGCATCAATGGCGTATTTTGAAACAATAAAGGGGTATGAAAAATAATAATAATACTGTAATACATTTTATTTATATAGTACCTTTAAAATACTCAAAGTGTTTAGCAAAAAATTAAAAGGAATACAACAGGAATAAAATTAAAGATAACATTAATAATACAGGATACAAACTAATATCAAACATTAAACACCAAATGTTATTTTTTACCTTTCTTTTGTCTGTTTTTTTTTTGTTGTTGTTGTTTAAGGTGCAAATCACATAGCTAATGAAATGTTTATTATTAATAAAATGAATCTTGACCTAGACTTTGACAGTCCATTAAACTGTCACACTTTATTTAGTGAAATGCTAAAAAAGCTAATTGGAAAACGCCAATGGAAGACTTTCCCTCACTATACATGAACACTGCTGTACCATGAAAATCTTGATACTCACTGCAAATGAGAAGACCAGCTGCTTTAGATTTATTTGGTTGTAACCACTGTTTTTAATAACTGAGTAGTACTCTTTCATTTTTGTAAGTGCCTTTTCTGGACCTACTTTTAATCAAATCAAGTCAAATTCTACATATAGTGCAATATGTAGTGCAATACTTAGTTGCTCATCTCCAGTGACTGAATTTTAAGAAGAATATAAAAAAGACAATAACAATAATACTTGACTTTATACATAATAAAAATCATTAATAGAATTCCAAATATGTGATAAATAATAATTAACTAAATAAATAACTTAATACTGCGGTGGGTTGGCACTCTGCCCAGGATTGTTTCCTGCCTTGTGCCCTGTGTTAGCTGGGATTGGCTCCAGCAGACCCCCGTGACCCTGTGTTCGGATTCAGTGGGTTGGAAAATGGATGGATGGATAACTTAATAACTTACTAACTTAATGTATGAGATTTAGCAGTCTGGCCTGTACATCTAAACACTTTTCTGACTCCTGCAGGAGTTGGAAGGATCAAGGCTCAGCTTGGGGAGCCCTATTGGAGCCAAGGACAGTAGGGACCCGAGCCTGGGTTTGAATTGGGAGACCTGTTGGGGAGCCATGGGACAACAGGGAAGAACTTTGGCTGTGCCTGTTGGTTTGATATCTCTTCGGGCTGTGGGACTCGAGCAGCGTAAGCCAGGGAGATGTCCATTATTAAGGGAAATACCAGGGACTTGATTTTAAAGGATAGAGTCCTGCATAGGGTTTTAACCATGTTTTTAAAGGATTATTTGTGGGACTTATTTTTAATTTCTGTGAGCCCTGTTGTAATGAATTATTTATTTATTGAATTTCTGAACACTGCACTATTTGGACACTTTGATTTGCATTTGTTTGACTTTGTTTTTAATAAAAGCACTATTCAGTTTATGCACCTACCCCTTGCTATGTCTATGTGTCCTCCTTTGCCCAACTCATCCCTTGGTTATGTTATCAATGGTGGTGGGTTCAACAGGCTCCCAGAAGGGACTAGTAACTTTGAGCCAACCCACACCATTATAGGGAAAACTAATATAGCAAAGCATAAAATAATACCAGAGCCTGGTGCTAAGGTGCAAATGTGGCCATATAGAATTCCTGAAAATAGAAGTGGTATGTGAAAAGATGAAACTAATGCTTGAATTAGGCATAATACAAGAAACTGAGAGTGAATGGTGTAGACCAATTGTATTAGTCCAAAATCAAATGAAACCAGACAGTTTTCCACATATTTTAGACGTCTGAATAAAGTTTCTAAATTTGATGCCTACGCAAAACCCCATATAGATGAGTTGTTGGAAAAAATGGGTCAAATGTTGTATATCTTTACATTAGATCTATTTAAGGGATACTGGCAGGTAAGTCTACCAGAATCTACTTGTGACATAACCACATATTCCACCCAGACGGAATGTTTGAATTTGTAAGGTTCTCATTTGGCCTTCATGGGGCACCACTGACATTTCAATGTTTGATGTTTCAAATATTATGCCTTTATTCTGAGTACTCAAGTACACACTCTAAAATTATTGGAATTTTCTGCAATAACTGGGATTTCCACTGATGTGCCTTCATGTGATGCTGAACAGCTTGAATGATGCTAGTTAACTGCTAATCTAACAAACTATAAGTTGGGTATGTCAACTTTTGTCATAAGTTGGTTATTCCATGTATAAAGGGGCTAGTCAAACCTTAAATGAAAATGATTGGTGAGGTACTTGTGTATCCTTGCCCAGAAACACAAAAGAAGGTACATACTTTCTTAGGTCAGGTCAGGTCAGGTTGGGGGAGTATGCACTAGCTCAGCATGTCACCATACCCACCACACTAAAAAACAGCTTGGGATCCTGGTTGGTAACTACCCAGGCAGACACTTGGTCCAGTCCCAAACCTGAAATGACAATCTATCTTCCGTAGCCAGGTGTTACGTGAACGTTCCCTTGGCCTGGTCCAGTTGCTGTCAACAATGAGGATCTTGTGAGCCAGATCACTCTTAGGGAATTTTGCCACTTGGCCACAGTGCTATATTATAGATGATTTATACCTAATTTTGGCGATTAGGCAGCCCCTTTAACTAATAAGAAAGGTTGTTAGAATCACAGATTCTTGTGAAAAAGCTTTTACAGATTTAAAAAAACATTTTTCTTTTACTCTGTACTGTGAAACCTGCACTTTTCTAAAGATTTTTTTGGGGTTGTGGCTGTGCTACCTCCTGTTGGCAATGACTAGGAACACCCCCCTTTTGTATCTAAATTGTGAATTGTTGTCCAGAAAATGTACACTGTAATCAAATTGATGTAAATTTACAGGGTTATTCATACACCAGCCTACTGTTTTGTTGAAATACTACATATCACTGTTAATAGAAAAGCATTATGGGTTGCTTCTGTGTTATTAGGGAGCTTTGTTCAAATTGTCTTCAAATATAGCAATTAACTGGAGAATGCAATGAATGTTGGGAACAAACACATAGCGAGAGAAAGAAGCAACTAGAACATAAAATGTAAGAAATCCAAATCTGTTTCAATTTACTTGATTGTTTTTTGGACCATTAAATGTGTAAGTAAAGAAGTTTAATATAATACTGGCACATTTAAAAGTAATTTTAATAAAGTAGCAAATGCAAACATAACGTTTTTGTTTTTCAGCATTGATACTGAAAGTAAGCACTTCTTAAACCAGCACTTCTTCAACGTGGCTAAACAAACATGGTAAAGTGTCAGTTTTGTGATTTTGAGTGCACTAAGAAGTACATGTATATTCGGCATGTAAAAATCCATGTGAATCTTCCAAACCTCTTGTTTAAATACCCTCTTGTTGACTGCACTTGTTCATTCAAAAAATAACCATTTTGAAATGTCATATATATAGAGACCATCGATAAGATAGGAGGAGGTCAGAAGTAACCACGATTGAGCTTGTGTATTGCCATGTAGAACTGTATGGTGTTAAATGAATGCTTTGCACAGTATGTTCTAATAAAAGAGATACTCAAGTCACTCTTTCAATGTGATTCAGTCATGCAGCAGTTTCATTACTGTAAAAGCCAGGTGCTGTCTTTGTCTAGGTCAAGAGATATTTTAGAAGACATATGGGATGGAAGCAATATGGCTGCAAATGAAAATTTTCAGAATCGTGAGGGATCCCTGGATTTGTTAATGTACCAGGATGCCTTTGAAGTGGTAAAACCACTAGGCTCTGGCAAGAAAATGCATAATATGCTGGCTGTCTACTTTACTGTAGTGGACATGCCACCTCACAATAGATCCAGCGTGGATCAAATGCAGCTGGTTATGCTTTGCTGTGTCCAAGATTACAAGTATTTTGGTCCTAATGCAGCCTTTAATTCACTTATCTCAGACCTGAAAGACATAGAACAAAATGGTATAGACCTCTCTGATGGACAAGTGGACCGAGCTATTTCGAGTGATAACCTTGGTTCACACACCATTGGTGGTTTTAATGAAAACTTCAGCAAAAGCAACCATTTCTGCAGATTTTGCAATATAGATCAAGCAACATTTTTGTCATCTCCCATCACAAGAGGTGAAAAGAGATCTAAAGCCTGTGAACGGAAGATCTTGTCTCAAACCAGATACTGCATATATGAATGGTAGGCTTAATCAATTCAGATACCTCATTATTTATGTCACTACCCAGAACTGATACTTTCATTCGGGCCTCTTATTCATTTATGGACCCTTGGGTTTGAAAGCAAACAGTTATTTTAGGATGTGTAGTTGCACATATCAAGCAGTTTCCACAGTTCTTTGCTGATATGCTAGAAGATGATTGTTACATAGGGGGTGGATTTTCATCCCTCCTAACACAAATAAAGGTTCATGTGGAGCACCTAAACTGCAATAACATAATGCCACGGTAGAGGCCTACTACAGTTGGCACTGGAGCAAAGCTAACAATGTGTCCCACATGTAGATATAGCTGCACACGATGGCAACACAACCTTCCACCTGAAGAGACAGAAAGCACACTGGAAGAGAAAAAGCAGAGAATATTGGTCTACTCACATGAAGAATTATCTGGAATTGAAAGAGGAGAACTACAGGAACTCATGGAAACAACTACAACAACAACAACTACTGCTTACAGCGCAAGATGATAAATGCAACACAAGGCCAGTCAATTGAATACTTAAAATGTCAGTGGCCCTACCTGGTTCTTCCGAGGAGTATGTGTGCTCATTTTGAAACTTTAACAAACATTAATATTTTGAGAAAACTAGAAGCAGCTATTGAGGAACATGGGAGAATCATCATGGAATTCTTCAGACAGTATCCTACCAATGATGCAGTCAAGGTTGTATTGACTAGAAAAAACACCAGTCTAGCACCACCCCATGTTCGGCAGGCAATATTGGCACATTTAATGAGCAGAGTGATGCTTTCATCCTCCAGTTAGATGTAAGTAGAAAGGTTTTTCATTGCTGTTATATCTGTATTTTCAAGTAAAACATTTTAAGGAGTAAAGCCTTCCTATTAACATAATGTTGTGTTTTGATTGTACTATGTAGTGACTTGGAACAAAGTACATTGGGACACAGACACTTGTGCAGTGCTTTATTGAAATTTTGCAGAGTGATGAGTGGTGTTGATGCTCCAGGTGATCTTTCTTGTTCTCTATCTTTGGTGTTAGCATATCTGAAACTACTGTCATGGGGCTGCTGAGTTATATGTGAGTTGTAGTGTCAGGGATTGCCCTCAATTGCAGGCCTCTTTTTGGATTCTTTCCTTTATGGTGTTTGTGAGTATACAGAGCATGAGTCAATTGTATTCTTCTATTGCCTCCCTCTCTCAATTTGCCATAGCTGTGATCGGTGTGTGCCAGATGTCAACAGTCTGGGTCACAATGAAGTCATCTTGAGTTTCACTTGCTGTTTCAGTCCCCCACTATTCCGGGATCTCACATGAGAAAGAGTACAAAACAGTTATTTGCCATATGGCCATATGCATTATTCTATTCTTCATGTCTTCTTTTCTTCCTTCCTCACCCTCCTTAATGGTGATTGGCTAAGACTGGCACACCGGCATGTTTGTATGGCAGGATGCTGAGCTTGAGTCAACAAAACTGCTTTTGCTTCTTTTTAACTAGATATTTTGATTCCTACAGGATTTTGCCTCTGCTGCTGAAATTGAGAGGTCCATAACATTGCCTGACAGGCCTTGATTGATTATACTGGGTACGCAAGCTTTTTTATTTTTTAAGTAAGAATTTTATTATACACTTATTAAAGTCGTGGTGTTTCATAATGTAAAGCCATAAATAAAGGCATTTTCCATGTTTAAAGTGAACTTGCAAGAAACAAAATTCAAGAGAAAATGGTTAGAAAAAATATGGAAAAAATATTTGTTGCTTAATTGTGCACATGTTCCAAATAATACTTTCTGGAAGCATGTTTTACATTTATAAAGCTGTAAGTCCCAGACTGGGTCATTCCAAGACTTAGTTGTGTGCATGTGTTTATATTGGAAGGTGAAATTTGTCTTCCTCTGCATCTTTCTTACACTGGCCAGCAGGTTCTGTGCCAATGTATAATGATATATGGAGGGAGTCCTTATTCCATCTACTTTGTTTTGATTAACCGAACTGAGCAGAAGCAATCCCAAGCCACAATAATGACATATTATGAGCTATGTTGCCTTTGTCTCATACATTTATTTTATGATTAAGGCCAAAAAAATTCTCTCATTAGACCAATACATGATGTATACTTATGCGGTCAGGTTTTGTGGCCATGTTTGTTCCAGTTATCTTTTGCAATAATTAGATTCATAAATAATGATCATAATAAACAATCTATGATTTCTGGCTTTACATCACAAAGGAAGCTCAGTGCAGGACTCTCCACACATGTAAATGCGGCAGTACAGATGAGTGATGCCTGTACCATACAGGAAAGAGGGGTGCAGAGCGAAGGGGCCATGAAAATAAACAGTACTGAGTGCCAAGTAGCCGCAACCCTTACAGTAGACATAAGCGTGATGACCAATCACCAGGTTGGGAGACAGAAAGACAGTGTGCTGGAAGTGACGGAGTGGCTTGTTAGTGCCGGAGTCCAGGCTTCCCTGCCCCTCACCAGGAAGGCAGTAGTCTCACACAATTCCAAGGGGGCAGGGTCTGCCTTCCTGCCACAGAGAGACCCAGAGTGTTGCTGCATCACAGAGCAAAAGGAAGACCCAGAAAAGAAAGACTGGGTCTCCAAACATTGCAGCACATGAGCCCGTGCATTCACATGCAATGGAGAGACAACCTGAACTCATCTGGGTGCGAGGCAGAGTAGGCTTCTTGTCGTATCCATTCCTGCAGGGAGAGGATATGAGGAGGGGAGTGACGCTGCTATGAGTGCCACCGTCTGGGACACGGTTGGAGGCACTGTCTGTTTAGGATGCTGGGAGACACCAGGAGATGGCGTTGGTACAGTGCCTCCCAGGCTACTTTATTGTTTTATCATTTCAGGGTGGAGCCGTGGACCAGATTATGTCGACTCCCCATCCTGGAGAAAGACAGCCCTCTCAGGACTCCTAAAGGGCTCCATGGGGTTTGGAGTTTGGTGCAGCCCTGTTGGATTCTGTAAGTGCTTCCAGGGGTTGCTGCCACAACAGACAATGCTTGCTGGAGGAGGAATGGAGAAAAGAAAGAAAGAAAGAAAGAAAGAAAGAAAGAAAGAAAGAAAGAAAGAAAGAAAGAAGTGTGTTTTGTGCCATATTCTTGTGTTTATTGTGCTGTACAGTTGGGAAACTGAGGAAGGCGTTTCCTAGGAGGAAAAAGGAAAAAATAAATAAATAAAAGTGTGTGTATTGAACTTGTGTCCTGAGTGTCTGTCTGTGTCTGGTTTGGGTGGCAGGAGCACCCTCTGTGGGCCACTATATTATATATGTATGTATATATACACATACACACTTATACCCATCCATTAGTGTCCAAAATTCTTCCCACTTCCAGAATTTTGATTTTCCTTCTTGGTACATTAAAGTTACATTCTTTAGCTTAATTATTTTTTTTGTATTTTCTTTATATCTTTTGTGATTACAGTGATCCCTCGCTATATCACGCTTCGACTTTCGCGGCTTCACTCTATCACGATTTTTTCTCATACACGCCTATGTCACTACGCATGTGCTTTCTGAGAACTTTTATCTAAACCCCACGATGGCTCCTAAACGTGCTGCTTTTTCTAAGCCTTCTGACAATGAAACTAAGCGCCGGAGGAAGATGCTTACCATCCAGGGGAAGGTGAAACTCTTGGATATGATCCTCACGCATATGAAAAGACAGCGCCAGCAACTGCCTATCAAGATGTTCTTCAGCCACGCACCCAGACACCCACTGCCTACTCCTAGTACTGCTTCAGCGGAAGAAGACAACGACGCACCTGCTGAAGATACTGCACCACCTGAAGACTCTCCTACTGAGGTCGTGCCTTCATAGGTTAGTGGTTGTATGTAAGAACTGTGTGTGTGTGTAATTAAATGTACAGTACAATAAAAATAATATGATATTTGTAACGTCAAATATGTCTTATTTTGTCTAATATATTGGGTAATACGAGTGTAATGGTGACTAAAGGGTGTTATTTCATGTCTAGATAGCTCTAATAATGTTAAAAAACGTATTTAGAAGGTCGTAAACAGGTTTTCTATACTCTAACTGCGAAAATATTCGATTTATAAATAAAGAATCCTACTTCGCAAAAATTCATTTATCGCGGTAGAGTCTGGAACGAATTAACCGTGATAAACAAGGGTTCACTGTAATTGATTTTTTAATTTTTGAAATTTTATAGTCTTTGCTCTACCATTTTTTTCTCAATGTCAAAGATGTGTTGTCCTCATGACATTATGTATAGATATAATGCTGGATGTATGCATGTCCATGTATTGGTTTGTGATGGCACTGTGGCTGATTTTAATGAAATGAGACACAATGGAAACATCATCAACATTATGGGTTATACAATAAGATGATCACTTTTATTATTATTCGCAAAACTGGATGGAATAATTCAGAAACTGAATTTGTTCCTTTGTTTATTTTATTTGAAGAAGGTAGCATTGTATACAATGAAGTCAAACTTACACAACAAATGACTTCACAGTAAAACTAGAAAAACAAAATTGAAAAGAAAAAAAATATATATAAAAAAAAAAGTGCTGAAACAAACCATTTCTAGGTGCCAAAATCTGCAAACCCAAATATCAAGAATCCAAATTTCCAAAAGCCAAAAGTCAAAACCTGTATTATGCAAAATTAAAATAGTTAAAAGTACATAAAACCTGGAAACACTGCTTTAGTGTTGTTATTCCCAGTGCACCACTGAGTATTTAACCCACTGTATCTGAGTGTGGAATCACAGCTGTACAGCAGCTGATCGGATTATCGGTATACAGAATCTTGCACACGCTGTCTCAGCCATGCGCTCAATCTATTTGAACTATTCCCATATGGCAAACGCTTCAGAGCCTTTCCTGTAGGGACCTCGCGGTTCAGAAACAGTTTCATCCCAAGTGCGCTAAATGCACTCAATCAGTCCATCAATTGCTCCTGGTAGAACTGTTTGTATCTATATGTACAATTACCTCACTGTAAACTTGCACTACAGTTATTATATTGCACAACCTGAGTCACTTTATAAAGTGCGTATTTACATATGATGATGACTGGCTTCTAAGTTGATTTAGATTTCCAAGCACTATCTTCTTGGAGCTGTTGATATCATTTTTAAGATGACATGCAGTAAAGCACGTTTATTACATTATACAGATAAGTTTTAAACTTCATTAAAATAATGTATATTATTAATAATTAAACATGTGAGGACATGGTGGCGCAGCTCTAGCAACGAGCTGGTGCCATGTTCAGGGATTGTTCCTGCCTCGTGCTGTATGCTTTCTGGGATTGGCGTGAACTGGATGGACAGATGGATGGAATAATTAAACATGTACTATGAAGATATTTCAATGTTTCATAAAAGTTTTGAAGAATCGGCATTCTAAGCTTACAGATGGCTAGGTATCTATTACAGAGCTGATCGTGTGGCATTTGGTTACTTGGAGAAAGAAAAGGAAGGACAGGAATAGGAGGTTAGTACGTTTGAGAGAGACAGTACTGCTACAGTAAATTGTTTCATCGAAGGTCGTGCACGGTGCAGCAAGCATCTTGAGGGAGGCCGGAACAATCTCTAGACAGGGTGCCATCTCATTGCTAATTCTGCGCCACTGTGTCCCCATGTTTGATACTGTACATGCTTTAATTCCTATCATTATGAAAATTATATCAAGTATACATCTTAATGTTTAAGTTGTTCAGACAGCTGTAATATCATGAATGCAATGTATTCTGTTTCCTGTCAGTGGAAGAGAAAGCCCGTTTAAGAAGCACGTAGTGATTCACATACATAGCATTTAACGTGCTCCTTTAGTTATGATGGAATCTGAGAAACTAGTAAATTAAACGATTTTAAGATGAAGATTATGACGTTCTACTTTGATGACAAAATAAAGTACATGATTAAAGTGGAAATTTCGAGATTAAAGTTGACATTTGGACATTTTTTTCACCTGTGTCCCTATTTTGTTTTTCTTTTCTCTGTACCCTAATACACTTCCATATGACACTCAAACGGTGGGCTACAACTCGCTTTTTCACGGCGACTTTGATATCTGACCACTTCTTATTTATTTTGGACACTTGGTGACTTTCTGAACTCTGTCACTTCCTTTTGTTGATTATATCACTGCTTAAACCAACAAATAGTACTTTTTCCCTTGCCTCTACCTGGTATTCGCTGAAATTCTTCTTTTTTACCCGTGCTTTTGCCATTGCCTTTTCACAAAACGCTGAGCTTAAGGGCTATTTATATTGATTTGCATATTCAAAGGGGCTTAATTCTGGGAGGAGTTGGAGAGTGGCAGCAGGCGTGTGCACGTGCGTTACTTTTCACTCTGAGCGGGATTTATGGAGCGGAAGAACATGGAAGATGGCGTTCGCACAGATTTATGCATCTGGATTTTTTTTGTGCGTACGTACATTTCCGCTTTTATCAGTATGCCATGTTTTAGTGTGAATTCTACACACGGTGTTATGCATGAAGCTCCAGGTTAGTGCTTGGGCCTCTTAGTGCTGACGCACCAAGTGCTGCATCAGCCTGTGTGACCCAGCATAAAGTTTTGAGCCTTCTGATATATACATACATTTTTACTATGTGCTTAATGAGTTGTAACTCTTTGTTAATGGTTTCAACCAACATGTCAATTTGAGTATAATCCTTTCAGTCTCTTTGTTTCTGACCTGATTCAGAACAAATTCTTATAGAAGCAAGAATAGAAGTCAGAACAGCAAGATCTGTTATTATTTCCAGGATACCTTCACTATTAAGTAAAGATAAGTTGACCACTCAGCAACACTTCTTATGTCTTTAGGCCAAAATTTTATTATTGAGGTTTGGGCTAAGGTACAGTGTGTAAAGCAGGGCCTGCCTGTTCTTCACAAACAAAGAGAAGAGTGACATTTTCCAGCAGTGTGGTGCCAGTTGCCAGCCAAAAATAATTCTCAACCCTTCATTTCTTCACTCCATCTTCTAAAATGTTAGTTACAGTATCTATAGAATCATGGGAGAGCATTGAGCTCCCTGAGTATCATAACCTCTCTGTCATACTCTGTTCTGAAACACTTGACTAGGCCTACTACTCTACTCCCTAGCAGCCCCTGTGCATTGCTGTTTGGGCCTATGCAGGGTCTCTTTATCTGCCAGTGGATTTTTTGTCTCTCCCCAAGATGCCTTTATTGAAGGTGCCCAGGTCTTGTGTCATGTCATTGGCACTCCTGCCTAACCTTTTGTACTGCTTGAATTGCATCAACAACAGTCTCCTGTTCCTCATAATAATCTCTTTAAGATTAACTGTTTAACACTTGCAAGTACCTTCTTTCATTTAAGTCTTGTCTATTTTTTTCCATTTAAAGTAGAAAATGAAAAAAACTGATATATAACACCCTAATCAAAATTGCACTGCCTCGAAGGAATCTCAGCTGTTTTAGAAGCTTTGAGTAACCTAGGGAGTTGAAGGCATTGTGTAAAAAGATGGAGAGTTTAATTCCACACTCTTTACATGGAGTTCTGTATTACTCACCTCAGGCAGTACATGCAAGCAATTACTGCTTTAGGAATACATTTGCAGTGCACATAACAGTGGCATGACACATTATAGATAAACTCATTGACAGGAAAGTCTGAAATCTTGAACAATGAAAAAAACAAAGATGGACATTTTAATCAGTTATTGGTTTGGGAGTTTATGGGAATGGTGAAAATGGTGAAATAAGCAGCTTTCTGATGCAATGTGGGCCTGGTAAAAGTGTAATCCTTTGGGATCTGATTTAGGATAAAGAATGGCATTAGCAAGCATGAGCTCTGTGGGGAGCCATGCTGCCAAGAAATAATTACATGAGTGCCTAGCACTTTAGATAAGACTTATACCTAATGGTAAAATGCTATGTCAAGGGTGTCAAGGGTATGGTTATTCACACAAATGAGGATCATGGGAGATACATGAAGAAGATTCTGGGAGCTCAAACATTTGCATCCTCGTTAGTTCGAAAGCAATTGACTCAGATGAAGATCCATTACCCCTGACAGTTTTCACCTATTGCGCCTGTTCACCACATCATTACCCACCTTTAAAAGGGTCTTTGAGAGATGCAGCTGTCCATTCATCTATTTTCTAATCTGATTATCCAATTTAGGTTTATAGGTTATTGAGTATTCAAAAACAAATTTCCTCAAAGGAAAAGTCTTACCTATTGTAACAGAACTACATTTATCTGTCTGTGTGTTGACATTTACTTTCATTTATAAAAATTGTGGAAACCAGTGGACACTGCAGCTACCTTTACACCTGACACACACACACACACACACAGGCTAGGACACAAGTTGCCAATAAACAAGAGCATTTTATTGTGGGAAACCATTCCAGTAAGCATTTCCCAAGCCACAACCACAAGTACAGTTTAATGCACCAAGCACTCTGCAACTCTGTCATCTTTTCTCTTTCTGCCTTTTCCTTTGCTCCTCATGCAAGCTTCATTGTCCTCCTCCCAACTCTGGCTCCCAGATTGAAGTGGGGCTGCTTCTTTTATCCTGCACCCAGGACTACTTCCAGTGACACAAGGTTGTGGCTGAAAAGCACTTCTAGGTACATCTGAAGCTCCACAAAGTAGGGATTCCCAATCCTTGCAGTTCCCTCTGGCGGACTTCATGGAACCCAACAGGGCTGTCCCTCTGGACTTCAATACTCAGCATGCACTGTGGGTATTTGCATGGGTATCCCAACCTGGGTTGGCTATCATCCAGGGTTTGGGGAAAGGAACCAACATGAATAAGCTGCCTTCCCCTGTCCTTACCTTAGAATGGCCTTCTAGCCGGGTAATAATTCCTGTTCAGTCCCGGCCGGGGTGTCTGCCAATACAGGCTGTCTCTCACATCCTGTTGAAAATACTGGAATGTGAAACAATAAAGAAAGGGTCAGTCCACTTAAAACAAAAAATGTATCTAAGAGGCCCATAGCTGTACCTTTATTTGCAGAAAAAAGACAGTGTAAGAACAGGAAGAATGTATAATTATTGTTTTTTTTTTAACTGAACGAAAGATATATTACATAGGATACCTCACAGGTGGCGCAGTGGTAGTGCTGCTGCTTTGCAGTAAGGAGACTGTGGAAGAGTGTGGGTTCGCTTCCTGGTTCCTCCCTGTGTGGATAGCGCTTTGAGTACTGAGAAAAGCACTATATAAATGTAATGAATTATTATTATATTTACACATTACTGATCTTTTTAAACGGAGGATTGTTTTTATTTGAAGAGAAGATGAGGAACAATTGGAAGTATATACCCCAGGGTAGGAGCAAGCCTGTGAGCCATAACGTGCGTGGCCTTTAACACAACGTATTACGTGCATGGGATCCATTTGTGAGTTTTTAAAGATTTTAAATAGCAGCTGGTACTGAGACTGAAAAATATAAGTAGTGGGATGGGCGTTACTTCTTTATTGACTCTTGCTGATATATGTATTTTTGTCTTTTGTTGTTTTATTTATATACATAATCACCTAATATATGCCTCAACCTCAGATCATAACTGTTCAATGTTGGAGCGTGGTTCATGGGTGAAGCAAAACAGTAAGTAATGTAACACAGACCAACAGGTAATCAAAAGTTGATTGGGGATAATTAAAACCCCATAAGTAGTAGTTATTCCCAGTTTCAGATAAAAACTAACAGCATCAGATCTGGGGTGGGGGTTGGGTGTTGTATCGTGATTGTGATTGAGTGAAGTAAAAAAAAAAACACTAACTCTTGCAAGTACTAAAAATTTACACCGGCTTTTACAGACACAAATCAAATGTATGTTTTTATTGTATAATATTAACAATAAGAGCAGCTAACTACTAAAAACAGTAAATTTGCAAGGGAACTGGTTTCAACAAGTACTTTACATTTACACCGGCTGTTACAGACACAAATCAAATGTATGTTTTTATTATGTAATTTTAACAATAAGAGCAGCTCACTACTGAAAATGGCAAATTTGCAAGGGAGCTGATTTCGAACTCACGACCTCCAAATTATAAATCAGCAGTTCTTACCGCTGCACCACAGAAGCTGTCGTATTAGCCTTGTACCTTTTGTGAAAGTGTTTATTTGATATTTGGACTTCAGCCTTCACACATTATACAGTTCATGTCTACATTTTGTCATTTATTACTAAAACATGGAAAACATTTATGTTTTAACTATGTGCTTACATAGATTGTTGTAGACACGGAACACACATGAAATTATTTACCCTATACAACTCTAGATAGCTCACTCCCAGATAATCAAGGCTTGAACTGGGAGAACTTCTTGCCCTTTCTGCAGCAGTGGGGGAGATGGTATAGCAAGCTGCTTGCTAGTTATCGACACATTTACAAGACAAAAGACGCTGACAGAGAGGTGCGAAGGGATTTAAGGTATGCTGGGTTTACAAGTTTTTTTGTAGGCTTTGGTAATTCTAGTGTTATACACACCAAAAACACAAATATATAAAATGATCCTTATTTTCTAGAATAACTACTTACAAACACAAAAAGTACTAAACAAACCCCATGAATAAACACCCACACAATGATGTTTACAGTCCTGGAAAAAAAAACTCCTTACTGTAAATGATGGAAGTGATTCTGGAAATGGAAACTAGGGTTAAATGATGGAAAGAAGTGTGGAATGCTACTATTCAATAAACTGCTTCCCGGAACATGGGTAGTGAAATTCTGTTCTACCACTGGAGTCCAGAAGAATAGTCTTTGGAGGCACGCCTCTTCTCCAAGAGCAGCAAAGGACTGGATTGGAAGGAAAAGAACCCACCGCCGTCCTTACATCCGGTGGCCGAGCACCATTCTTCTCCGCTATGAATGTCCAGTAACTGAAAAGTTTAGGAGCTGCTGCGGATAATGTTGATTAGAAAATGGTCCAATTGAAAAGTCCCGCCACATCCTTGTCTTCCAGTTTTATTGGTACAGTGTATACAAACTACAAATCCCACAAGCCCCTCCACATCAGTGCAAACCTGTTTAAAGACACCGATCCCAATTTACAAACAGAAATCGGTGCACCCAGTGTTGTCATTCACATTTAACAATCATTCAACAGGACATACTTACATAGAAGCAAAAACTCCCTATGTGGCCCCGCTACAAGGATATAAAATAAAGGAGTGTAGGAATTATTGGATGGGAAGATTCTCTCATCATATTGAATGGCCACACACAGACTCCGCTATATAAAACCTAGAAGGGAGTAGGCAGCCAGATGGCCAAGGTCTCTAGGACTGTGATTTTGTTTTTGATTTTTTCTTTTCCTATTTTAATCTCCTCAACTAACCATAGTTCATCAATTAATTAATGGACAGATATTATTTGTTTATTTATGTTTAATCAGTTTCTAAACTTGTTCTCTGTGTGTTTTAACAAATCTTCATTTAATGTGTAGCGGTTCAGTATATAATATTAGAATGATCTATACTTGTATCTTAATGGAGAATTGTTCACAGCACTCTGTGAAAAGCACTATACAAAAAATAAATTGTATTGTAAGTTGCATCCTCCTCAGATCAGCATTAAATGGGGTTTTCATCCTGCCACACCAACCTTCCATTTTTTCTGTTCCTTTATTTTACAGCAGCTGGCAACTGATAAAAACCAATGTGGTGGCCCCAAGAATGGTATAGTCATATTCCTAACTGGCAAGGCGAGGCTTCTAATTATGTGCATGTGTATCTTAAGGATCTTCTCTTGTATTCACTTCCCTGGGTGTGTAGCACACATACTGTACAGTATTTAAATATAATATACAAATAATGATGAGAAAAATCTTTGTAGGATTTTGTGTTTTTTACCTGTACAGAGGCTTGTGACATCTACATAGTATAGTCTAGTCTTTAGGGCTACAAGGAAAATGAGCCTATCCTGGATGCTCCAGTTACAAGGCAGAAACCATCTCAGATATGCCATCTCCCATCACAGCATCTAGTGAACCATACTACCAGAAAAGGCCAGTTTAGAGTGACCTAGTAATGTAACATGTATGTCTTTCCAATTTATAAAGAAATCTGAATACTGCAAAAAAATCACCATGCAGACAAACAGAACGTTGGAAATGCCTCCTGCTGTGACACTATTTGAAAGAAAAGATATAATAAGAGGGAACTGTTTTATTGTTCTATTTGATATTACTCTCTTTGTATGCATTGTGTTAAATGAATGAAGTGCTCAAAGATACAACATCAGGGGCCTCATGCATAATGCTGTGCATAGAATTTGCACTATAACATGACGTACGCACAAAAGTGGAAATGTGCTTACGCACAAAAAAATCCAGATGCATAAATCTGTGTAAACGCCAGCTTCCATGTTCTTCTGCTACATAATTCCCGGTCAGCGTGAAAATTAACGCACGTGCATGCGCTTGCTGTTCCGCCCCAACTCCTCCCAGAATTATGCCTCTTTGAATATGCAAATCAATATAAATAGCCCTTAAGATCAGCCTTCTGTGAATAGACAATGGCAAAAGTACGAGAGAAAATAGAACAATTTCAGCAAATACCAAGTTGTGGCAAAGAAAAACGTACTATTTGTTGATTTAAACAGTGGTATAAACAACAAAAGGAAGTTGATCGAGTGACATAGCATGTCGGAGAAACTCAAAAGCTCAAGTTCACAATGCTGCACAGTGCCCGAAAATAAAAAAGAAGTTGTCAGATATCAAAGTCGCCGTGAAAAGGCGAGTTGTCGCCCACTGTCTCAGTGTCATATGAAAACTTATTAGGGTACAGAGAAAAAAAAAAGGCACACAGTGTGAAAAAAGCACGAAATGTCAACTTTAATCTCGAAATTTCCACTTTAATCACATAGTTTATTTTGTCATTAAAGTAGAATATCATAAACTTCATCTTAAAATCGTTTAATTTACTAGTTTCTCAAATCCCATCGTAATTAAAGTAGCACATTAAATGCTTTGTATTGTATTTGATCTTCTATGTGGGTGAATCACTACGTGCTTCCGGGCTTTCTCTTCCTCTGACAGGACACAGAATCCATTACATTCATAATATTACAGCTCTCTGAATAATTAAAATACTGAAAAGTATATGTGTTGCGGTGGGCTGGTGCTCCGCCCGGGGTTTGTTTCTTGCCTTGCACCCTGTGTTGGCTGGGATTGGCTCCAGCAGACCCCCGTGACCCTGTAGTTAGGATATAGCGAGTTGGATAATGGATGGATGAAGTATATGTGATATCAGTTTCATGATGATAGGAGTTAAAACATGTTATTAAACAGGGGAAGACAGTGGCACAGTGATTGTTCATGTCTCACGCAAGATGCTTGCTGCACCATGTGTGACCTTCGATGAAATACTTTTATTACAGAAGTACTGTCTCTTTCAAACGTACTAACCTCCAATTCCTGTCCTTACTTTTCTTTCTCCAAATACCCAATCGCCACACAATCAGCTCTGTAATAGACGTTAAGCAATCTGTAAGCTTAGAACGCTGATTCTTCAAAACTTTTAAGGAACATTGAAATATCTTCGAAATGTTTAATTATTCTATCCATCTATCCTTCCAGTGTTGCGCCAGCCACAGCAAGAATACAGCGCGAGGCAGGAACAATCCATGAACGAAGCTCCAGCTCCTCACTAAGTGCTGCGGCACCGTGTAGTTAAAGTTAAAAGTTTTATCTGTATAATATAATAATATATCGTCATCATATGTAAATACACGCTTTATAAAGTGGCTCAGGTTGTGCAATATTTAACTGTATCGCAAGTTTACAGTGAGGTAATTGTACTTATAAGTACAAACAGTTCTACAAGGAGCACTTGATGGACTAATTAAGTGCGTTTAGAGTTTTTGGGATGAAACTGTTTGTGAACCGTGAGGTCAGTACAGGAAAGACTCTGAAGCGTTTGTCGGATGAGAGCAATTCAAATAGTGAATGGCTGAGGCAGCATGTGCTTGATGCTGTATACCGATAATTCTCTTTCCGATCAGCTGCTGTACAGCTGTGATTCACACTCAGATACAGTGATTTAAATACGCTGAGTGGTGCAGTGAGAGTAATATGGAAAAAGATGATCTGATATGGCAATCCCTAACGGGAGCAGCTGAAAGAAGAAGAAGAAGGTGCAGTGAGAGTAACAACGCTAAAGCAATTATGGTATTTGGAATAGTTTGACCATTCTGTGGACCATTATATTGTTACAGGTTAATTACAATCAGATGCATTAAACTAATAAACAATATGCAGTTAATTTCAGTGTTTTTATAAAGCCGCGGATCTGAAAAAGAAAGGATAACCAAACAGGAACAGTAGCACTGCTTTGACGCTGAGTGCTGCCAGTCTGTAAAACCGAGCAGAG
Organism: Erpetoichthys calabaricus; assembly: GCF_900747795.2. Classification (NCBI taxonomy): domain Eukaryota; kingdom Metazoa; phylum Chordata; class Cladistia; order Polypteriformes; family Polypteridae; genus Erpetoichthys; species Erpetoichthys calabaricus. Next base: position 108,945,505 of record NC_041396.2, read on the forward strand.
AACTTGAGTACGACAGGGTATGAGCTACCGTGGAAATGTGCGTGACTTTACGCCAAGTTTAGGTTTTAAACATCGTGATTTGAACGTGGAAACGCTCTTACGCAACATTTTTGTGCGTAAGTACCATTTATACATGAGGCCTCAAGTGATCAGCCTAATATGCAACTTGAAAACTATGGGTTAATTAAAGCTGTATAGTTTCTAGACATCTTTTCATTAAATACCATCACTACCAAATTGACACTGGTCTCTTGCTGGATACTAACTAAGTCCGTCTCTTTTGGTCACTGGAAATCTTTGGATAATCTTAGTATCTTCAACCTTTCCACTGTGCAAGTCAATGGGCAATCCAGGATTAATGTAAATAAAAGGATTTCAGCAGGATGATGCATCTTAACTAGTAACACATTGTGTTTTATTTGCTGGCTTCGGTATTTTATATTCTATTCAAATTTCAGTTTAATCTTGAGCTAGTGTCTACTAATGTAAAATCACAAGAACAGTTATTATCTGTCTTGCTTATAAAGGCAGGGTTGGGGCTGGGAGGTCCTTTATTATATATTATAATTGCAAAATGTTTGCTTGGTTTATTTATTTATTTTTATTTATACTTTAAATTTTAAAGAAAAAAAATCAATCACACACTAAAAAGCTAATTTTGTACAGTGAAAGTTGTCATAACCTACTTAAACATCATCAGAATATACAGTTGTATTTGATCTTGATTAATATACCTCCATCCATGCATCTATTCTTTCCTAACCTGCATATCCAGTTTAGGGTAACATATTCTTGATGAATATGCTAACTAGAAGATCCTCAAAGGGGAAGTGTGGCATATTAACATTACCAAAGCTGATGAAAATTGCATATTTTCAGAACTAAACATAGAAGAAGCCTGAAAATAATGCATATGTAAAATGCTGCAACATCAGCAATTAGTACTTTTGCAAAATAAAGATACTCAGTGAAAAATGTGATTATCAACATGTAGGTTATCGCTCAGAAAACACTAATATTTGACATCTTCAGTACTTCCTAGCCTGCTATAACTTTGACAAAACTTGCTGTAAAATTTTCTTTTTCACTTCATTAAACATCTTTGTTGGTATTTGCTATGTTTTATGTTCATCACAAAATCAGTATCAGAATTATTAGAATTAAATTTAACGCCAGTCCTTATTTTTGTCCATATTTAATATTAAAACAAGCCTATTGTCAGAGCATAAAAGATTAATAATGGAAGAGTGCAGGGCAATGGAAAATAGATGGTAATCAGAAATGGCATATATTGTGTGACTAATATTTTATTAGGTATCATCAAGCAGAACAAACCGCTCTACCGAGTATAGTTAGCATTAGTGCATATTTCAGTGATTTGCATTTGTATTATTATTTAGCATGCCAAAAATCATCTCTCATAAGCATTTGATGCAAGTTCAATTACACAATGATGAAGCACTGATTAAATGTAAAGCGAAATCAAACTTGAATACATCACCTCTTCTGAGATTCTAACAGACTGACAGTCCTATTTCTTTGATGTTATATTTGCTGGTGGGAATTGCTCAGAGCTGTTTGCAACTATAGAAGTGATACCTTAATCTAAGAAATCCACTGATGACAATATAACAGCTTTATCTTTAAACTTATGTAGTCTATCTTGCTCAATTCTCTCCACAAGGTGGACTTAATTGTCAGCTGAGACCATTTGTATCTCCCAAGGAAAGGTACATCCATCCATCCATCCATCCATTTTCCAACCCGCTGAATCTGAACACAGGGTCACGGGGGTCTGCTGGAGCCAATCCCAGCCAACACAGGGCAAAAGGCAGGAACCAATCCCGGGCAGGGTGCCAACCCACCGCAGGACACACACAAACACACCCACACACCAAGCACACACTAGGGCCAATTTAGAATCGCCAATCCACCTAACCTGCATGTCTTTGGACTGTGGGAGGAAACCGGAGCGCCCGGAGGAAACCCATGCAGACATGGGGAGAACATGCAAACTCCACGCAGGGAGGACCCGGGAAGCGAACCCAGGTCCCCAGGTCTCCCAACTGCGAGGCAGCAGCACTACCCACTGCGCCACCGTGCCGCCAAGGAAAGGAAAGGAAAGGAAAGGAAAGGAAAGGAAAGGAAAGGAAAGGAAAGGAAAGGAAAGGAAAGGAAAGGAAAGGAAAGGAAAGGAAAGGAAAGGAAAGGAAAGGAAAGGAAAGGAAAGGTACATAAGTATTATATTTAAACTGTCTTGTAAGCAAAACTGGGCTTATCCTCAATATTACTTAGTACAGCTTGTCTGCCTGAAATCAAACCTAGCCATGGTACTGTCGATGCAGACATTAAACAGATGGAAAAGCAACCTCACTAGCAAAACCAAAGATGATTATTTGCAGTTAGCATGACTTTTTCTGTGATGATGGATATATCAATGCATGTTAAAACACACATGTTGTAATAGATGATTTACATTGCAGTGGTGGAATGCTTACTTGGTAGTAAGCACGGTTTCTTTACAACTCAAGATTTCAACTTCTGCACACTTTGGAGTTTGCTTGTTTTTGCCTAATGTTCATGAGAATCCCCTAAGACGTCAATGATAGGTTGATGAGCAAACCAAAACTGATTTTCTATGTCCCTTCTAGAGTTGATATTTGCTTTTTTTATGGTGTTGTTGATATAGTCAGTTAAGCGGAAACTGAAAGTTTACAGGATTAGTGGATAAAAGTGTAAAGGAAGTTTGCAAAGTGGAAAATAGGATGGATGGATGAATGTATAAATGTTAATTTCAGTGAATATTTTCATTTTTTTTGTTGATTCCGTAGAAATGATTAAAATAATAATAAAGTCATTTTTTTGATAAGCAACCATACACTTGTGAATGATTCCATTCCATTTTCATTTTCAGGTAACCTTAAACTTTTTATGTGAATCAGTTTCATACACAATCAGCCACATGGAAATCACATTCACTATACATCAGTCCTCCTAGTACATCTAAGGACCACTTGTCGCATTTTTTGTCACAGATTTCCATTATTGTTTTTGTAAATATCTCATCTAACAATAATTCATACTAACCAAGAAAAAAATCTACAATATGTCTACAAAACACAGTTTGTTCGTCTATTGAAGGGAACAACACTTAAACAAGTTCTTCTTTATGTGCTTGGAAGTTCTTTTCTATGACTGGCTTTCCTTATAGTTTCAATTTCTCTTTTAGTCAGTAAAACATTTATGGCAAAAGGAACTTTCTTACCAATACTAGCATTAATATCTGCACCTTATAGCCTGTAAGCAAGAATAATTCCATTAGCATCCTTATCCTTCAGAGTCACAGAATCTTGCAAATAAAGCTAACATTTTCATGATCATCCATCATATTTTGCAATAATCTGTCAGCACTTTCATTGATATAATACAGTCACCATTGTTTGATAATATTTATGAACTTGCAAATGAAAGCAAAACACATTATGAACAATCCTTGATGTAATTTTTAAATCTGAAATCAGCATTACAAAGTAATCCTAAAGGAATTATTACAAGTTAAATATACTGTACTACAAAAACTTTTAAATACAGTAGCATTTCTGGCCAGGAGGCATTTTGAAAAACTGCAAAAGGGGGTTACTCTCATGGATAGAGATCAGATGTTGGATATGTTTTAAGAAGGTAGTCTGGTACCACCAGAATGTGCTTTTCTTTTCCCATTTTTTTTAAAGTGAGACCTAAAGTATATTCACCTGACTATTACCTGGAACTTTCAAAACATACTGTATAGAGATCATCTCTAAGTCAAAGGACCAAACAAATGCAATACAAAGTCAGACTCCAAACAAAAGGCAGCTAATTTTCTAGATGTAAATTTATGCCATGCAAACATATACATTTTGTCTCATACAAGTGAGCAATTAATGCTGATAATTATCAAATGTGACTTTGGCAAAATGCTTCATTACTCCAGTAAATATTAAAGCATCACAGACCTTTTATAAATTAACAATACTTCAATTCATCCAGGATTGATGACGAATACATGTCAAGAAAGAAGCAATGAGCAGCAGACTTAACCCATTCCAAACCAATTACTTGCATTCATTCATTACATTCAAAATGCAATTGTAAAAGATTAAGCTTAAAGTCTGTGTTATAGGATTCTTTGTTCATCCTAATGCAACTACACATGCTAGAATCAGGTACTCACTGTGTAATCTGGTGTATTTTCTCTAAGTAATTTTTAAATATGTGCTGAGATATCAGTAAAATACACCTTTACTGCACTATTCCTAACAATCGACATGACCTAAATGTCATTTATCATGTTCGTAAGGAAGAGTGAAAAAGATTACGACGACTCCAGCAAATTTTAATTGACTTATAGACTGCTCTGTTACTTCAGTTAAATGGTGATGTAAAGGCACAACCCCTTTAGCAATCATTGCACTGACATTGAAATGGTCCTGCTCTTTTATATGAAAATGTGATTCACCTTTAGGGAAAAATATAACATGAGATTGGTCTTCTATAACAGAGAATCTGGTCACTGGAAGTTTCATTTTCTTTTCTTTGATTATTATTCTGCATGCTTATTTCATGTTTTGTGAAATATGTTTAATTTTATTTTAAACTATCATTTACATATGACCAGTATTGTTAGGATTTTAAAAAAATGTGTGACTTTAACTTGATATCAAAGTAACATTGATTTCAGGATTTAGGGCAGCTCTTTTGTAATTATGTCTGAAAGAAGAGGAATACACTTTAAGAAACAAAGCTGTTAAACAATTAACTAGGCACATTAAAGATAATGCCAGCAAGCATTCTCTCCCAGCCTTCTTTCAGTTCAAATGTTTCCATTTTCTCCATCATTACTGTTCTGTTTTCTTTGTGGAAACATGAAATGTGAAAAAACATAACATGCCATTCTAATGATAATTTCTATTATAAAATATGCTTTAATTCATTCAATTAAAAGCTCTACTTCTCCATTGAGGATGTTGTAATATCTGTCTCACCATTACTGAGTGTAAGTTATAAGCCGACTGCTACTGCATACACCTAAAGTCACTCAATCAATAATATAGGACAGCCAATTAGCCAGTGAGAAAAGTAGAGAAAGTCATTGGGCAAAACATGCCATCTCCACACAAGCAGTGACTGGGTTTGGAATTTAACAAGGGTATAAAGAGGTTGAACAATAGCCTTAATTACTATTCTGAAGTGAATGGCATTTAAAAAGGGTTTCAAAATAAAATTAAAATTTACATTCATACATGACAGAGAGAGAGAGAGAAATCTATTGTATTAGTCGTCTTTATTGTATTTTTAAATTTTACTCAATAAAACATAAATTACTAAGTTACTTAGTTTTAAAATAAAGCAAAATCTACATTGATCTTAAAGATTTTAGACAGCTCTGAAGTATTATAAAATTAAATAATTGCATTTTTAATGTGAAAACTGCCATAGATGTGCTCTTAAGTTAACCGTGTAAAGCAGAAGTGTAGTAAGACAACCTCAAACATATGCTGATCACACATGATTTATTATTATTATGATTATTATTATATAAAAGAACCCAGCCACAGGGGATGCACAAACCAGTGTGTTTCTTCGTGCCGGTCCCAAGCCCAGATAAATGGGGAGGATTACGTCAGGAAGGGCATCCAGTGTAAAATTTTGACAGATCAATATGCCGACAAAAATACAAATTTCCATACTGGATCGGTTAAGGCCTGAGTTAACAACAGGGTGTTGGTAGAAATTGGGCTACAGTAGGCCAAAGAAAAAGTGGGATAGTCAGAGAGATGCAGAAAGTAGACAAGAGTACAAGGAGATAAGGCGCATGGTGAAGAGAGAGGTGGCGAAGGCTAAAGAAAAGGTGTATGATGAGTTGTATGAGAGGTTGGACACTAAGGAGGGAGAAAAGGACCTGTACCGATTGGCTAGACAGAGGGACTGAGCTGGGAAAGATGTGCAGCAGGTTAGGGAAATAAAGGATAAAGATGGAAACGTACTCACAAGCGAGGAGAGTGTGTTGAGCAGATGGAAAGAGTACTTTGAGAGGCTGATGAATGAAGAGAACGAGAGAGAGAAGAGGTTGGATGATGTGGAGATAGTGAATCAGGAAGTGCAACGGATTAGCAAGGAGGAAGTAAGGACCTCTATGAAGAGGATGAAGAATGGAAAGGCTGTTAGTCCAGATGACATACCTGTGGAAGCATGGAGGTGTTTAGGAGAGATGACAGTGGAGTTTTTAACCAGTCTGTTTAATGGAATCTTGGAAAGTGACAGAATGCCTGAGTAGTGGAGAAGAAGTGTACTGGTACTGATTTTTAAGAATAAGGGGGATGTGCAGTGCTATAGTAACTACAGGGGGATAAAACTGATGAGCCACAACATGAAGTTATGGGAAAGAGTAGTGGAAGCTAAGTTAAGAAGGGAGGTGATGATTAGTGATGGTTTCATGCCAAGAAAGAGCACCACAGATGCGATGTTTGCTCTGAGGGTGTTGATGGAGATGTATAGAAAATGCCAGAAGGAGTTGCATTACGTCTTTGTGGACCCGAAGAAAGCACATAACAGGGTGCCTCGAGAGGAGTTGTGGTATTGTATGAGGAAGTCGGGAGTGACAGAGAAGTACATAAGACGTTATGTACGAGGGAAGTGTGACAGCGGTCAGGTCTGCGGTAGGAGTGATGGATGCATTCAATGTGGAGGTGGGATTACATCAGGGATTGGCTCTGAGTCCTTTCTTATTTGCAATGGTGATGGACAGGTTGACAGACGAGATTAGATAGGAGTCTCCTTGGACTATGATGTTTGCTGATGACATTGTGATCTGTAGCAAGAGTTGGGAGCAGGTCGAGGAGACACTGGAGAGGTGGAGATATGCTCTAGAGAGGAGAGGAATGAAAGTCAGTAGGAACAAGACACAATACATGTCTGTGAGTGAGAGGGAGGTCAGTGAAATGGTGAAGATGCAGGAAGTAGAGTTGGCGAAGATGGATGAGTTTAAATACTTGGGATCAACAGTACAGAGTAAAAGGGATTTGGAAGAGAAGTGAAAAAGAGAGCGCAGGTAGGGTGGAATGGGTGGAGAAGAGTGTCAGGAGTAATTTGTGACAGATGGGTATTATCAAGAGTGAAAGGGAAGGTCTACAGGATGGTAGTGAGACCAGCTGTTATATGGGCTGGAGATGGTGGCACTGACCAGAAAGCAGGACACAGAGCTGGAGGTGGCAGAGTTTAAGATTCTAAGATTTGCATTGGGTGTGACAAGGATGGACAGGATTAGAAATGAATACATTAGAGGGTCAGCTCAAGTTGGAGGGTTTGGAGACAAAGTCAGAAAGGTGAGATTGCGTTGGTTTTGACATGTGCAGAGGAGAGATATTGGGAGAAGGATGTTAAAGATAGAGGAAAAGAGGAAGGCCTAAGAGAAGGTTTATAGATGTAGTGAGAGAGGACACACAGGTGATGGGTGTGACAGAGCAAGATGCAGAAGACAGGAAGATATGGAAAAATATGATCCGCTATGTCAACACCTAACGGGAGCAGCTGAAAGAAGGAGAAGAATTGTTATTATATAAAAGATCAGAATTTTACATAATTTTTGTAATCTACTCTTGCTAGATCTAAAACCATACTATATATAGTGTATATGTATATTTTGCATATATTTCCTGATATTTCTGTTTATTATGTTTTGAAATTTCTTTCTTTATTTTATACAAACTTTTTATTATTTAACACACTGAACTTAAAAATTGGAATGTCCTTAATACAGAAAAAATTGACATTAAAATAAAAGCCAAAAATTTGAATTAAATCTTAGTGTATGTAAAATTAGCACTAGTCATAAATATTAATGAAATATTATTGTATCCATTCTTCTTTGTGTTGAACCCACATTTTCATCACACAATCACTTTGAAACAAAGCCTCCGTCAGTCTTATTAAACCCAATGCAGCAACCAATATTAGTCACGACAACAATGTATTGCCCACAAGGCCGGTTTAGAGTCATTACTACCTTACAGTTCTTTTGGGTTCAAGGAAAATATCAGCGCAAATGTGGGGAGAACATGCAAACTCCACATACTGTATATAATGAGCCAGCCAGGAGTCAAACCCAGCTCTATAAAACTAAGAGCCAGCAGCACTAATCAATGCATCACCCAGTAGTCATTGTTTCTATTCTTCATTTAAACTTACTTACATTTTAAATTTTAAATGACATTTAAAACATAAAGCATTAATCAATGTTTTAAGTAGCAGCATTCAATTTGAGTAAAAAAGCTATTTATAATATTATATCCTGCATCAAAAAAATTTCTGTATCCATCTTTTCTTTATCATTGTGACAAGGAGCATTAACTCATCCTAGATGCAGCTAATATAAGGCAGGAAAAACCAAGTCTGGACTGGACTTGAATTGTGACAGTACAAGATAATCGAGGAAGTTGTTTTATTTATATGATCATATATACAGAGAGCATAGTAAATTAATTGGAATATTATACAAAAAGTGCATGGGTAGCAGGTTACACTTTCATATGAGAATGGCAGTTTATAAAGTATATCAATGAACAACTACTGTAAGTTGTCACTATCTTTTTGGCAATCAAGTAAGTGAGAATGGCAGTTTATAAAGTTTATCAATGAACAACTACTGTAAGTTGTCACTATCTTTTTGGCAATCAAGTAAGTGAGAATGGCAGTTTATAAAGTTTATCAATGAACAACTACTGTAAGTTGTCACTATCTTTTTGGCAATCAAGTAAGCTTCATGGTTCCAGTTTGAGAGAGTTCAGATGCCTCAAAGATGAATGAAGTTTCAAGAGACAAGTTAATAGGCTTTAGGACAGTGAGATGCCCCAGAAGCTATCTTATGTAAAGCAGAATAGGTAACTATCCCTCACTTAATTTTGCAGACTGCTGTGTTTGGGGTTACAGGATGCTGGTGGCAATGCTGGCACAAAACAGCCCTGGGTGAAGTAGCATTCTATCATCTGGTACACTCATGCACCCACCTATAGTCATTTTTATAAGGTGGGAACTTACAAACTAAGACACCCTCAGACTGGGATTCAAAGTTTGGACCTTCAGCTGTTCAGCTGCATTTATCACTGAGACAAAATAATGATGATTATTCCTTGCATGATATTAGAAACATTTAGTTTATAAAAAGAATGTTTACTGTTATCTGAATGCTAAATCACATCCATGGGTTCCCAGACAAGGTTGACTGACATAAGCAATACCATTCTGAGACGAGGGGGAAACACAGTCACTAATGGTATTCTGTACTTTCTCCACAGCCTATAGAAGGTGACAAATAAGGGCATTTCCACCCAGCTGTAACATGCAGAGCAAGCACCGCCCCTTCTGGCTGATCCGCCATATAAAGCAACGGCATGAAATGTGGCAACTTTATGCTGACCTGGACCTGAGTCCGCTAAGAGCCAGAGACACTTACAAGAAGGAACAGAGCATGAGAAAGCCAGAGTGACTGACTTTACATCAGTGTCTTTTAAGTTGTGTGTTTAAGCACTCATTTTTGTTTCTTTATTTTTGTTCAATTAAACAAGTAACCAGGGTGGTACCCCAATACTTCTCCCTGTTTCCTCATAACTGTCCACATAAGTTAAGAGAAAAAAAAGTCAGACTAATCTGTAGTCATTTAGTTGTTAATAAAAGCAGGTTCATTTTACCCGGTATACACTGTATGTGAAAACTTTTTCGAACACTTGACCTGCTGGAAATCATATTCCAAAACTATGGGCATTACTAAAAATAACCCCATAACCCCCCACCCCACCCAAACTTCTGGAAAGGATTCCCACATTATTTTGCAGTGTGTCTGTGGAAATTTGTTACTATTCAACCAAAAGAACATAAGGTATATGAGGTCAGGCTGATGTTGGACAAGAAGACCTGGCTTGCAATTTAAGTTCAGATTTATCCCAAAGGTAAAACAGGGTGGAGATCAGGGCACTATGCAGGTCACTCATGTTTCTTCACACCAAACTCGTCAATTGATGTCTTTATAGACGTGGCTTTGTGTACAGGAGTACAGTCATGCTGGAACAGAAAAGGGCCTTAAATTGTCGCCACAAATTTGGAAGTGCACCATTGTCTAAAGAGTCTGTGTATGCTGTAGGATTAATAGTACCATTCATTGGAACTAAGCAGCTTCACCTCAAATGTCTAAATCCTGAAAAACAGCTCCAGATCATTATCCCTCCTCTCATTATCTGCCGAACCCAAATTCATCCATCAGACTGACAGATTGTGAAACATGATTTGTCACTCCAGAGAACACGTTTCCACTGCTCCACAGTTCAATGGCGCCATCCTTTGCAGCACTTCCAGCCAACGCTTGGCATAGTGATTTCAGAATTATATGCATGTGCTCAGCCATGGAAACCAATTTCATGAAACTCCTGGCACACATTTCCTTTGCTTTGACTGAACTGTTGTTACTCCTAAATGCATCCACTTCACAATAATAGCACTTACAGTTGATGGAAGCAGGTTTAGCAGAGCAGAAATTTCATGTACTAATGGCAAAGGTGGCATTCTATGACAGTGCCATGTTTAAAGTCAGTGAGCTCTTCAGAGTGACCCATTCTACTGCCAATGCTTGACAATGGAGATTGCATGGCTTAGGTGTTGATTTTATGCAACTGTTAACAGTAAGTGGAGCAGAAACACCTGAACTCAATAGTTTGGAGGGGCGTTCACATACTTTGGCTATATAGTGTATTTAAGTCTCACACAATATATGCCATAGTATGCAAAAGTCATTTTGTAAACTTAGATGGTGAAGGCTTTCATTTAGTAGATTGTGACATTGCCTATTTTTAAGTAAAGGCAGTAATACCAATTTGTAAATATTGCCTGTTTTGTCCAGGATTCAGAAAGCAGATGACCGTATACTAAGGTACCCTGACAGTTCAGTGGATAAATTGAATACCGATGTGAATATGATAAACGTTTCCATTATCTGAAGTCCATTTCTACACATGAATTTTCTAGACCCACACTTACCACAAGGGGTGAGGATCTAAAGATTATCCCGGGAACATCAGGCACAAACTAGGAGCACAGTTTTGTTGGAGAGATTAAGATCAGAGTGCCGAACAGAGTACTTGGAACATTCAATATATAAGTATCATCACTGCTTTTTTTTGTAAACAAAAAGGTGGCAGTAGGCATACATTGTGTTTGGATCAAGTTTAAGGTACTGTTAAGGTAAATAGTGGCAGAGAGTTCTACCACTGCATATTTTGTCTATTTGATGAAACATAGCGTTTAAAATTTGAAATTGACAAATTGTCAAGGGTACCGTACTGCATAATATTAATAATAATTCTTTACATTTATATACCGCTTGTCTCACAACTCAAAGCACTTTGCAAACTTCATGCAGGGAGATGAGAACCCACGATCTCTTTGCTTGATGAAACTGGAATACAACTAAAACTCATTGCACAATTGATTATAGAATCATTTAATGTAAAGTTGATGGCACAATCAGTCATCGTAGCCAAGGTGCTGGTATGCTGTAAAGTCGTGCACTGTCACAAAAAGGCCCTGAGTATCATAAAGGAAACAAGACAAAACAGATGAAAAGTTTTAGTCCCTTTGGTAACCACCTTTAATGTATCAAAAGTCCATTGAACTGTAAAGTAGAAAAACACAAGGAGAATGGACGTTGAATGTCATATTCAATTCCGTTACAGAAAGCTTTTCTTGCTGGGAGCTCCATCTTCCGCAGAAGCTGGTCCAATAATGAACTGAGAATGAGGTCTCAGATTAAATACTGTCAGCACAGGAAAGGAGGATGGGGATTATGGTGTGTAAGTAGAAGTGATGTCAGTTCTGTGAATTTCCCTCCACTCCAAGGATGGAAATGGACAGAAAATTGACTGTGTAACACCTCTAGATATCCCCCCACGTTCCTTTTGCCAGAGCTCATGAAACACTCCTGATGCCTGCTTGACTGACTGTATTTACATAGTGGATATCAAAGGTTTCCACACTCTTATTAAAAAGATTTTAGCAGTTCTTTATTTTTATTAAGGTCTTGTAACCAACAATATTTAAGTAAAAAAGAAAAATAAATAAATAAAAAGAAGCCTTCTACCTTAACTTAACAATGTACAATTGGACACAAATAAAAAGTTATTTAAGTATATGACTTTAGAACATCTACTCTCAATGCATTACATTAAAATTAAAATGCTTATTTTCAGAATGCACTCAATATATTATAAATATTTTACTTTGTTGTGCAGTCCTGAAACAGTGGTTCTCAGACTCTTTGATTAAATTAATAATACAGGAGACAGAGCGGGAACATAATGTATAGCAACATTTTCTTGATAGAGGATACAAAGGTTAACCAATGTAAATCTCTTGTTGCTTAATGCGTAATGAAGCACAACATATAAAGCAATTGTACTCATGATTAGCACATAGGAGAGAATAAATTAGCCAGCCTACATAAAGCGTTTTGAATAATGACGCTCTCAGTGACCTTATCATAATGTCACCACACCCTACAATGGTTATAAACAGGAGTTCAGATAATTGTTTCAAATCTTTTAATCAATGATGGTTTTTAAATTAGCAGTTTCCATGGCTTGTTAGTTTGAACTGACGATAAGATGGAAGATAATCACTGAAATTTTAGCAATTAATATCTTTCCATGCCAATGTATTAAAATAAAATATGACACCAATATTTGTATTATGATGATTTTATTTTCAAAATATATCCCAAGACCAATTATTTAATCTTTAATACAGACTGCTTTTTTGCTGTCTATTCTTGATAAAATAGCAGGTGAACACATCAACATCACTATTTTAATTAAGATGTGTTTATAATTACATATCTTGATGTCCTCTCAATGGACCGTTAACTGCAATCTTTCATTTCATGCTATTGTTGCTTGACTAGTTAGAAGTGAACAAACTATGAATAAAAGAAAGTGTTGATTCCTACGTGTGTAAATCTGCTTGCCCTACAGCAAGGGTAATTGGATTTTTGCAGTGTGGCAGACTAATGCAATAAACTCCAGGTCTATCCTAGTAGTCGGCAATTGATGTGAGGGCATATGTGTTATAGGTAAGTCCTCTCAGTCCTGTTTTCCAGAGAGAAATAGAATATGACACCTTTTACAAAAGAAGGAAAAAATAATTCAACAGTAGGATAAACAGAATGGAAGAGATTAGTGGATGTTGAAGCAGCAATAAGACACTCAACATCTACAGTGCATAAGAACAGCATTCACCCAGTTGTAAGTTTTCAGGGTTTTTATTATTATACAACATTAAATAACACTGTTCTGCAGAAAAGACCCTGTAATGTCAAAGTGAAAACAGATTTCTACAAAGAGGTCCAAATTAATTACAAATATAAAACATAAAATAATTAAGCACCTAAGAATTAATTCCCTTAAATTCAGTATTTAGTAAATGTACCCAGGACAGTAATTCCAGCCTTGAGTCTCTGTGCACAGGTCTCTCTTATCAGATTTGCTCATCTGCACACTGTTTTTTCCCTGTTCTTCTTTGAAAAACTGCTCAAGCATTGTCAGGTTGCATGAAGAACATGAGTGAACAGCCTTTTTCATGTCCAGCCACAAATTCTCATTTAGATAGAGATCTGGGGCCTCATGTATAAATGCTGTACACACTAAAATGTTGCATATGCCCATTTCTGTGCTTACTTTGAGATGTACAAAAATTAAACTTGGTGTAAAGCCACACACATTTTTACGGCATGATGCCCCCCTTGCATACACACTTTTCTGCTTGGTTTTACAAACTGGCGGTACCCAGCATCAAAGCAGTGCTACTGTTTCTGCGGTCTGCTTTTCTTTTTTAGATTCACATCTATGATGCAGGTTTTATCAGATGTACCGAAATTAATTGCATATCATTTACAAATCTAATTCACTTGATTGTAATCATTCTGTAGCAATATAATGGGGCACGGAATGAATTAACTATTCCAACTACCATGGCTGCTTTAGCATTGTTAGAATACATCGCAAATGTAAGAATTAGAAGAGAGTGTGTATTTACAGATGATGACTGGCTTTTAAGTCAAATTTTGTGTGCTGAACTGGTGCAAGCTTTACAAAGGCAGACTTTGAGGAATTGTGCACTACCTGCTCCTTTGCAAATTCTGCCCACTCTCAGGTTTTAAGCCACAGGAGCTTTTCAAAGTGAACTTGCTGACGATTGGGTATTTCCCAAACATCACTGAGTCTTGCCATGCTAGCTGTATTGGATGGTATTATCCGCTTATCATCCAGATAGATAAGATTTCCTTACACTGTGGTTGAACTGAAAAACATAAAAGCGCAATTCATATCAATGTCCAGTTTTCCAAATGTAATCAGAGTAGTCAACTGCACACACATTGCTATTGCAACGCTGCTGGATCAAATACATTAGCCAGAGATGAATCACCAAAAGAATGAGCTGACATTACATCATATATAGCTGGAGAACCTACACAGTTGCAGATGCCTTTTCCAACTAGTGTGGCAAAAGGCAAGCAGTCCTTTTAAGGATAGCGACTCACCTCAAAGTAAAGAGCAGAGAACTGATCCATTATGGGGCTTGGTACCCTTGCTACACAAATCACCTTCAGAGAATGAATTTTCTTATGTAAGTAGAAAGCATTTCCACTCTATTAATGTACTGCTCTGTAGTCCGCAGAAATTGTGTCACAGTGTGCAAGCATGTACCTGAACAGATGCGATATGATGAACCTGACCCTGACCTATCAAATGATCAGCCAAGTCGGACAGCGTTACAACTTTGTTTTGAATATTATTAGCAGATTGTAAGAACAGGTAATCAGATTTTTAACCAATTCATTTAATTTGTGGTCAAAATCACATATTACATCCCTTATATTGCTTAGTTCATTTTGTGACTCTATAACAACGTCCGTCAGCACACAGCCAGCCTCCCAGCGGTTTCCAAGGCAGAAGTGTGTGTGCAGCCAGCACCCAAAGACAAGCTCGGCACAGCCGCACCATCGCTGCCTGAGAATTGCATGGGGGTCAGCTTTTGTAATATTACCTGAAAAAGAATAAACAGACAATGGGCTGCAATTTGCTTTTTCACATCGACTGTGATATCTGACCACTTTTCTTTCGGGCACTGTGCGACTTTCTGAACTTGAACTTTCGAGTGTCTCTGCCACACTTTTGTTGCTTATACCACTGTGTAAACCAACAAATAGTACATTTTTCCTTGCTTCCACTTTGTATTCCCTGAAATTCTTCTTTTCTTCACGTGCCTTTTCCATTGTTTTTTAAACAAACACAGAACGGAAGGTGATATTTATATTGATTTGGTGGGGCTGTAGGCATGTGCACATGCGTTAAATTTCACGTTTATTGGGATTCATAAAGGGGAAGTGCGTGGCACTTGACATGCACACAGATTTATGCATCTGGATTTTTTTGCGTCTATGCCCATTTCCACATTTGTCCGTACACCATGTTTTAGTGTGAATTCTACACACGCCATTATACATGAGGCCCCTGAGCTCTGATTTGTCAAGTCTATGACCTTAACATTGTTCTTTTTAGGCAATTACTGTGTAGCTTCGGCTTTATGCTTCAAATCTTTGTCTTGCTGGTTAATAAATCTTTTCCCAAGGTGCAGGTTTCTAGTAGACCAAACAGCATTAAGTTTTCCTCCAGGATTTCCATGTATTTTGCTGCATTCATTGTCTTCCAGAGCCTGCTGCATAGAAGGATCCACACAGCTTGATGCTGCCACCATCGTGCTTCATGGTAGGGATGGTGTGTTGTTGATAATATGAAGTTCATGCCAAACATAGTGTTTCGATTGATGACCACAAAGCTCAATTTTGGTCTCATCAGACCACAAAACTTTATTGTGGCTTTTTTCAGAATCATGAATGTGCCTTATGGCCAACTTTTTTTTTAACAGTGGCTTTCTCTTTACCACCCACCCTTGAAACTGTGACTGGAAAAACACACAGACAGCAGTTGCTGTATGCACAGTCTCTCTAATCATATCCACTGTAACTTGTAACTTCTACAAAGTTATAATAGGTGTCTTAGTGGTCTCCCACGCCAATTATTTTCTCACACATTCACTGAGGTTGTGTGGTTGGCCTGCTCTAGGCATATTATTTATAGTTGTGCAATACTTTTTCCATTGTTTTATGGTTCAATTCAATACAGTTTATGTTCTTATAGCACACTTTGTATAGTGCAGGCGCATAGCATTGTGACAAGTTCTCAGGTATTGTACAAGCATGAATTTTACAAGTTACTAAATATAGAACTGATACACAAGAAGTCACAGATTTGATAAAGCATACAGAAAAATAGTAGAGACTGATTAACATGAAAGGAAACCAACAATAACTTTCCATTAATTTATTGTCAAACTGTGGCCAGTTGGCCAATTTAACCAGACTTCAAGGGATCAAGGAATCAAAATATCAATGACTTTGATATTTTCTTGCATTCATCCCCTGTCTTGTGCTTTACAATTATGTTTTCATGCAGCTGCGTGGAGTGTTCTGTTTGTCTTCATTGTGCAGAATTGTCCACAATACTGACTTACTGACTCACCACAGTTGGACTTTCCAGATACAGGTGCATTTATATTGCAATCAATTGAAGCCCCATAACTACAGACAGGTGATCTCCATTGTATTATTTATGTGACTTCTATAACCAATTGGCTCTACCAGTGAGGATTTAGGTGTGTCATGTTAAATGGGATGAATACTTATGTGATCATGTAATTTGTGTTTTATCTTTAATTTGGCTGATTTTGCAGAGATCTATTTTAACTTTCACATTCAAGAGTCTTTTTTCTGTTGATCAAAGTCAAAAATCCAAAATGGAATCAAATGTTGTATAACAACAAAATGTAAAAACTTCCAAAGGGTGAATATTTTATGAAGTTAAGATCTGTCATGATAAACTGATGACACCAGTGTGTTATGATTTGGGTTCATTTATAATATTTTTTTGTCTCATTATTCTGGGTTTTTTTTCAAGACTTTTTATTTTCCATTTTTGGGGCACTGATTTAATTTGTGATATTCATTTTTTGTTTTGAAGTTGTGTTAATTAAACTACAAAGTATTCACAGTTTTTCCAACACCATTTTATACATTCTTTGTATACTGTTGCTCGGGTCACAGACTTTGATAGTCACCATTATAAAGGTCATTACCAATGCCGTTCCTGGTCAACAGATATTGCAGATTCCACTAAAGAATTATGTGACTGTGTTTCTTTGTTTAAGATGTCCCTTTAACTTTGATTTCTCTACTGTGTTTGGGGCTTAATGTTTTGGCTTTGCTGTTTGATTTACTTGTACTGTATGTTATGGTTTCAAATTTAGCTTATTTTTGACTATGTTTCATCATTTTGTCCCAAATCAAATTCCTGGTATATCTAGGCAGGACACATTGCTGATGCATTTTAGAAGAGACCTTCAGTGAATCCTAGAAAGACTGTTTGATTGATTGAATGGTCAGGCAATTAAAGGTGGTTAATATCAGGAATAAAAAATTAAAGGGTCTGCACAAACCCATTTGTTTCCCCATAGTCTCTGAGACAAAGCATTTGCAAGAAGTATATGTAGCTTGCATTTTTTCAGTGCAATAGTGTGAGCTTTATTCAGTGCTCCATTTTTCATCCCTATCCCATTACAAGCATATGTTGAGTTAATCACCAACAGTACTTTAATGTGAGTAGTAACATCCTTTATATATTCCACAACTCTTTGGGGGCCGGTATAATTTTCTACACTACAGTGTGTTGGGCTGTGATGAGAGAGGACCAATGCACAATTTCAAATACATAATATAATAAAGGCTTCAGAGAATGTGTTTGGTAGAGTGGCAGAGCAGCTCTTATGGGGTGTAAACTTTGACGATTAGCAGTTTGTGCATTCATGTCAATCATTAGCACGCCAGGGTCTGTCATCAGCACAAATCCATCCCTATCCATTGTCACAAAAATGACTCCAGACAGATAAAAAGGTTTGGGGCAGCCATCCATATATTATGTTCCTGGCTGCAAAAGGTTGAAATAATCAAGTTGTTTACAAGACTGAGTCCAAAACAGAACTGACTATGTGGAGGTAAAATGGTTTTAAAGGCTGGTGGAGGAAATTATGTCATTTATGCCGGGACCGGAAGTGACGTCATCCGAGGCACCAGAACCGGAAGTGACGTCAAAAGGGACACCAGAACCTGACGAGATTTCCCAGGAATGATCTGCAAGGGACTGAGAGAGACAGTCAGCACACTCCGCCACCCCCTGGTTTGATGTAGCATTACCATTATTCAAATCCTTTAGCTGCCTCCTAATCGCACATGTGTGACACCATATATAAAAAGAATTGGAAATAGTGGGAGATATCAATAAGAAGATGAAAAGGAATAAATGGAGGGGTATGTGTGTGTGTGTATGAGAAAGAAAGAAAGAGAGAGCGAGCTAGAGGCAGGATCAGCCAATGCTATGAGAAATAGAGGCAGGTGGCAAGTGAATCTCAGAGAGGGGAGAGTGTATGTACCCAGCGCATGACAGGGCTGAAGAAGCGCAATCCTCCTGAGCGACGCTGAGGAGTAGGAGTGACCTGTTATGCGGTGTCACTCGCAGACGCTGAAGGACTAGTGACAGGAGACGTGTGTGTGTGTGGCTTGACATGGCACCTAATGGATGGTGAAGGACTGGCAATAGGGACCTGAGCTATGTGTTAATGGGATGACTGCACCTGTCGGCCAGATTTTAGAAGGAAGCATTGGGGCTCATGTTTGATTTTTGCTGATGTTTGATTTTTATTTGTACTACACATACTATAGCACTTTTCACCTACCTTTTTCTGACTGTGTGTGTGTCCTCATCTGCCTAGCTCATCTTCGATTTCTTTATCACCAGATCCAGGTTCAAGCTACCAAAGGATGTGAAGTCAACCCAGACGGGTAACATAGCTACATGAGAGACCAATTGAATCAACAGGACACACTCACATACCTTGTCTGTGTGTGCTTTCCTCCTATATCCCAAACACGTGCCTATTAGGTGAATTGGTGACTCTAGATTGAACATGCACAATTGTGTGTTTGTGTGTGCCAAGCTGTCCAAGATCAAGGTTCCTGCCCTGAGACTCCATGACTCTATTTTAAAAAGCATTTTGTTTTCCCTAAATGCAAATGCAAAAAAAAAAAAAAAAAAAAAACACCGGACAAGAGGCTGAAAACAGGATTCAAGGTAAATATAAAGTTAGTAAGAACAGTTAAGAACAGTACTTGAGCTAAACAGCATATGTGCACACTCAGCTTACATCCCCTGTGTCTCTGACATGTGACTACTACATAGTAAGCATTGCATAGTAACAGACATCAATAGGAGGAGTCAAGGTAAATACTATAGAAGAAGAAGAGCAACTCCAGGAATAGAGAATGGTATTGTGCAGGAGCCCAAGCCCATTCCTAGAAAATGCTACATTACTTTACATAATGATATAAAAAGCAACAATGAATAGTATCCATATAATATGAAAATGCGTGCCACCAATGTGACTCAAAGTGAAAATGTTTAGAGAAGATGCTTGTCATAAGGATGCTCTTTCTTAATGATTTATCACATGGTAGATCCACCTCTGAATCAACAGATACTTTTATGACAGTTTAACTGCCCAACCGATTGAAGGACAAGACTTTCAAAGAGGAAATGACAATAGAGATTAAATAGGGGAGAGAAGGCTACACAGCCACAATATTGCATCTTTTAATTTCTTTCCTTTTTTGCATGTGAATAATTTGCACTTTTTTTTTTTATTGGCAGATAAACAATAATGCAGCCCTCCACTGTTTTCCATTGCATGCATTATTGTGATCCGTATTGTAGTTTCAATGTTATTGCATATAACATTTTAAGTATAATAAGCTGTAATTGCCATTAAGTACACTGAATAAAAGTGAGCTACATAAGATTAAACTGAGCTGAATCACATCTTGGTGGTGGTAAAACCTCCATACAATGAAGCAAATAAAATATTCCTGGAAAGAACATCTTCCTGAGCACAGAGTACACCATAAACATACCCACATAAACAAACTTTAATGTGCTGTTGCCTTGTCCCAGGTTGGTTCCTAGCTTGCTTACTTCTGTTGCTGTCTTATTAATTAAATAAACAACACTTGACTTTTGACAGTCAGCCTAAGGTTGTGGCCATTCATGAATTGCATTGAGAATGCACGGTATATTCCAATTAAATTCCTGGAGTTGGAATTGAAGTTATAATCGGCTGTAAGGTAATGACACTTAACAAAATTGAAATTCACTAAATTCCAATTTAAAGACAGGGTATCTTGACGTAATAATATTATGAATCAAAAGCTAACCAATCAATTACAGTGTATTCAATCGTAATGCAAGTATTATGATAACATTGCAGAATTTGCTAATGCAATTTGATTTTTTTTTTACCTTTGATTCTGCACAATTATTTTCCGAAACAATTCTGTTGTGTTTGGCATTTGATTAACACAGTTTTACCCAGAATTACATATAGTCCTGGTGAATTAAATCAAGGTTTATGACTTCATATGGTTTTCTTTAACAGAAGAAGGAGAACTGTATCTGAGATGTTTGTGTGTGTGAAACTGGTGATTTAGTGTTATTAGTAGTTTGACTTTGGTTGAAATGATTGCCATTTAGCCACCTTGCCTCAACTGAAACCATGGAATGCATTTTCAATGTTGCTGCCAAGTCATTTGAGCCTTAGAAATGTAATTTAATTGATAAGAAGGTAAATAATAAAAAAGTATGAAATATATGAATAAAACAACACAAATTTACCAATAAAAAAAATCTCAGTGTTGTGTTTTGAGGTTTGAGGCATCAAGTATTACAGAATATCAGCAGGCTGCATACATTTCCTTCAGTTTCTGCTGTACTCTAGCTAACATTTATAGATGTCAAACTATCTTTTTTGGAAACATTCAAGCCATTCTTTCCTAGTGGAAACAAGGATAGTTTTCCACCAGTGTCTTGTTGCACCTTACCAACTTCAAATATTTATTTAGTATGTTTTAGATCAAGTATTCTTCATGCATTAAATACCACCTGAAATCTAGTCTTGACATTTAATGATGTTAAGTATATATTTTATTACCTGTAATTTGAGACATATACTAAGAAAAAAAACAAAAAAGGTTAAATTCAATTCCCTGAAATTTAAATTAATTTAATTTAATTCTATTTCCTGTAAATGTTTTTAAAATTCCAATTGTTTTCTTGAGTTACTTCATAAAGTGACTCCACACCTGTGTTTCTTGTCCTGATTCTGGCTTCATGCAAGTTAACTGCATGAAGGGCGGCATCAAACTTACCACAATAAAATTTCAGATGCCTGCAGTATCATAAATACTCTTTATTCCAGTCAGTCATGTCCTTTAAAAGAAAGGTATAAGTCCTTGGAAGATGAAATCAATTAAAAAATGTGAGGTATCTCATAGAAATAGGCTCTATAATACAGCATACGTTTCAGCCATCTGGCCTCAGCATCTGCAAAACCATGTAAGCTACAGTACAAGGCAGCCAGGTTGTCTCAGAATACAGATGGGAAAGAAGGGAAACATTTATGTAAGTGAAGCAGAAGTGCTCACTATTCAGCAAATAATTCTCATGAGGCAATACATGTGCTCTGATTACTTCTTAATAAGGAAAGAGGAGGAAGAGGCATGGCCTGCTTATAGGGTCACCTTCAAGATTGGCATAAAGATTCAGCATTTTGTTAACACAAGCAATTAGTCTGTAAGGGAATTCATATTTAAATTGCCATTTGCCCTTAGTAAGCGAAAGCACTTTATAAATTTGAAAAAAAAAATCCTGCACTGCATAATTGAAATCAAATATTAATAAAGAAAATATTTACCTTTTTCCTGTTGTAAAATTTGACTTTATGCAACTCATACTGAAATACTGAATTTTCCTCAATATACATTATTATAAGTATGGTCCTGAAAAGTTATTTAGTACATACAAGAAAAAGACTCATTTGTAAAAACTACATTACATATAAGATTGAACAAACTTGTATATGTATTCATTGATGTAATTGATCATGTTAGAACTGAGATGCCACAGCTTTGTACATGATCTAATACCATTTATTCTCAAAAATATTCTGATTGGTTGGGAAAGTCTGTACGCCAGATTCCAAAGATGACTCTGATGTACCCTTGTATAAATAACTGGGGTGTATGAGTGTGTGCACTATAGGACTCACCTGTATCCCATCTGTAATTGGTACCTACGACACATCTTGTGCTGCTGGACTAGACTATGGTTTCCCAAAACCCTCTAATGAAATAAGTGGGTTTGGAAATGAACTGGGAATAATTTTACAAACAGACTTGCATGGCTCTTCTTTTTAAGATATGTTTGGGAAAGCTGACACCAGGACTTGGTCGGACTACCCTTATGAAATTTAACTATGGATGTCAAGCCAGGTAAAGGTGCAATATTTATCTTCTCATCACTGAAAACTGATTTGTAGAGGTCCATTGCTTAGGCGCTATGTTTATGAACCAGTTTCTTGGTTAAGACAGCTTTCTTTTGATTGATACAGAAACAGACAAGTTTCTCACTGTACAATATATACAACATAGTTGTCAAAACCTTAGGGTATACCTTAAGTTATGAATATTTATAAGGGAATATTTTAGCACTTGAAGTCTGAAAAGAAAATAAGTCATGAAAAAATACGTAAAACAGCTAATTATTAACATGCATTGAAATCATACTTTCACTTCCTCCAACAATCCTGACTAGGATACAGGCCTACAAAGGTTAACTTGGTTCAAACTTAGTATTTGGAAGATGAGCTAAAGGCGGAATATGGCAGAATGGTCTGACTTTAATAATGTATTGTAAGGTCAAACAGATTTTGTCCACCAAATAATTTGAAAATGACAACCCTTTAATGTCTAACCCTCAGGTCAGATGCACACTGTACTTGTAAGAGCTGTTTTTTATTTGTCGTTGTTAGCGGACATAGAGTGAAACAAAAGTGCATTTTAGTAATGGTATGCACTGATGCAAATTACTGGCACCTCTTTCTACACCGTAGCTCTTTCTCTGACTTAAGGATAAAAGAAACCTTCACACCAACTTCAGAAAGAAGACTGTGATGGCAAAACAAACCTTTCTTCATTGAAATAGTTTAAGGGGTTTAAATAATACCAGCAATTTTTTTTTATTTTGCAGGAAATCCACTGACTAAGAATAGCATTTGTTGTATATGTGGATCAGTCCATCCAGAGAGCAATAATTAATCCAGTCAGTCAGTTTGTTTTCTTGGTTTACATCTGGGAATATGCATTTTTCTTTTCTAATTATCTAATTCAAATAATACTACTCCCTTTGATAGTTCAGTGGAAAGTTAATGTGATTGTCTGACATTTACTTCCAAATAGACAACAAACCAAAGTGCTAAGAATACATACAAGTACTTTCTTTAGACTGACAATTGAAAAAGGCATGTGCTATCAGGACAGTATATGCTGGCTGATGAAAATCTGATCATTGGAGAAATTAACAATTTGCATATTACATAGAATTATGGTATATCCATCATTCTGATTTTAATACTAATGTTGTGCTTCAACAACAACAAAAACAAATTCTACAAAAATGCCTATTATAGATGCAGTCCATAGGTATGTTCTCACAGGGGTTAAAAGATATGCAAAGTGTCAGCCTCGAGAGCAAGCTGAACTGGCATTAACTCTATTGCAGTTTATGTGTTTATTTGTCCCATTGCATGAGCTTTGACCTCTGACTTAAATTATTTTGTTTAGGTACTCATAGCATAGAAAAAAGATACGTTTGGTAGTACAAAGGGAAAATTAGTAAGTTTGTCCACCAGAATGCATGCTTATGCATTTCCAGTATTCTTTATTTTACTGTTTCTATAAATTTACCCTATTCTATGTTACTGTACATAATTATGATTTTACCATTAATGAATTGTTAATTATTGTAAGATTTGACTGATTATTTCCCTGCTATTGTTCCAGATATTAATGCTGGAAAGGTATAGCTCTTTTTCTGTAAACACACACTGAAACATAGTGTCTGAGTGTTACAATATTTGGTGAGTATTCTTAAATTGTTAGGTGTAATATAATTGTAACACATGTTAAGTTAGCTGCCTGGTCTTTGAGGTTTTATTTTGAAGCACACACTAAGTAATGGTGCTTAGCCTGAAGTTGCAGACATAACACATATAGCATATGCCTGCGGTTCTCAAACTGGGGGTGCAAAGTAACAAAAAAGGGGGCGCGAATGTTGCCATATGTGGCGTAATTTCGCTATTCGCAGGAAAATTTTAAACTTGTAGCGGTGTATTGGCAGCAAAAAATATAGCAATAAATTTTATTAGGGTTTCAAAAAAAACGTTAAGAGGGCGCGATTAAAACTGTTATGAAAACTCGGGTCGCAAATACTCAAAGGTTGAGAAATGCTGGCATATACTAAGAAAGCTCCTAGTTGAGGTTTTATCATAAAGCACATGCTAGTTAGTGTTTAACCTCTGAGGTTACATATGAAAAAGCGAATATTGGTCATAGTCATATTATTTTCCACCAGTATATAACCTAACACTAAAACAAAAAGTCAAGGTAATTCAAAATATTACAGTAATGTATAAAGACAAAATTTTACAGTAAAAGCAATCATTTGTAGTCAGATTAATGGTCCATGCTCCTATTCGGTTGGTTAGAAGACATGAGACTGTAGCAAAGCTGGTTGAGAGAAAACTGATATTTGTGTATTTGTGTATACTCAATACTTACTTTTTTACTAAAATACTTACTTACAGTGTATGCTCATTGGCTACTCAGCTAACTGATCAAAGATCACAGGTTGACTTGGATGGGACTTTTTTCCTAAATGTGATGCATCACCATAAGGATGTGCCATTTATACAATCTACCAAGTGACTTCTATCTCAATGATCCTTTGAAAAAAGAACTTTAGTGGTAAGCAATTGGAAACTGATGATAATGTACAGAATGCTATAAAATGTAATCCAGATAGCCTTGTAGTGTCTCAACAGCTTTCATATATAGCAGATTCACATTCACCATGATGTAAAAATGACAGTGATTGTTGGTTGTGGAGGGTCTACAACTTTCTTAGACAAAGCATTTTTATAAGTACTACCCAATGGACTACCAATGGTCTCAAGGTAAAATTGTTGGTTGGTTTGGACCTTGATTAAGAGTAGGTGTAGATCTTCTATACATTTTAATAAAAGGCAAAGCCCTCACTGACTCACTGACTGACTGACTGGCTGACTGACTGACTGACTCACTCATCACTAATTCTCAAACTTCCCGTGTAGGTGGAAGGCTGAAATTTGGCAGGCTCATTCCTTACAGCTTACTTACAAAAGTTAGGCAGGTTTCATTTCGAAATTCTACGCGTAATGGTCATAACTGGAACATATTTTTTGTCCATATACTGTAATGGAGGAAGCGGAGTCACGTATCGCGTCATCACACCTCCTACGTAATCACGTGAACTAAAAACAAGGAAGAGATTTACAGCACGAGTCAAACGCGGGAACGAAGGTAAATGACGTTAATTTTTGACTGTCTTTTAATACTGTGTAAGCATACATATTAACACGTGCAATTAAACGTGTGCATTTACGGGGTGATTTCTCAGGCTTAAAAGCTCGCCTTTTATCAAACGCGGGAACAAAGGTAACTGACGTTGTTCACTGTCTTTTAATACTGTGTAACCATACATATTAACACATGTGCAATTAAACGTGTGCATTTACGGGGTGATTTCTCAGGCTTAAAAGCTCGCCTTTTACTAAAAAGGTAAATGCAAAACTATTTTCAATCATTCTATGATCTGCTTCTCACAACTGAAGGCACCGTGGCTGATGTTACGTCACTTGCTGTCCAACCATGAGCTTTACCTGGTAGGTAACCGGACACTCACTTCACTCCCTTTCGGGAATCGAACCTCTGAGGTTTTCTTTTGTTCTTAATTAAAATTTAAAAGCAATACTTCACTGCTGCTAAGGCGCTCTAGCGCTGACGTCCAAGGTTCGATTACCGTAAGCAAGTGCAGTGAGTGTGTAATTACATTCACAGCATTCGTAGTCTGATTCACAATCTGATTGTATGGGTGGTTAGCTACCAGGTAACGCTTATACTTGGCCACCAAGTCAGGTCGAAGTGATCACTCGAGTAAAGGCAGCTTCACAAAAAAACTGATCCTTAACAAACTGTTATTAGTATATTTTCCCTCAATTTAAAAACGTTTTATTTTCTTCTTAATAAAAATTTAAAAGCGGTACTTCGCCGGTGCGAAGCGCGTGGATTTGACCGACTGACACATACAGACATATTCATGAGTGCAGGTACTTCTGAAAGAAAGCACCGTGTAAACCTAAAGTTTAAATTAAGTTCATAGACCTACAAAAGGTTGCCATTCATTTGAGGCAAGATTGCTTTTCTTCTGTACAACTATACGTTGCATTCTCAAGAGTGTGCTTGCACGGCTTCAGATATATATATATATATATATATATATATATATATATATATATATATATATATATATATATATATATATATATATATATATATATATGTATGTCTATATATAAATATGTAAGCTTATAAGTACTGCCTTACTTCTCTTTAAGAAAGGAAGATGTAATGATACTTGATTTAAACGATTCCATGTCTTCCTGGGTTTGCGTAGCTTATTGTCAATATCTTTACACCTGTTTTTAACACTTATTTACTGAAACGGGCTTTCACGAAAAAAGTTAGGGCTTTGCTACAGGATACACCCTCCACAAGTTAAGCAAGTAAAAATAAAATATATATTTCTGTTTTATTTAAACCTTTTAAGTTCATATGCATAGCCCCATTTGGCTGTTTAATTTTTTTTTTTCTTTCTTCAGTAATATTTAATCTCCTTAAAGAAAAAGAACATATCCATTTTACTTTTTTTGCATCTCTTTAGTAATATTTTAGTGTAAAAGGATAACCAGTATTTAAACCTTTTATGTTACTTTATACATTTATTTTACACAATGTTGAAAAATTAATAAGAAAGCTACATATTTTGGCAGCTGCTGCTTTCATTTTCAATGAAATGAAAAAAAGCTCTCCAAGACAAAACGTCAATGAAGAAGAAACAGTTTGCACTATCTAAAAATCAGAAACCCTCATTTATAAAAGTTTGCTGCAGATGACTTAACTGAAAATAAATGAATAGTTCCTATGTGTATAATACATATTTATCTATTTTACTTATGCCTTTATTCCACCAACTTACAACATCTGAGGTACAATTTGTTACATTACTTTTGTTTTTTGCAGCACAGGCAGGTGAAGTGACTTCCTCAGGGTCACACAGTGGTGTCAGTACCAGGATTTGAACTGACAAGCTCCGGGTTTGCTGAAATATTACTGAAGAAAGAAAAAAAATGAAAACGGGCAAATGGGGCTATGCATACAAATGTCCATCCGTCCATTATCCAACCTGCCATATCCTAAATACAGGAGCCAATAAGTGTATATATATATATATGTATATATACAGTATATATATATATATATATATATATACATACAGTATATATATATATATATATATATATATATATATATATATATATATATATATATATATATATATATATGTGAATGTATGTATGTATATATGTATGTCTATATATATATATATATATATATATATATGTAGATATGTAAATTTGTATATGTATATATATGTTTATGTGGATGTGTATATACGTATGTATATGTAGATATGTGTATATGTAGATATGTATATATATATGTATATGTATATATATGTTTATGTGTGTGTGTG
Source organism: Erpetoichthys calabaricus (assembly GCF_900747795.2). Classification (NCBI taxonomy): domain Eukaryota; kingdom Metazoa; phylum Chordata; class Cladistia; order Polypteriformes; family Polypteridae; genus Erpetoichthys; species Erpetoichthys calabaricus. The sequence goes on from NC_041396.2 coordinate 108,973,491, forward strand.
TGTGTATATTATATATATAAAAGACAGCAACACTCATAACAATGACAACACAATTACATTGACAATCATGTTACGTTATTTTTAAAATGTTTCCTTTTTTTTTTTTTCATAACCTCTTTAACACACTACTTCTCCGCTGCGAAGCGCGAGTATTTTGCTAGTTGTCAATAAATGATAGTATCAGAAATATACTGAATCATTATATTGTGCAGATAATGTAGCCATGAAGTTATTGGCAGTGTAACATAAACACTGAGCATATATTTGTTCACTCTTTGATTATAGAGTAACACTTGCATAGTTTCTTTCCTCTTACAATAATTTCTATTATTCTATTGTTTATTTTTTTTTTTGTTTAACTTGCCTTAAATGGTAAGGAAAGTTAGGCGTGGAAGTAAGTGAACAACAATATAATTGTAAGTAGAGAAGGATCTACAGTAAGGCCAGTGAAGATTAAGCTTCAAGACCCAAGTCAAGACACTTGAGGGGGTTCTAGCAATGTGTTAACATTTTTTTTTTGCAAAATTTGAAAAAGATATTTCAACCACCATAAGAGGGGCTATTTCTTCTTCCAGTCTAAGATCCCCATCATCAACTCTTGTGTCTGGTAATTTGGAGCAGCTGTAAGCTCCAGCTTACCAATCACGAAGGCTCATGGTTTCCCTCTCACATTGGTGGAAATAAGTCATTGATGCTGGTATAGGTTGTATACAATGCTTTGAGGTAACAGGGGAATGGGCCTCAGACCGTTGGCATTGTTGGGATTCACTAAACCCTTAACTACTTATACTGGTGTATTTTGTACACCAATCTCAGTGATTTTTGTCCAAAGTCCTTTTACTTGAATCAACTGGCAACATTCACCATCCATCCTCAGCTTGATTCACCACAAGCACAGTGTTGCAATGGTTTCCCCCCAGTGTGCACCGAGCCGGTTTTATGAGTGGATGAACAGTTGTAAGTTCCATATTCTGCATTTGGTACACTGCACGGGTACTTATGTATATATATGACAATGGTTAGATGTTCTTCTTGCAATAATTTTGTCTGCAAAAAACATTCAACAACTGAAGTGAAATGAGATACAGTACATGTGCAAATCCTGCAATGGATAAAAGTGTGACCAGTAATGAATGAGCAGTGGAGAAGTGGATCAGGTTTATTTTCAGATAGTCCTGGACTGTGTCATACTATTCATTAATATGGTATTACATTACGTTAAAAACATATACAATTTAAAATTATTGCAATATTTTATATTACAATTTCACAGTGTGCATATAAATAGCCATTTTAACACTGGTGCATAAAGTACACTGCATGAGAACTTATGAGATGAGAAATGATGTGAGTAGTTAGTTAGAAATTAGGATATGGGTAGTAGTGGGGCCCATATATGGAATGCTTCTGTGTACAGGTAAGTTATTTCTAGAATATCCCTGCTGCTCCTTGCAAACTTCCTATTGTCAAGAGAACAGAGCTCTGTGCAAAGCAAATTTCCTACAGTTTTGCCAATAAACACAAGACATCTAATCCACTTGAACCATCTTAGCTGCCTAGGCTACAACAACATCTAAAACCTTCATGGAGGCTAGTTCTATACAAAGATCCTTGTAACACTCTGATAGCACACCTAGTTGCTACTTGCTAGCTTGTAGTACAATATAACCCACTATATTTCAGGTATTTTTATAGCCATAAATTAATCCACACTATTCAGCTGTTGGATTTCTTCATTGCCAGAGTTTGTTTGCAAACCTTTTATTATTCTGTGTACTTATATGTGAACTATGCGATCGCCATGGTGAGAACTGAATACAAGAACATTTTTGTCATATGAAGTGGCCATCAAAGAGCATGCAGCCAAAAAAGTACAAAAATGCATTGTAAAAGGCCTGAATGATTGTTCATTTTCTGGATTTTGCGATGTACATGATATTTTCCTTTTTTCTCATTATAAATAATCACTTTTGTGCCTGATTTGGTATTTGTAACAACCTATTCTTTTTCCATAAAGAGTGTCTCAAAAACCCTACATCTGCCCCTGATAATGGAGCATGTAAAACAACAAGAGCAAAACATTTTTCTAAAATTGGCCTACATTAATTTAAACTGATCGGCAAAACATTGCTGTTACAAAAAAAATGGAGAAAAAGTTTTCATACAAATTATTATTTTTAAAAGAAAGTGTGATTCAAGAGGAAGGACAAGCCTGTTAGTGAACTCAGCCAAATCTATTTTTGAAATCTGCATCCTGTTTTGTTTCCTGCATCTGTCTTCCATGCTTTAACAACCCCTGCTGCTGGGCCCTTTACAGGGGGGTAAGTGATCAAATTATGTTACATTAGGAACTAACCCTCAATCAACAGGATATTCAACAAAATTAATTTTAAAAATAAGATCCCTTAATTTAGATTCATATATATTTATTTACTATTTTTTTCTTTTTTTTCTCCAGTTTAAATTTCGAGGTATGAGAATTGCTATCTTAGAGGTAAAGTAAATGTTACCTTTTCTTTCAATGGCAGAAAATGAAGCAATTAATATAAGGAGCATGGTATACAGTGCAGTGATTATATCTCTATAAAATTAGGTAAGTATATCCATTCATCCAGGAATAAATAACCAAATTAGGATGAATGTCAGTCAATTTCCCAGATGGAATACATCATGAAACTTGACAATATTTAGTTTAAATAGTCTAAAAACACAAGAACCAGTTTGGCAGCAGTAAATCACATTAGCCACTATGCCAGAAATGTAATAGGTATTTTTTAACCTGCTTACTTAATACTTGCTTTTACATTTAGAGATAGAGATAGAGATAGAGATAGAGATAGAGATAGAGAGATAGAGAGATAGATAGATAGATAGATAGATAGATAGATAGATAGATAGATAGATAGATACTTTATTAATCCCAAGGGGAAATTCACATACTCCAGCAGCACCTTACTGATACAAAAAAAAAAAAAAAAACAATATTAAATTAAAGATTGATAATAATGCAGGTAAAAAACAGACAATATCTTTGTATACTATTAATGTTTACCCACCCCGGGTGGAACTGAAGAGTTGCATAGTTTGGGGGAGGAACGATCTTCTCAGTCTATCAGTGGAGCAGAACAGTGACAGCAGTCTGTCGCTGAAGCTGCTCTTCTGTCTGGAGATGACACTGTTTAGTGGATGCAGTGGATTTTCCATAATTGATAGTAATATAATAATTAATAATTACTATAATAATAATTATAATTATAATAATGATAATTATAATAATATAATTACTATATTGACATTCTGGAGAAACCATTTGTACTCTGTTTTTTGGATGGCTGCTGCCATTTTGAGACATCCCGTGATGGTCACAGGAAACAAACATCACAGTAGACTTTGATTCCCACCCATAAAAGGTGGCAGAACACAACTTCTGAGACTTGTGCATTTAATCAGTTTTTGACTATCTTTTACAGGAAGCCAAGACCAAACAACTTTTGTGGTTGGCCATATTGCATGTTAGTTTGTCTTTGATTCTTGTTTAAATGTATTGGACTTTTAGTAAATATTATTTTGACTTCTCCCAGTATTCTGACCATTCTGTCTGCTTCATTTTTGCCTCTACCTTCTGGACACATCTTTTCAGTTATATTTAAGAGTAATTCCTTATAACCTTTAACAAAGAATTGTTAAAAAAAAACCCTATTTAGAAATTTATAGTATTATTTGACTCCGAAGACCAAAACAAAGACAAGAACACATGCTGCCAGGAAACCTAACAGATCTTAGTGCAAACCTGAAAATAATATCAGCACATTGACAAACTTTCAAGAGGTCAAGTCAGGTCAGGTTGGGGAGCATGCACTGGTACAGCACATTGCTGAACCCACCACATGACAAAACAACTTAGGATCCTGACTGGCAACCCCCCAAGCATACACTCGGTCCAGTGCCACCCTCCGGAAATGACCATCAATCTGCCACAGCCAGGTGTTACGTGGTAGCCCCCCTTACGATAGTCCAGCTACTCGGGACCTCAACAATGAGGATCCTGCGAACTGGATCACCCTCAGGGAATCACACCACATGGCCGTAGTGCTGCAACTAATGCTCCTTCACAATGCAGGTAATGAGCCTCATTCAGGACTCCATGAGCAACCATTCATTCAACACAAAGTCAAACCAAGGATTCTCTGGAGAGACACAGTACTGAAGGAGTCCAGTCTTCATCTCAGGTCACTGGATAGCATCCATATAGCAAGACAGGAATCACCAGGGGCCTCATCCATAACGGCATGCGTAGAATTCACACTAAAACATGGCGTACGAAGAAAAGTCTAAATGTGCGTACACACAAAAAATTCAGATGCACAAAACTGTGTGTAAGCCAATTCCATGCACTTCCACTAACAAATCCCAGCCAGCATAAAATGTAATGCTCGTGCATCTGCCTGCCGCCCCTCCCAGACTCCTCCCAGAATTATGCCTCTTTGAATATGCAAATCAATATAAATATTCCATTAAGTTCAGCATTCTGTTAAAAGACAATGGCAAAAGCACGGGGAAAAAAGAAGAATATCAGCAAATACCAAGTGGAGGCAAGGAAAAACGTATAATTTGTTGGTGTAAGCAGTTGTATAAAAAACAAAAGGAAGTTGATTGAAAGTTCAAGTTCAGAAAGTCGCACAGTGCCCGAAATAAAAAAAAAGTCTTATCAAAGTCGCCGTGAAAAGGTGAGTCGTAGCCCACCATCTGAATGTCATGTAGAAGCGTATTAGGGTACAGAGAAAAGAAAAAAATTGGGACACAGTGGGAAACAAAGGCTTCAAAATGTCAACTTTAAACTTCATCTTAAAATCATTTAATTTACTAGTTTTTCTAAGCCCATCGTAACTAAAGTAGCACGTTAAATGCTTTGCATTCTATGTGTTTTTCTATGTGCTCTATGTGTGTCACTCACTATGTGCTTCTTAAACGGGCTTTCTCTTACGGCCTCAGGACACAGAATGCATTACATTTATGATATTACAGCTCTCTGAACAATTTAAATGCTAAGATGTATACTTGATATCATTTTCATGATAATAGGAATTAAAGCATGTATTAAACATGGGGGCACGGTGGCACAGTGGTAGCGATGAGCTGGTGCTCCATCCAGAGATTGCTCCTGCCTCTCGCAAGATGCTTGCTGCGCGCGACCCTCGATCAAATAATTTATTGCAGTAGTACTGTCTCTTTCAAACATACTAACCCCCAATTCCTATCCTTCCTTTTCTTTCTCCAAGTAACCAATTGCTTAGAATGCTGATTCTTCAAAACTTTTAAGGAACATTGAACAACAACAAAAACAACATTTATTTATATAGCACATTTTCATACAAATGATGTAGCTCAAAGTGTTTTACAAAATGAAGAAAGAAAAAAGAAAGAAAAAATATAAAAATAAAATTAGGCAATGCTAATTGACAAAGAATAAAGTAAGGTCTGATAGCCAGATGAGGGCAGAAAAAATAAAAACAAAACTCCAGAGGGCTGGAGAAAAAAACAAACTCTTCATAGTACATGTTTGATTATTCCATCCATCTATCCATCCAGAGTTGCGCCAGTCCCAGCAAGCATACAACGTAAGGCAGGAACAATCCCTGAACAGGGTGCCAGTTCATCTGTACTGCTACACCACTGTGCCCACACATTTAATTATTAACAATACAGGTAGTCCCCAAGTTATGGACATCCGACATACAACTTACGAATGGGGCCACAGCTGCTCCTTCATCTGTCTGGGAGACGCTGCTCCGTTATCTTCGGCCTGGGGACACTGCAAGCGGTGGCTGGAGAGGGCAATTTTGCCGCTCGCGCAGTGTAGGGTCCTTCGGACGGCTCTGACTGATGAATGGGGTGGTGGGAGCCGCACCCCATTCATTCTCAGTGGGCGGCTGGGTGCTTGGCAAACAGTGACCCGGGGTCCATAGTCGCTGGGGCCACAGCTACCGCTCGTGTGCAGGATGGAGGCTTGATGGGGCAGTTTGCTGCCCGCCCACCATGCCTCCGCAGCTACTGCTCCTGACTGGACAGAGGCTTGATGGGGCAGGGGGTGGTGTTTCACTGCCCGCCCACCACACAGCCTTGCAGTGTCCCTTGAACGGCTGCCACGTTCGTTCTTGGTGGGTGGCTGGTGATGCTGCAAGCGGTGACCCAGTTGTGGCTGAACGTAGGCCATTGAGGGTGAATGGGGCGGCGGGGGGCAGCATTGTAGTGTGCCTCGGGTGGCTGCCTGTTGAATGGGGGGCGGTGGTGGGCGATTCACTACCCACCTTTGGCCACACCCTCTTCGTTCTCGGTGGGCAGACGCTGCAGGCAGCATACTGCATACAAGTGGAGGTGACTGTGTGTGAATGGTGAATCGCCCCTTGCCGCCCCCATTCATTCCCAATAGCAAGCCTGCTTGTATTGTTATGTACATAGCAGGAAGTTGTCTCTCGTCGGTACACCAGACATGCTGACAAGGTGTGCCATCCTGCTGTGTACAGTGCTGTGCAGAAGAGCTCATCTTAACCTTTTGTCTTCACCCTTCAACAATGTATCTGAAACACAAATCTGATGCAAGTGCTGGTGATACAGTAAAGAAGAGAAAAAACATCGACATGGAAAATAAAGTAGAAATAATAAAAAGTTCAGAGAGAGGTGAAACTCCATCATTCATTGGCAGAGCACTTGGTTACAGTCGGTCAACAATAGCATTTATTAAAACAATGAACCTGTTCTGACTTACATACAAATTCAACTTAAGAACAAACCTACAGTCCCTATCTCGTATGTAACCCGGGGACTGCCTGTATACATTATTTAAAAGAAGTAAAACATTTATCTATATAATGTAATATACATACTTTAATGCATTTAATCTTAAAAATAATATCAAGAGCTCCAAGAAGATAGTGTTTGAAAACCTAAATCAACTTAGAAACCAGTCATCATCATCTGTAAATACGCTCTTTCTTCTATTGAATTGAATTGCATTCCTTTATTGTTATTGTATGGTACAATGAGATTCAATATGCAAATCCTCCATAAACTTATCTATACTAATAAAAGGCAAAGCCCTCACTGACTCACTCACTCACTCACTCACTGACTGACTGACTCACTCATCACTAATTCTCCAACTTCCCGTGTAGGTGGAAGGCTGAAATTTGGCAGGCTCATTCCTTACAGCTTACTTACAAAAGTTAGGCAGGTTTCATTTCGAAATTCAAAGCGTAATGGTCATAACTGGAACATATTTTTTGTCCATACACTGTAATGGAGGAGGCGGAGTCACGTATTGCGTCATCACGCCTCCTACGTAATCACGTGAACTAAAAACAAGGAAGACATTTACAGCACGAGTCACACGCGGGAACGAAGGTAAATGACGTTAATTTTTCACTGTCTTTTAATACTGTGTAAGCATACATATTAACACATGTGCAATTAAACGTGTGCATTTACGGGGTGATTTCTCAGGCTTAAAAGCTCACCTTTTATCAAACGCGGGAAGAAAGGTAACTGACGTTGTTCACTGTCTTTTAATACTGTGTAACCATACATATTAACACATGTCCAATTAAACGTGTGCATTTACGGGGTGATTTCTCAGGCTTAAAAGCTCGCCTTTTACTAAAAAGGTAAATGCAAAACTATTTTCAATCAGTTTATTGAAACGCTCCCGTTAAGGATTGCAATAACATATTCGCGAGATAAAAGAACGAAGTGGGGGGAAATGGAGGAACAGCCGCAAACAGCGAAGAGCAAAAAATTAATTAAACAATTGAGAACGGAGCGAGTTAAGCATACAATCATGTTCATAAGGGAAACAAAGCACGGTGTAAAACGTAAGTTTAAATTAAGTTTATAGAAACGCTCCCGCTGCGGATTGCAATAACATATTCGCGAGATAAAAGTTTAATGAGAAGACATGAGGTATAAACGAACCACACGCTGTGGCGCAACGTGAGGGGCAACAGTTTCAACCATTCTATGATCTGCTTCTCGCAACTGAAAGACGGCACATGGCGGATGTTAGCCGACTTGCTGACCGCAACGTTAGGGGCTTCAACTATGGCACTGACGCCACATCTCAGTGCCAACACTTTGCAGACTGTACTTAAAAGACACGCCCTCCTCACTGGACAGTTAAAAAGACCAATCAAACTAACGATGACATCAAGTATTACCCAATCAAAAGTAGGAAAGGAGGCATCTTCATAAAATGCGTGTGGGATGATTTGCATGACACGCTGCTTAAAAAAAAAAATTATAAAAAAAATACGGGATAAATCCCGTCCAGTATTGATTCAAAACGGGACGCGCAATTTAATTCTCACACGCGGCACGATTCCGTATTTTAAAGGACGGGTGGCAACCCTACAGTGCCAGGTAACCACCCATACAATCAGATTGTGATTCAGACTAGGAATGCAATGAATGTAATTACCCCGATCTACATACAAGGCGAAAGTCTTGCAACATTCAAAGATGATGGTTTGGGATAATTAGAACTTATTAAGTACACCATGGAACATGAAAGAGCTTATGAAGCCTTGAACCGAAAAAAGCAAGATCTCAGAGATCGTAAAAAAAAAAAAGGAGGTAATGTCGTTTTACTCGCTGTAGATTTTAGTCAAACATTACCAGTTATTCCACGAGGGAGACCAGCAGATGAACTCAACGCGTGTTTAAAATCCATGCTTCTCCCACGGTCGGTTATATGTCGCGTGTTCTCGGGTAGGTACACCAAAAAATTTATACATTTAAGCATGTAATGGGCAAACAAAAAATGAGGTATACCCGAAGGCACTGCAGTAGTACTCAATGTAACTTTACTTCTTAAATGTTAATGTTTTACTGTTTAATAATTTATACGCTTCTTATATATTGTTCAAATTCTTTTATCAAAATACCAGTGACAGCGCAATGCACGATAACATGGAGTGAATACACCATACGCATCTGCCCACGGCCGCCCTGCTGTGCGCAGATAGGAGTTGATTCTAAAATAAAATAAACATAAAAAGAGTAATACAATCATCACCCATAAAGCGGATAGCAGACATGACGTATTATATGTGTACCAGATTTCAAGTCAATAGGTGAAACGGTTTGCAAGCTACAGGTGATTTCAAATCCTGGACAGACCAATGAAAAGCCACGGTAGCAAATTATAGAAGAAGATTTTACTGTTTAATAATTTATATTTATATGAAATGTGCTTCTTATATATTACTTCATATTCTCATATGATAATGATGTTAATGTTGTTTATATTGCTTTCTATGTTATTGTAAGTGCATCTATGTGTGTATATGTATGTATGTATGTGTGTGTATATATATATATATATATATATATATATATATATATATATATATATATATATATATATATAAAAAATATATATATAAAAAATATATGTGTATATGTATATATAATATATCTGTATATGTGTGTGTATATGTGTATATGTATATATATATGACAGCAACACTCATAACAATGACAACACAATTACATTGACAATCATGTTACGTTATTTTTAAAATGTTTCCTTTACTTTTTCATAACCTCTTTAACACACTACTTCTCCGCTGCGAAGCGCGGGTATTTTGCTATATATAATATATCTGTATATGTGTGTATATGTGTGTGTATATGTGTATATGTATATATATATGACAGCAACACTCATAACAATGACAACACAATTACATTGACAATCATGTTACGTTATTTTGAAAATGTTTCCTTTACTTTTTCATAACCTCTTTAACACACTACTTCTCCGCTGCGAAGCGCGGGTATTTTGCTAGTTTCCCTATAAAATAACAGTAATAATAATAATAAGAGAAGAAGAAGAAGAAGATAAAAAAACAATGAAAAGTATGAAAGGCAGCCATGCAACATGTGACACCTCAGCACCACACTAGTTCAGATGGAATGGAACCAATCTGCGGTTTTTTATGGTGGCTGGAATGCCAATTCTGCCACAAACCCCCACGTTTTTTATCTGCAGGTTGGAGGACCTGCTTGCAGGGCTTGATGCAGATTAATGTCATACCCAGGTCATCTAATATTAAATTATAATATGACCTTGAGAGATGCTCTGGACACAGTGGCTCCCCTTAAAACAAAAGGGATCAAAGCACATAGAAACTTACTCTGGTTTAATGAGAGCACCTAAGCCCATAAATTAGAGTGTAGATAGAGAACAACAAAGCTGCAGGTCTTTCAAATTGCATGGAGTGAGAGTGCTAAAAAATATAAAAAGCTCTCTTTAAAGCCCACTCAGACTTATATTTTAATATAATAGATAATTACAATAATAGTACTTGTGTACTCTAACTTTTAAGTCTTAAGCTAGTAGTCAGTAACTCTCCAATGAGGACATACAAGTAATTATCTAGTTCAATTGGCTGTTAAGTCTCAATTTTTGCTTTCCCACAGGGAGGATGCAAAAACTTTTACAGCCCATTTGACACCTTGGTGGTGTATGCTCATGGCTGCCTCACAACAATAAAGATAAAGAAAAGTGTAAAGATATTATTATGGTGAAGATTACAAAAAAAACAAATGTTCAGTTATAATCTACAAATCTTTACTGTAACTGAAATTATACTTTAATTAATATAAAAATAAAACCTCTTGCCATGTATTCGTGGCACAACTTTTTTAGCCTTGACTTCCCGGTTCTTATTTTACCGACAAACCAATTGTTGACTTCTGGTATCTGACAAAAAACATAAATCTGACTGTCATTGTGCAGATGATGCCATACAGTTATTATGATGTATCCTTAGCCTGTACCTATGATCTTCTACTTTAAAATGGTGTTTCACTTAAAGCATTGTGCAATGTAACACAAACAAAATAGACACCATAACTTTCCATCTTTCATTGTAAAACTGGTGCTAAGCCACAATCATAGTGACCTGTAAAGAACACCTCTCAGAGTCTCATGAGAGCTTGATTGCATGAATTTTAAACAGGATCATTCAATAACTAAGGTCTTTTGTAGCATATTTTCTTTTAAAATATGCATAAAGATTACACTTTCCGTGGGCAGAGTGGCCATCAGGAACACCGTGAGATTTCCTGTTGAGCTGGTCGAGCTGCTATGCACACCATTTCAAATTTTCATAAACAGATGCACTTGCATTTAGTAAATCCATAAAAGGACACCCCCTCCCAAAGTGATATAACCCTAATTTGCTCGCAGGTATCCATTTTAGAGGTAAAATTGGTGACCACTCCGCAAATAGTACAACCCTATGTCCGTCCGTCCGTCCGTCCGTCCATCCATCTTTTTATCCAGCTCACTGCATTTAACCATTCTACAATGGACACCAAAGGTAAAAGAAAAAGCAATGCAGTACCAAGAAACCAAGGATTAAGTAAAAAAAACAGGTAGTTAAGGAAGATACAGTGTAATGAACAAAAATATCAGAATTATTTTGAACAGTGAGAAAGGTTGTCATCCATTAACTTCACAACACTGCATTAAATCACAACTTCTGTAACAGTAGGTGACAGCAAAGTTGCTAGCTAGCTACAGTAGCAAATGTGATTGCCTCTGCCATATTACCTAAAATTATGCAGTGAGTTTCTAGGATTATTAACATGCTGTGTAAAGCAGACATAGATGTGCGGTGCTTCACATGACAACGCTGTTAACACACTACATAGTATCAGTCATATTAATTATTTAATTTTTGTTATTAAAGATGGTTGGCCCTCTGGGAAGGGAGGAAGTTAGTTTAACTGCAGGATTCATGCCAGAGATGGGAGAGGATTGTATTTCCGGGTACATATCAGAGACTACAACAGCTGAGGAGGATAAAGAAAAATATTCAGGCAAGTGAACAGAATGCATCGAAGGACTCTTCAATTAATTTGTGCATCCCCAGTCCCAAGATCTTTATCTATTTTTCTATTATCATCTCCACCAATTGCCAAGACAGGGCATGTTGTGTATGAGGTAAAAGTGATTGGATAGCATGGCCTTAACGATCAAGAGTACAAATTTGAAACTACCTGTACTGTATAAGACAATACTGTTGAGAACACTGTAAATAGGACCCCTGCTTGCACGAACATTTATACGAGTGCATGGAAAAGAGCAAGAGTCAAGAATTGTGTATGTCTCTTTTCTTTTGTTGGTAGTTACAGTGGTGGCCTACTAATAATGCCCACTCCAACTGGAATGAGGGTTGGGGTGGGCTGTCTGTATCATGTCACACCAGGGCAGACAGTCCTACTCACTATGGTTTATTAGTTTCCCCAACTTTAGGTGCAGGAGAAACCTTTAACTTGCACTTCATATTCATGGAAGATTCTACTGCAATACATTTTTAGTTTGCAGTCAAAAAATAAGGTGTGCTGTGAAATACTGTTATTGATTAATAACAACAAGTAAACTAAAAAAGTTGGCGAATATTTTAGGTTTGTGCAAAAACCTTATCTCTATTTATTGTATCATCATACAGAACAACCTAACCAGCACACCAACGTTTTTTATCCTTTTTTGTGCAATTGATAGCAATAATTTTATTTCAAAATGAGATAGTAAACAGTAGCCAACATAGGTTTTCCTCCATTTCTCACAACGTAAAAGGAGGCACACACTTCTGTTTGAAAGCAATCATTTTGATCCTAGTTGCTTGGGGGGGGGTGCATTGGCCCTTTGTAGTCACCCACTAGTTCACACACCTATCAGAACCAAAATAAAGAGTAACTCTGTCATTAAAAAATTAGCAATCACAAAAATTACTATAATGAATATTAAACCAGAGTTAAAAAAATAAAAAAAAAACTTTGTATTGGCCAAGTAGCATTATCACGTGGTTTAGAATTCCATACTTTTCTGCTGTTGCTGCAGTTCCAGTAAAACAACCTGTTTAAAAAATAAAATGGGCAACAAGATTGAAATAAAATATATTGCCAGTATATCAAAATGTCTGCCTAGGTTATATCTTGTCCAGTTTCATTTACCCATAGTGAAGCTTTAAGTGAACCCTACAAAGATCTATTCATCCATCCATTTTTGGGACTTGTTCAATCTGACTGTAGGTATTCTGGAGGCCAGAATCTACAATGAAAAGGCTGGGTGGGAGACAATAGAAGAATATGTAAATTCCAAGCAGAGAGTAACCTAAACTACTTTTTAAAAATGCCAGCACCTCAAGCTATAATTAAGTCTAACATTATCAAAATGTTCTTTTAAAAAGTAGTTCACTGCTATCTTGTGATATATTTTAGGAGGGAAAAGCTAGAAGAACAATTAAGAACAATTTACTGAAGAAATTCAAAATGTTTTGACAAAGGTTTAAATAAAATTGCCATCCAGTTTCAGAAGGGAATTTCATTAATCAGTAATCCATCTATCTTTCATTGAATCTGCTTAAACCATCTCAAGCTCACGAGGGTCTAATCCAAACCTGGTGGCACTTGGCAGAAAGTAAAGAAGAAACACCTCTCATTTTCTATTTAGCGGACAATTTTCAGAAATTAGTTTAATGCATTTATTCACAGAGAGGTCCCTTATCAGCTAAGAGAAAAAAACAACATTCAAATGTGGTTGGCTAAATTGGTCAAAACTGAATAAAGAACAAAGCTTAATTTTGGTAACACATGTATATAAAGAATACTAGGGGGCTCCACCCCCTGCTCGCTTCACTTGCCAATCCCTGGGTTTGGTTAACTGAATATAAAATTTAAAGAGATTGTTATTTTCATGGGAATTGTTACAAATTCATTATTTTCACTTTTACTTTAAAACTTCAGTAAAAACAATATTTGGAATTAACTTTTCTTCAAGATCGCATTGAATTTTGATTCCGTGTTTGGACTTGCATCGTGACAACGCAACGTACAACTGCCTGTGAGTGAATATTGTTTCTTTCTCTCTAATAAATAAACCGACTTTTTCGAACGTTTGTCCCAGTGATTTGTTAATTGTCATAGCAAAAGCTATTCTCACAAGAAACTGTAAATGTTTTAATACAAATGGCATATCAAAATCTCCTTTTATGTCTCCTTTTGCGGAATATGTACTACATTACCTTTCTTGTTGCCTTTAAAATTTGTTCTACTTTGTCTTCTACTCTTTGTCTTTTATTTCTGACCTTGCTTAGACCTGCTAGGTTTTCAGTTCCACCTGGACAGGTATGATTATTACTTTCCTTTATTTCACTGAGGAATACTTTCCATTTGTTAGTGCTAATGCGATCTTTATTAACTTTTTTTGATACTTTTGAATTTTACTACTTTCATATTCTTTAACTTGCTCTGCATGTGTATCACGCCAAAGTTTTTTTAGAGCCTTTCAAATTCCACTGCTTTCATAATCTCTAACCTGCTTTGCATGTGTATCACTCCAATGGTTTTGAACATCTTTATGAAGTTCTACTTTGTCTTTTACTCTTTTTTTTTTCTGACCCTGATTGGACCTCTGAGGTTTTCAATTCCACTTGGTCCAGGCTGATCATTACTTTCCTTATTTTCAGAATTTGCACACAGAATATTATTGTTCTTTTTTGCATTCTTTTCTCTTCAAAACGTTTGGGTCTCTTTTTGACGCGCTGTTCTTTCTTCTTCGCTTAGTTGTTGATGTGTCATCTAGAACGTATAAAATTATTGTCCTGATAAAATTTATAAGAGCTGAGAGCGCAGGAAGTGTGCCTGCCAAAAGCATTCACACGACTAAGAGCTGAGAGTACAGGATGTGTGTCTGACAAAAGCATTTACACGCCTGAGAGGTTAGATGAGCATGGTCTTGTTTGAAAATGGTTGTAAGTAGGGCGTGATGACATTAAAGAATCTAATGCCAAAAGGTCACCGTCTCGCGGGACTTGCTTCCAAAGGTTGTATGACGTGACTTGAAGGAATCTCATGTCAAAAGTCTCTGTCTCGCATAACTTCATTCCAAAAGTCTCTTTAAAAAGTCATGTCTCATCTCAAGATTTTTTTATTATAATAGAGAGATCAAAATAACAAGGTCTTCTCATTAAAGAACTTTACTTTCTGTTGAGCTTCAGTCCTTGAGATAACACCCAGAAATCTGAAGTGGGAAGATTCCAGCACAGTGGCAATAATTTTCTGTCATATAAAATAGTATATGGTCTTTAAAACAATTTGACAATCTGTCATTTAATGTCACACAAATATTCCATCAGAAAAAAGCATGTGCACAAGAGACAGTGTTGGGTGTACCACTAGGGTGAGCCCCATATAATGAAGAGAAAAATAAAATACAAAAATACAAAAACAAATAATGACTATACAGTTATAGTAAATCAAATTCTCTTAACTATTCAATTAAGTTGCTAGTGTGGTGGTGTTGCACACTCAGCTATACATTCCGTAATGAACGGCAATTCCCGGTGCCGACTTTCCATATATCCTGTCTAAGGCAGAAGGGGTTGCACATCCAGTTCAGGGGCAGAGGATGTGACATCAGTAGTCTTAAGATGGGTCTGTCTTGGGGCACATGAGGTGGAGAAGGTGAAACAGACAGCGCCCAGTTACGCTCAGGAGTGGAATTGCCCTTCTTATTATAGCCTTATACTGTAGTTAACCTCTACTTGAAAGAGTCTGACACGCTCTTGTTTTGATTTACCACTAAAGATGTGGTGGATTCACTCATTTGATTTGATATGAACCTAAGTGAAGATTGTCTGCCGTTTATTTGGTGAAACTAGTAACAAACCAAAAAGTAGTAGGTGGTTCATATTATCATTGTTCATCTTGAAACACCATCAAGTAGAATTGTTGGTCTAATAGTCTGCTTTCTAGTTCCACCACTAGCCTCTCTGCCTTGCAACCCTGTGGTCTTTTACGCTTGCCAGTGAGACTTTGCCCCATGTCACCTCCCTAATGCAGACTCGTAGTAGACCTGGCTGCTGTGGGTTTAAGTTCCATCCAGGTGCCACTTTTGAGTCAAACCTCAAAATCACTTCCAGGGTAAAGATTTGGTCTACAGTTTGTTTCAGTGATACCATGGTGGAGGTCCCTCAAACATGCCTTGATGCTCCTGCACCTTTCGTACTTCCGTAGCTGTTGTAAAAGTCCATGTCATTAGGGTAGCTCCTAGCTTATACAGTGTAATTCCTCACAACCATGAAGAGTGTGACTGCCTTAGTCATTAGGCAGGAGAGTACTGACTCCATGGCCTCAACCTTAAACAGATAACAAGGCTTGGGTCTTAGACAGGTCCCTTGGCCTCCATTACACCTCTGTCTCATGAAGTAGAGGGTTATGCATTGCTACCCTTTATTGTCTTGTCTACCCTATAGTGTCTTTATCAATCTTGAACATCTACAGTATACTTCTCATTGTGGTGGTTACACTTCTCTATGGTTACCTAGTATCCTATGTCTTCCCACACGTATATGCAGAGATGATTTCTCACTAGCCTCTCTATCTCTGATATGAAATCCTGGTGTTTTTTTAGCTTATTTCAACTAAATGTGCTACTTCAAATTAATTTTGTTAGGTAATTAGGTTTTTTTTTCTTCAAAGTATCACATGTCATTCATGTAATGTTTTCAAAAATACATTCTTAAATCACTTACACTAAAAAGTATGCCCAAATGTTATTTCTATATTTCTCTACTTGTGCCCTATAATTACTGGAGCAGTCCTTAATTCACACCTTCCAATTGGGAACACACTTTAATGAAAATTAATATTAGGCTTTATTGCTGACATGATAACCACTACACTGCCATGTAGTTCATTTAGACTGCTGTATTTTTATTAGGCAATTCTATTTCTTTTCAGTTAGGAATGTATACCAGAGGCGTTATGTTTGTCTATGTGGTAGAATTAATATTACATTGCTCTGCCGTTCACAGGAGACCTAAGATTACATGCATAGCACATGCTGTTAATTTCTTATGAGAGATTACAATGCTTTTGGGCAATGATTAACATTTGGCTGATAATGTAAATGTCTGATTTGTACATAAAAAGAGACAAAATCCAATTATCTAAATAGCGAGGGGACCTAATTACCACAACTGCTTAAATTTGTGTTATATTTACAGGCAATACATTATAGAGTGTGGTGTTTTCACATCTTATGTATTAACCTGTATTTGCAAATGTCAGTTTCCACATAGCAACATATTTTGTATCATACTGCGCAGTGACTAGAATTTAAAGCATGGCACAAATTGAATTCCTTGTGTTTAGGTAATGAGTGGCTGCTGGCCAGCAATTCACTACACCCTGGCAGAGTCTGTGCCTAAGTATTCTGATGGTTGATCAGTGCCATTTTTAATTAAAGCAAGACTCCACTGGCCTTAAGTATGCTCAATAAAAAATCCATATACTTTCAACAAAGCTGTCCTGACTTATGTCAGCCAATATCCAAAATTCTCAGGCTGACTTATAATAGAATGTTGACAACACAGTGTGACAAAATAATGCATCTTTCAGGAGTACAAAAGTTTAAAAGATATTCAATACTGCTAGTAGAAAGTACAAGTTAAGCTAATGGCAGAAAAGAAGTGTATGGATTGTCTGAATCCCAGAGGCTTTAGTTTGGATTTCTTACAAAAGTGTTGCTGTCTTAAGCACCTCTGTGGCTCCACAATTGTGAAATCAACAGTGCAGAGTTTTTAGCTTTGGTCCAGTACACCAAGATGTCAGATTACCTCTTCAGCTGATTATGCTTTAAAGCATTCCACTACCTCAGAACTAGGCAGGTAATGTTCCCTTTTAAAGCTAGTGTCAAACATTGTTTTACTGTGTTATGTAGAAGAAGAATGTTCTCCTCAGCACCATGTATTTTGTGTGTTTAGTAAATTAGAATCTTTATAATAACTATTTTGTAACTTGCCAGTGAGAGACGCTTTGGCTTATGAACTAACAAAAATGTTATTCCAGGGTTCAGGAGAAATAGTGTCCACATGAATAAAATGTAAGCTGTTTCTTGTTTTTCCCTTTCTCAGAGTGAATGTTTCAGGGACAAGGTCACAAGGCTGCAGAACTGCACATGTAGTTTATGCAAAGGCGTCTCTCCTATGCTTAGCTTCCAAAACACAGATAATGCTTAGCTCAACAGACATATTGTTTAACTTTACTGGTTTGATAAGGATGTTCTTTCTGTCTTATTAATCATGAGATGCTGAAGTATAAAAAACCCCTACTGGCTTTTGATCAGGGTTCAATTGAGCTTTGCGGCAATAAGTTATACTCTTTTGAATCTCTACTTACTGCGACTCCGAATGAATAAATAAAGTGAATTGAGAAAATATTATCTGTCTGCTTTCCAGTGTGCCTTTTTCGTCCACAGTTTTTGGCGCCCAACGTGGGGCAGGAGATGGGCAGACGACTCCCTGGGCGGGTTTGTCCAAGTGGACCGATTTCCGCGGATCGAGGACCAGCTCCGGTAAAAGTTAGGACTGGCCAACCTCGGGCGTTTTCCTGCGTGGGGAGTCGCTGACCTCCTCCTGACCGAAACGAAAAGCAACTGGATGGGATTTTTCCAGGCAGGCAGAAGGAGTCGCGGTGAGTAGATTCGGGGGATTCCCGTTGGTTTGACTGGTGTGCTGGAAGAAATAGAAGTATACGGGGAAAAGAAAAAAGAAAATAATAATAAAAGAGAATAAAAAATAAAAGCATGCTGAAAGAATAGAGAATCATACCGTATCGACCTAGAAGGGTTTTAGGGATTCATAGAGAGTGACGGCACAGTGTGAATGCTAGTAAGTCATCCCTTAAGAATTCGAGTAGAAAGGACCGAGTGGCACGTTCCTATATTAAGAGGAATAGGGGTGAAAGGGGCAGTTAGAGTACGTGTGAAATTTGGAAGAGGGGAGGTTGATTTCCACTTGTCGACTGGTTGATTCCGGGGACGACAAGTGGGACGAGAAATAATCGGGGATTGAGTTGCTCTCTGTTGAAGGCCTGCCGCTTACTATGGGAAATTATAATGGCACGCCAGTCAAACAGGTCCCCCAGGGTCCTCAAAACTTAATGTTAGAAGGATTATTTTCAGAGAATCACCAGGCTCCTAGTACACCGTCGGGATTGAAAGGCTGGTCCCCTAAACAGTTAATAAGAGAAGCAGACTGGGTTGGATTTAAAAAGGCATGTAAGAAGTGGAATAAGCAGAGGCGTAACAACCTGCTGGCTGCTGAAGTCAAAACACAAAAAAGACAAGGAAGAATTATTGCTAGCGTTGCAGAAAGTGAAGATAGAGACAGCGCCCAAGCCTGAAAGTAAAAGAAAGCAGACCGAAAAGAAAGACCCCCTATACCCCGTAATCTGTCCACCTCCTCCTTACCAAAACTCCCCCGCTTCCACCTCCTGCACCCTCTTCTCCAACAACACCCCTGTTAACAGACGAACCGTCTGGATTAGGTTTTTACGATGAACAATATCATTATGACCCATCCTCACATATTGACCCTAAAAAAGATAATTCAGATCATTCACAAGGTGTTACTGGATTGCAATGGCAGAAATTAAAAGAGTCTCCCAGCGCACGAGCAGTCCATGGACTGCAATTTGTGGAGCCGTTACAGCAGCTGGATAACATGTATAAAACAAATGCTGCAGAGTGGACACAGGTGCTCCATCGACAGCTGAGCACCACATGGGCAACTGTAAATCACGGTGATCATAACGGTGTCCCTTGGCGTTGGAATGAAGGTCCTTTCCTCGCCCAGTGAGAGCCTTTGAAAGGAGCCCTGGCAGAAAAAATATAAAAAAGGGCACAAACTGGTCACTAATTTCAGCCGGCTCACCGATTGCAAGATCTGATGGCTAATCACTCTGGGCTAGACAATACAAACGATAGAACTCGTGCTGCAGTGCCTCCTTTCATCTCGGGACTGAGAAGTGACATTCAAAGCAAAGTCTGCACGTCCTGCAAAAAGGCTGGAAGACCGCAACGTTCGAGGAAGACAAGCGTCATGCAGAGCATGCTGACAGACAGACTAAATTAAAAGAGTCAGAGACACAGACCAAACTTTTGGCTGCACAAATAAATTACTATACTGGAAGAACTGACCTGGCTCGGGGGAGAGGACGTGGAAAATTCTTTGGAGGTCGAGGGCGAGGGCACGGAAGAGGACGCGGGTTCCTTTTATCAAACCCTAATAATCCTTTTGCTCAGATGCCTAACCCTTCGGAGCAGACGCCAGCGTCATATGCCTGCCGCTGCTGCGGTGAACTTGGACATTTCAGACGCAACTGCCCACACAAGCGCCTCCGTCACCCCCTCTCCCTGAGCCTAATGACATTCCTTGGTCCTAAGAAATATCAGGGACCCCAGCCACTTTTTCCAGTTTCCTTTGCTTACTCGTCATGCTGAAACTGATCTTTTATTGACTTTAATGGCAAAGAAACTGCCTTTGAAATGGACACAGGAGCCATGCGCTGAAGGAGGTTCCTGTGCAATTACAGCTCAGCATTAACAGTTTCATTATTGACTCGTTGCTTTCTGTTAAATCATTTGTGCCCTGTGAAACTGCTGGGATGGGATCTTATGACTTAATTGTCAGTTTCAATTTTGTTTACCTGAACAAGGATTTTTGCTGCTCCATTCCTAAGCTCCTGTGCCACACTTCACACCCCAAGCCCTCTTTTACAGCCTGGACCCTGAACATCTCCCCGCACACCTTCCTTTTGAAAGCCCTTCATTCTTTCCCCTCATGCCTATTTTCCTCACTTACAAGTCCCGAACACCCTGCCTTGTACTGCCCAGTATTTCCCTACTGAAGTGGACACACCTTGGTTAGCATTTTTTCTTTCCTCCAGCACATGCCCTGAAACTTTGCACATTCCATGTATTTTTGTTGTCTACTAAAGCAGTTGCTTCAGTGCACCTCACATATTCACAAAGCGTTTTCTATTTAGGAGATTTGGTTCCCCATGTTTCCTTAGCACTGTGGTCCCAAGGGAAAAATTGATTATGGAAGGATAGCACACTGAGCCACTGGTGATTTTCTCAAAATCTTCCTTCCGCCCATACCGTGTCCAGGATCCTCTGTCTCCAGAGGCAGAGGCTGGCATCGCCGCCGTACATTCTGATCTCGTGAGGCGAGAAGCAATTATTCCAATTACATACTTTTCAGTCAACTCCCCCATTTTTTCCTGTAAAAAAAAAGGCTGACGGGTCCTATGACAAGTTAACTCTACGGTTTTTTTCCTAGAACACCTATTGTTCCTAATCCTTCCACTATTCTTTTCACGATGCCCCCGTCCGACCGGTACTTCTCTGTTCTTGACCTTGCTAACGCTTTCTTTTCCATTCCCGTGCACCCTAATTCTCAATCCTGGTTTGCTTTTACCTTTCAAAACCGCCGATGGACCTGGACTGTCATGCCTCAGGGATATCCTGAAGCCCCTTGTGTTTATGGTTTTGGCCAGAAAAAGATAATAAATTGATACAGTATATAGATAAGAAAAAAGAAAAGAAAAATAAATAAACAACAAGTGCACATGATACTCAGAAAATTGCTATTCTTTTTAGGTGAAAATGGCCATAAAAAAGTGTCGAAGAAAGAAAGAAAAAAAAAAAAAAAAAACTGCAGTTACTTCAAGCTATCGTTAAATATTTAGGTCATGACATTTCTTGCGATACAAGAGCTCTCTCTAGCGGCCGTTTAACCATCATTCAAAACCTTCCAAGACCGGTCACAAAACAACAGGTTAAGTCAGCATATTTCTCTGTGGCTGCATAGCTTTTGGTGGGAATGTTTTCTTGTTGTGGAGTTGTGCTGTGTGTTTCCCGAGATGGATTATCTTTGTTTACAGTTGGCATTTGGGTCGCCACGGAAATTAGTGTTTCCTTGTTGTCGCTGACCCGGTTCCGCCTCAGACTTTTCCATGATCTGGAGGCTAGCATGTATGGCACCATGGTAGGATGAATTCCTTATTTAAAAGTAGTACCAGCTTGCAGCCTGAGAAGTTGTTTGATTGTAAGTTTTTCAGGAGGAGCACAGCCTTTACAAAATCTAGCTAACACTGCGATCTGGCTGCATGCAGTGGTATAGCAGGCTGACAAGGCTCTATGTGATTAAAAAAAATAAATAAATCAATAAATAAATAAATAATAATAAAAATGCATTACTCTCACTGACTATATTCTCGTCCATTCACTGTGTTCGTGGACGAAAAAGGGGGGATTAATGAATGCAGTTTTAACGCAACCACATACAGACAAACAAAGTGCTCATGAGCCCCCTAACAGTAAAGGTACCTCACACCGTTCGTTCTATTTTAGTAGAGGATTTAAGACCAGCGCTGGCAAACTGATCCAACATCAAAAACTGATTGAATCCCTCTTAGAAGCTATAACTAAACCATCAAAGTTAGCGATCGCTAAATGTCAAGCTCACATAGGAAAACAAGATCCTGTCAGCAAAGGAAACGAATTAGCTGATCACTTTGCTAAACAGGCTGCATATAATAACACACCAATTTCTTTATTCCAACAGAGAAATAACCAGGACCCTGATAATCAACTTGTTTCTTTACAGAGTGCAGCCACGGACAGAGAAAAAAGAAAATGGTCCAAAGAAGGGTCCCTCTCTGATGGAGTCTGGACCCATAGGCAAACTAACAAACCTTTCCTCCCAAAGGCTTCTTTCCCAGGTATGGCAAAAATCGCTCATGGTCTAGACCATGCTGGAAGGGACGCCATGATTCAGGATGTTGAAAAACACTGGGAAGCTGCAGGCTTTTCTACATATGCAGAGCAGTTCTGCAGGTGCTGTGCATTATGTCAAAAGTCTAATGTAGGAAAGGGCACCCAGGTAAGTCCAGGTAAGTCCCGCCGTTACACCTAATCCAATGGGTCCGTTTGAACACCTCCAAATGGATTTCATTGAACTAACTCCGTCTAAAGGTTACCGTTATTGTCTAATAATTGCTGATGTGTTCTCCCGATGGGTGGAAGCTTTTCCTTCTAAACACGCTGATGCTAAAACTGTAGCCTAAGCTTTAATCAAAGAAATTATTCCTAGGTGGGGCATACCACAGAAATTGCAAACTGATAATGGCACCCTCAAATCTAAATTAGCAAAAATCTGTGAGCAGACAAATTTATCCTGGCCAGACACTTTGCCTCTGGCCTTAATGAGATTGAGGGCAAGAACACACCGGCAATTAGGACTGTCGCCGTTTGAAATTCTGAACGGACACCCATGCCTGTGGGCATGGTTATGCGAAATGTTAACCTGCATACTGTGGACAATGATCTTCTCTCTTGTCTTACAGGTCTCCGAGCTTCTCTGAAAGAAGTCCACGAGCAGGTTAACCAGGCCTGGAGGACTAATCTTCCATCTAAAGACACGCCGATTCCCTTAGGCACTTGGATCCTCGTCCATGACACTCGGAGGAAACATTGGCATCAGCCGAGGTGGAGAGGACCGTTCCAAGTTCTTCTATCCACACCACATGCAGTGAAAACGGAAGGATTGCCCGCCTGGATTTACGCCTCACATTGCAAGAGATGGCACCCTTGATTGCTGTGCTACTATGCTTTCTTTTCCCTTGTCTACTGCCCTGGTCACCTTGACTTTCCCGTTAGGAATCACCACATCAGTGCAGGTTGATTTCTGCTCTATTATCAACTGTGGGACTGGTCGACAAGCCCAGTGGACCTGGTCTGACAAATACGTGTGTATGACTGTTACGAAGTATTATTGGGGAAGTAACTGTGACACCTGGCAATGGGTTTTTGCTAACACTGGAACTGAGGACTGGGGTTCTCAACCTTTTGAGGCCCAAAAATAAGGTTTGAAAAATCGATTTTCTATCATAAAAGGACATGCTTCTCATAAATGTGTTGACAACCATTGTAACCCCTTGATCATCATTTTGAAGAACTCCTCTTTACATGACTCAGGAACCTATATATCAGGGGCATATGTATCTGGAACAGACCCTTTAGGGAGATTTCTAATTAAGATTGACAATCCTGTTACTAACACCTCTCATTCTCCTGCACACACACCTGTCACCCCAACTTCTGGTTCAGACTTTTCTTCTGTTAAGATTATGAATATTTCCACCCTCTCATCCACTTTTTCAATTGAAACTGGCTATGGCGATCAGAACCGTTGGTTACAGTGGGTATTATATTCGGCTAAGCAAGTAAATCAATCTGATTGCTACGCCTGTGCTACGGCCAGGCCACATTTGGCTACCGTCCCTTTCCCTCTTTCTAATATTTACCCTGTTGGTCTTCCTTGTCTCCTTGCCCTTTTTACCTCTCCGTCCACACCAAAAGACTCTAACTGCATTACACTTTCTCTCCTCTTCCCCCCCACTCCTCATATGACTCCCCCGATGTTCCAGTCTCATGAAGGCAATTATACCTGCTTCTCTAGTAATTATAGTTCCCCCTTCCGAGGTACTAATGTTGGTCATATCCCTTCTTCCTTCTGTTCCCAGACTTTCCAGGTTAACTCCACCTCATTTAATTCTACATTATCACTTTTCCTGTTGACAGAGTCCACTCCGCGTGCTGATATTTGGTGGATGTGCAGTACATTAAAATTACTTGATATTCTTCCACCTGTTTGAACTGGCACATGCACATTAACCCAACTTGTTATGCCATTCCACCTCCTCCCTTTGAATTCTCCTCGCGTGTCGTCCAGCTCTGGCCGACGTTGTCGACCCCGCTCTGCTGACCCCTCCACATTCTCTCTTCACGGCCCTGGCGTTTACTTTGATTCCATTGGTGTCCCTTGTGGAGTCCCTGATAAATTTCAAGCGCGAGATCAAGTTGCTGCCGGATTTGAGTCTATTTTCCCCCAAATTACAATAAATAAAAATGTAGATTGGATTAATTACTTATATTACAACCAACAGCGTTTCCTGAATTTTACTAAAGAGGCTGTTGAAGGGATACATGAACAGCTTGATAGAACATCCCTTATGACTTGGCAAAACCGATTAGCATTAGATATGCTCCTTGCTGAAAAGGGGGGTGTATGTGCTATGTTTGGTGATGCGTGCTGCACTTGCATCCCTAATAATACGGCTCCCGATGGATCAATCACCGTGCTTTGCCAGGTTTAACTGCCCTTTCAAATAAATTAGCTACCACTTCTGGCATTTCTAGGCCCTGGGGCTGATGGCTCAGGTCAGTTTTTATTTCACTGGCCGTTGCTTTTATCATTCTGTTGCTTGTGGCCTGCTGTATAGTCCCCCTAATTAGATATATTGTGTCCCAGTATTTCACTGCCTCCGTGGCCAAGGCTTATATGTTACACGAAGAATGCATGCTTCCCATTTCTTCCTCCTTTCCTTCCACTCCTTCCCCTTCTCCTACTCTCTCCCTTGTTACTCCTATGTCACCCATATTTTTGTTGGTTCAAAAAGGGGGGAATGTAGAAGAAGAATGTTCTCCTCAGCACCATGTATTTTGTGTGTTTAGTAAATTAGAATCTTTATAATAACTATTTTGTAACTTGCCAGTGAGAGACGCTTTGGCTTATGAACTAACAAAAATGTTATTCCAGGGTTCAGGAGAAATAGTGTCCACATGAATAAAATGTAAGCTGTTTCTTGTTTTTCCCTTTCTCAGAGTGAATGTTTCAGGGACAAGGTCACAAGGCTGCAGAACTGCACATGTAGTTTATGCAAAGGCGTCTCTCCTATGCTTAGCTTCCAAAACACAGATAATGCTTAGCTCAACAGACATATTGTTTAACTTTACTGGTTTGATAAGGATGTTCTTTCTGTCTTATTAATCATGAGATGCTGAAGTATAAAAAACCCCTACTGGCTTTTGATCAGGGTTCAATTGAGCTTTGCGGCAATAAGTTATACTCTTTTGAATCTCTACTTACTGCGACTCCGAATGAATAAATAAAGTGAATTGAGAAAATATTATCTGTCTGCTTTCCAGTGTGCCTTTTTCGTCCACAGTTATCAGACCACTTATGCAACACATCTAACACAAAAGGTACCAACTAACCTCTTTTGTTCTTGTACAGAATGGTGGATAAGAAGATATATCAAAACAAGCTAATTAACTGTTACCTGTAAACTCATACCTGTCTCACTGTCCATGCTGCACCCTATGTGTTTAACCTTTGGGACCTCAATGACAGGCAGCTCACTAACTGGGGCGATCTTTACTTTAAACCTTTACTCCAACCCAGTTCATGGCCAATAAAAGACTTCACAAATGCAATTTCACCTTGCATCACTATAGGATCATGTTTAGACAAGAAATTAACATTCAAATCTCCTGGCCTTCTAGTAGCCATCAGACTCTGACTTTATTTACACACAAACTATATTTATTTGCATTAAAACCAATAACAACATCCATCCATCCATTATTCAACCCTGCTATATCCTAACACAGGGTCACGGGGGTCTGCTGGAGCCAATTCCAGCCAACACAGGGCACAAGGCGGGAACAAATCCTGGGCAGGGCGCCATTCCAACGCAGGGCACACACATACACACACACACACACACAGCCACACACCACGGGACAATTTAGGATTGCCAATGCACCTACCTGCATGACTTTGGACTGTGGGAGGAAATCGGAGCACCCGGAGGAAACACACGCAGACATGGGGAGAACATGCAAACTCCACGCAGGGAGGACCCGGGAAGAAAACCCAGGTCTCCTTACTGCGTGGCAGCAGCGCTACCACTGCACCACCGTGCCGCCTCCAATAACAACAAGAACAAAGTAATACAAACTAAAGAATCATACAACATGTGTGGTTTAACTTTCATATCGATAATCAGTGTGACCAAAAAGTAAAAGAATTCATGAACCTTCTGGACTCTTTTGATTTGAGACAGCTTGTTAATCAGCCTACACATAAAGCGGGTCATACATTAGACTTAGTAATTACCAAAGGACTAAAAGTTGATGTAAAGCAGGTCATTGATATTGGTCTATCAGACCATTTTCTTTTACTTTTTAATATAGAAAGAATGATAGAAAACATTCATGAGAAGCATATTGTTAAAAAATGCTTCTTTGATTCATCAGCAGCTTTAAAACTTACAAACATTCTAAGCAATCAGTCTGTTTATAGTGCCAACTATAATAGTGAGGATAATGTAAAAACTAAGGTGGATAAATTTAATACTAATTACAATCACCATCGAGAGAGATGTGGAGAAAGCAAACCAGATGAACAACTTTTTTAACAGGTTTGACCACCCTAACCCACTCTCACCTCGGAGTACTGCACCTTCCACCCATCCTTC
Organism: Erpetoichthys calabaricus; assembly: GCF_900747795.2. Taxonomy (NCBI): domain Eukaryota; kingdom Metazoa; phylum Chordata; class Cladistia; order Polypteriformes; family Polypteridae; genus Erpetoichthys; species Erpetoichthys calabaricus. The sequence continues at coordinate 109,000,731 of NC_041396.2, forward strand.
TGCTGATACCAGCATAGGAGAGAGTCTACCCCAACCCACAATTACAGCAGCCCAGGTAAGCAGAGAGCTGAGGAGACTTTGTGCCAGCAAAGCAGCGGGTCCAGATGGAGTATCGCCATGACTACTGAAGGCCTGTGCATTGGAGCTGGGGAGTCCTCTACAGCGCATCTTCAACCTGAGCCTGGAACAGGGGAGAGTCCTGAGGCTTTGGAAAACATCTTGTATCACCCCAGTCCCAAAGGTATCACATCCTAGTGAGCTGAATGACTTCAGGCCTGTCGCCCTGACGTCACATGTGATGAAGACCATGGAGCAGCTGCTGCTTCACCACCTGAGGCCAAGGTCCATCATGCCTTCGCCCCTCTGCAGTTCGCATACCAGGAGAAGGTGGGAGTGGAGGATGCCATCATCTACATGCTATACCGATCCTTTTCCCACTTGGACAGAGGCAGTGGTGCTGTAAGAATTATGTTTCTGGACTTCTCTAGCGCCTTCAACACCATCCAACCTCTGCTCTTTAGGGACAAGCTGACAGAGATGGGAGTAGATTCATACCTGGTGGCATGGATCGTGGACTATCTTAAAGACAGACCTCAGTATGTGCGTCTTGGGAACTGCAGGTCTGACATTGTGGTCAGCAACACAAGAGCGCCACAGGGGACTGTACTTTTTCCGTGTCCTGTTCAGCCTATATACATCGGACTTCCAATACAACTCGGAGTCCTGCCACGTGCAAAAGTTCGCTGATGACACTGCTATTGTGGGCTGCATCAGGAGTGGGCAGGAGGAGGAGTATAGGGACCTAATCAAGGACTTTGTTAAATGGTGCGATTCAAACCACCTACACCTGAACACCAGAAAAAACAAGGAGCTGGTGGTGGATTTTAGGAGGACCAGGCCCCTCATGGACCCCGAAATCATCAGAGGTGACTGTGTGCAGAAGGTGCAGACCTTTAAATACCTGGGAGTGCAGCTGGATGATAAATTGGACTGGACTGCCAATACTGATGCTCTGTGTAACAAAGGACAGAGCCGGCTATACTTCCTTAGAAGGCTGGCATCCTTCAACATCTGCAATACGATGCTGCAGATGTTCTATCAGACGGTTGTGGTGAGCGCCCCCTTCTACGCGGTGGTATGCTAGAGAGGCAGCATAAAGAAGAGAGACGCCTCACACCTGGACAAACTGGGGAGGAAGGCAGGCTCTATTGTAGGCACGGAGCTGGAAAGTTTGACATCCATGGCAGAGCGACGGGCACTGAGCAGGCTCCTGTCAATAATGGAGAATCCACTGCATCCACTAAACAGTATCATCTCCAGACAGAGGAGCAGCTTCAGCGACAGACTGCTGTCACTTCCCTGCTCTATCCTAGATCTATCTGTCTATCTGTCTATCTATCTATCTAAAGTGAGAGCTGCTGTTGACTTAGTTACACCTGAAAAGACAGTTAAAAAATCTTCTAGCATTGTTATACCATGGAAGATCCGAAGAGTGTCTGATTTAAAGAGAACATGCCGTAGAGCTGAGCGTAAATGGAGGAAAACTAAACTAACTATCCACTATGAAATACTGTAGGTTAAAATAACAGAATACAATAACACAGTCCGTCTTGAGAGGCACTGTTATTTCTCTAAGATTATAAATAACGATGCTAGTAATCCAGGAGTCTTATACTCTACGATTGATTGTCTGCTAAACCCAGGTAATGCAAAAGAATGCCTCCAAAATACTTCCAGTAAAACCTGTGAAGCTATTGCTGTATTTTTCAATCAAAAAATTAATGATATTAGAAATAATATAGCATATCTCCCCAACACTGCGGATCCTCCTAATCCCCAGTTTTCCATTATAAACAAATTAAACTCTTTCACTAGGATAGATTTACCTGATTTACATAAAATAGTTTCTCAACTGAAACCCTCGACCTGCGTCCTTGACCCAGTACCAACAAGTTTTTTCAAAGAAGTATCGGGTGTGCTAATTGATAATATTCTTGACATAGTAAATTCGTCATTAGATACGGGGGTCTTCCCAGACTGTCTTAAGACTGCTGTAGTTAAACCCCTACTCAAGAAAAATAATCTTGACCCCTCTGCTTTTGAAAATTTTAGACCCATCTCTAACCTGCCTTTCTTAAGTAATATGCAGTTCAATGACCACCTCAATAAACATGCTATTCTTGATAAATTTTATTCAGGTTTTAAAATAAATCACAGCACAGAAACTGCACTCGTTAAAGTAGTAAATGACTTGCGGGTAAATGCAGACAGAGGCCATTTATCTGTTCTCATCCTCCTAGAACTGAGTGCCACATTTGACACCATTGATCACAACATTCTTAGAAATCACCTTAGTCAATGGGTGGGCCTCTCTGGCAGTGTCTTAAATTGGTTTGAATCCTACCTGGCAGGGAGAAAATTCTTTGTTAGTTGTGGTAAATACAACTCAAAGACACATGATATCCTATATGGTGTTCCACAAGGCTCTATCCCGGGTCCGCTACTTTTCTCAATCTACATGCTTCCGTTAGGTAAGATTATCTCGGTGCACAACATGAGCTTCCACAGCTATGCTGCTGACACACAGCTGTATCTATCAATAGCACCTGATGACCCAGATTCACTTGATTCACTAACACAATGTCTTACTTGTATTTCTGAATGGATGAATAGTAATTTTCTCAAGCTAAATAAAGAGAAAACTGAAATTTTAGTGATTGGCAATAATGGATACAATGAGGTTATTAGAAATAAACTTGATGCATTAGGATTAAAAGTCAAGACGGAGGTAAAAAACTTAGGGGTAACTGTTGACTGTAACCTGAATTTTAAATCGCATATTAATCTGATCACTAGGACAGCATTTTTTGAGACAAGACAGACAACCTCAAGGGCTCATCCACCGGTAATTACATTCTAAATCAGAAGGTGGTTCTGCTCCCTAATGCCTTTTCTCTTCCTCCCTCTACAGAATGGATGATCAACTATCACTAAAACTTTGAAGTCATTTGCAGCTTCCACCGTACTGAACCTGACTTTTCCAGGTCTCATTCCTAAAAGCCTGTTCTATCTTGTGACAATCTGAAGAAGACAAGAAGACATTGCAGATACAGTATTGCAGATTTTGTTTTCCTAAACCAATTTCTGATAATTATACAGGGTTCACCACGGTGCCACAACACTTAATGACACGTCACTTGATTTATTTACTCTCTGACTTTGTAGGGCAATGGCACTAGATTAACTCACCTTAAAAGGTACAACTGGATAAATTTCAGTCAATCAAGCGATTAATGCACCAAGAGAAAAAGTGGTAACAGTTGTTGCCAGAACAGACAATTAAATCTCTGTACACCAAATGGTGTTTTGTGTTTTTTGCCTGTTCTCTGGGGGAGGATGCCGGTCAGGCGTGGTAGGCCCAAACGTGTTGTGAGGGTCTGCTGGGAACGTCTGGCAGAGCCCCCTGTCAGAAGTAGCTTCAACTCCCACCTCCGGCAGAACTTCGACCACATCCCGAGGGAGGTGGGGGACATTGAGTCCGAATGGGCCATGTTCCGTGCCTCTATTGTTGAGGCAGCTGACCGGAGCTGTGGCCGTAAGGTGGTCGGTGCCTGTTGTGGCGGCAATCCCCAAACCCGTTGGTGGACACCGGCGGTGAAGGATGCCGTCAAGCTGAAGAAGGAGTCCTACAGGACCCTTTTGTCCTGTGGGACCCCGGAGGCAGCTGATAGGTACCGGCAGGCCAAGCGGAATGCAGCTTTGGTGGTTGCTGAGGCAAAAACTCGGGCGTGGGAGGAGTTTGGGGAGGCCATGGAGAACGACTTTCGGACGGCTTCGAGGAGATTCTGGTCCACCATCCGGCGTCTCAGGAAGGGGAAGCAGTGCAGTGTCAACACTGTATATGGTGGGGATGGTGCGCTGCTGACCTCGACTCGGGACGTTGTGGATCGGTGGGGGGAATACTTCGAAGACCTCCTCAATCCCATTAACATGCCTTCCAATGAGGAAGCAGAGCCTGGGGACTCAGAGGTGGGCTCCCCCAACTCTGGGACTGAGGTCACCGAGGTGGTCAAAAAACTCCTTGGTGGCAGGGCCCCGGGGGTGGATGAGATACGCCCGGAGTTCCTCAAGGCTCTGGATGTTGTAGGACTGTCTTGGCTGACACGCCTCTGCAACATCGCATGGACATCAGGGACAGTGCCTCTGGATTGGCAGACCGGGGTGGTGGTCCCCCTCTTTAAGAAGGGGGATCGGAGGGTATGTTCCAACTACAGAGGGATCACACTCCTCAGCCTCCCTGGAAAAGTCTATTCAGGGGTCCTGGAGAGGAGGGTCCGTCAGATAGTCGAGCCTCGGATTCAGGAGGAACATTGTGGTTTTCGTCCTGGTCGCGGAACAGTGGACCAGCTCTATACCCTTAGCAGGGTCCTGGAGGGTGCATGGGAGTTTGCCCAACCAGTCTACATGTGTTTTGTGGACTTGGAAAAGACATTCGACCGTGTCCCTCGGGGAATCCTGTGGGGGGTACTCCGAGAGTATGGGGTACCGGCCCCCCTGATAAGGGCTGTTCAGTCCCTGTACAATCGGTGCCAGAGCTTGGTCCGCATTGCCGGCAGTAAGTCGAACCCATTTCCAGTAAGAGTTGGACTCCGCCAGGGCTGCCCTTTGTCACCGATTCTGTTCATAACTTTTATGGACAGAATTTCTAGGCGCAGCCAGGGCGTTGAGAGGGTCCGGTTTGGTGGGCTCAGGATTGGGTCACTGCTTTTTGCAGATGATGTTGTCCTGTTTGCTTCATCAGGCCGTGATCTTCAGCTCTCTCTGGATCGGTTCGCAGCCGAGTATGAAGCGGCTGGGATGAGAATCAGCACCTCCAAATCCGAGACCATGGTCCTCAGCCGGAAAAGGGTGGAGTGCCCTCTCAGGGTTGGTGGCGAGATCCTGCCCCAAGTGGAGGAGTTCAAGTATCTCGGGGTCTTGTTCACGAGTGAGGGAAGAATGGAGCGTGAGATCGACAGGCGGATCGGTGCGGCATCCGCAGTAATGCGGGCACTGCATCGGTCTGTCGTGGTGAAAAAGGAGCTGAGCCGCAAGGCGAAGCTCTCAATTTACCAGTCGATCTATGTTCCTACCCTCACCTATGGTCATGAGCTATGGGTAGTGACCGAAAGAACGAGATCGCGAATACAAGCGGCTGAAATGAGTTTCCTCCGCAGGGTGTCTGGGCTTTCCCTTAAAGATAGGGTGAAAAGCTCAGTCATCCGGGAGGGGCTCAGAGTAGAGCCGCTGCTCCTCCGCATCGAGAGGAGTCAGATGAGGTGGCTCGGGCATCTGATCAGGATGCCTCCTGGACGCCTCCCTGGTGAGGTGTTCCGGGCACGCCTAACCGGGAGGAGGCCCCGGGGAAGACCCAGGACACGCTGGAGGGACTATGTCTCTCGACTGGCCTGGGAACGCCTTGGGATTCTCCCGGAAGAGCTAGAAGAAGTGGCCGGGGAGAGGGAAGTCTGGGCATCTCTGCTCAAGCTGCTGCCCCCGCGACCCGACCTCGGATAAGTGGGAGACAATGGATGGATGGATGGATCAGAAAAGAAACTTGTATTTGTATTGCATAATACTATTGCAAATCAACTGATAAAAAGGATAAATAATCAGTATCACTGACTAAAAAGGTCATGAAGAAAGTTGAAAATACATACAGTCCATACTTTATATACAGTATATACTATATATATATATATATATATATTTATATGTTTATATGTAAACACAAATATACACAGATATACATATATTTAACATGTATATTCAGCAATATATTGTATATACATATACATAAATATATATACACACATATATATTTAAATATATACACATACATACACACGCACACACACACACACACACACACATATAATATATATTGAGATTTTTGAGACTTTGACAACTCCCCAACTGCATTGTGTGCCAAAACTCTGGAAGGGATTGGGTGTCTGCTGCCAGTACAACTGCAAGTTCAAATGTTATTGTGGAAGCTCCGCAGCTGGGATCAAGTGCAAGTGCTTTCCCTGTGAACAACAGGGACATCTGGGGTGGTATCTGTCACCTGCACAGTCCATGGAGAGTTAACAGGTCTTGAAAGAAGGCAGCTTTAAGGTCTCTGTCAAATTGGCCGGACCTTACACTCTAGTAGTGACCTCTTCATGGTGTGCTGTGACTTGCTGTGACAGATTCCCTGCACAAGCATGGAATGGGTATACATTTACTGCATTCATTGGGATGTTAAAGAGTATGAGAGAGGATGTTAAAGAGTATTTAACATGACTCAACTCAGTGTATACTTTAGGGGACTTACATCCTGGAAAATTTAAAGGGACGAACTTTAAAGTTTGGATTGCTGAATTAGACACATCACCCTGGCCTCTCTTAGTAGGGAAGAGGAATGCCCTCAACCCGCTTATCCTAGCCACCTGCAGAGTGCTTTTTTCTATAGTAGATAGGGAGGGGCTTGCCGCTGACAAGGTCGGTCAGGGAGACTGAAACTGATTTGTCCAGTCAGCATGGGGACAATCCCTTACCTGGGTTTCTGGAACAGTCGGAGGGCTCTTGGCAGCATGTGGTAGCACCTTCTGGGGAAGGCTTCACCAAAGCAGGAGCTGCAACACTGACAGAGTCCTTGAAAGCACCACCCCTAAAACGAAAGCACTTGCATCCATCTGCAGAACAAATTCCTTCGAAAAGTCCAGATTCCACAGAACTGGGTAATGATGATAAAGTAGCTTTTACGTCTGAGAAGGCTCTGTCACAGGCATTGGTCCAGACAATACTACGGTTCTTTCTACCCTTTGTCAAGACAGTGAGGGGGGCAGCCCAAAGCGCAAAATTGTGAATGAACTGCCTGTAGTACCTTGCAAGCCTAAGGAAGGCACAAACGTGTCTCTGTGTTTCAGGACGCAAGCACCTCCCCTACCTTGTCCATTTGAGGCTTGAACAGACCATTCCCCATGGAATACACCACATAATGGGTTTCCAATATACCCAGCCTGAACTTCTCAGGGTTAGCCCGAGCGGCTGGTTTTGAAACTCTCTTGAACCACATATACAGTACAACATGTAAAAGGAACTTCTGGACTTGCTATTCTCATCTCAAAATACCCCGGTGGTTAAGGAAACTCTCTTACAGAACAGAGTGAAAGAGAGAACAAAGAAGAGCACCACTGGTGCCAACTTACTTCATTGAATCTGCTAATCTATATACCAACAGGAGCTGACTCCAACAGCAGTATGGTGGGTCAAGGACTTTTACGTACAGTACTATCTTCAATTAACTTCATAAGTTATTAAATGGGGAGACCTCTGTTTTCTAAAGCCTTTGGCTATTTGTGTTCCTTCTGCAACATTCACCTTGGTACTTATATCTACAATATGCTCATCTATCCTTTTTCTGAAGCTGCCAAAACAGTGATTGGGAAAATAATCTACCCAGGCTGCCCAGGCTGTGAGACAGCAGCACAAAAACACTGTAGAGTTAATAAAGCATATTTAGTTTACATTTTTATACACATCATTTGTTTTTATTTTAAAGACAATAACACAGCAGTTGGGTTTCATGTTAACAAGTTCACCCTCAAAGTATTTTCTTTACATATTTACAGATACAGACTTCGGTAAAGTATTATCATTTTTTACTTAGTTAGGTCAAACAGTTGGGCATCTGACTAGACCGAATCAGGAGTCGTAAAAGGAAAGTCAGAAAGTTAAACTCACCTTCATAACAGCTCCTTCAAAATTTAAGGGTATGTAAGGAACTCAGAACCAAAATGGGCCACACTTAGCATGGCATTATTGGAGGTTGCTGCAGGTTCCTTTGGCTGGCATCTGATTTGTTCAAGTCAATGACTAAAACTCTATAAACCTATGGATGACCCAAGCAATAGGAAAAGAAGTTAAAGGAAGAGGCCTACCATTAAATATTGGGGAGAAGGTCTTTGAGCAAGGTCAATAAATGAGCCAACAAAGCTGCAGCTGTAGCAGTAGACAAATACAACATCTAAATATGGGAGATATGCCAGACTGTGGAAAACTCGTACCAATGGGTCAATCCCAAAAAGGATTTAGCAAACTAGCTATTGACTTAGGATGAGGCAAGGAAAGAAAATTGTAAGACTTGACTGACAATATGATTAGGAGACATATGGAGCACTTTAAGGAAGATCTGAATCCAATGGACATGCAGTCCACAAAAGAGGTAGTACTGGAAGCATCTGGAAATACTGACTCTACCTTTGGAGCAGAGGTTCCTTAAAATGAAGACAAGCTCCACAATAACAAGGGTGTGACATGGGTGAAATACAGTTATAAACAATGGACTTGAATTGTCCAAGTCAGTGCTTAGGGATGAAATGGTGAGAATTGCTGCCAGTGAGTATTGTTGCTTAATGCCAAGTAAAATCTGTTCAGACACAACTGATGCAAACATTGGTTTAAAGGCTTTATTTACAAGTAAGATCTGTATGTAATCTGATGGCTTCTTCTTCCTGCCAGATGCTCTTCTATCAGAAGTGGAGCTGAGTGATACCTCAAGGTCCTTCTGGCCTAATACAGTAGAAGGAACACCATCAGACACTTGTAAGAAAGTCTTTCTAAGATGGCTGAGTAGACTGTTGGTTACTTTGTTTTACTCTGTTTCCATTTAATACATGGAATGCTTCCTTTTTTCAACAGCCAACTTTTTGATTTAGATTTGAATTGTAAATTAAAAGCTTTAAGTAGTGTTTAACTCTCTGACTTTTTATTTTTTCCTACATCATTATACATTAAACCTAATGCATTATACACAACTTTTCTCATATTTCTATATATTTTACCTGCAGTGCTAATTTGCTAAAAATAGAGACATGGATAAATCACAAAGAAGCAAGAGAGCTTTTCAGTGTACATATAACATATTCAGCCTTCAAAGCATGCTTCAATTGGTTTTATTATACAACACTTACTGTATTATTTACAACACATGCTGACTAGTGTAGACAGTCCTTGCTCTGCCACTGTGATCAAGACACAACCACTACTTTGTGTTATTAAAAGGAAGCTGAAAGGACCGTACTGAAATCATGTTGCTATTCAGGTTTTATTCAGTGAGAAGTCTGAATAGGGTGATATAGAAAAATAAATAAACACATAATCAGCCTCATGTTGTATATCCCTACTGTACTCATAGAAAGAAAAGGGGGAACAAGTTACACTGCAAGGCTAAATGAACGTCAAAGAAAAAGAAAAGATAAATATCACCGTATTCATTGCTTTCACACAACAGAAAATAATCAAAAAAGTAACTCATGCATTACGTACCTTTCTGTATCCAGATTGGGCACAACTGGAAAAAGGGTGCACAATGCTGGCAAGTAATTACACAGGAACAAAGATCAAAAATATATGTATACAAAAAATAAAATAAAAATAACTTTAAATAATGTAAACTTAATTTAATATTAAACAAATTAGGTATTTTGATACGCTAATACATGCAAGTAAAAATTTCTCTGTACTCTGTACATATGACCTGAAAACATTGGCGGTAAGGTAATACACAAAATATTGCTGAGTACATCAAATACTTCTGTACTAATAATGGAGACAAGTTGGTGTACAGAGGCTTATGGAGGATGTCTGTGGCTAAGGAACTGTACTGGTATCTGGAAGGTTGCTGGTTCAAATCCTGTTACTGCCAGAAGGTGCAGGAACAACCACCTGCAGCTCAACATCAGCTAGACAAAATAGTTGGTGGTGGACGTGCCAAAGAGCATTCAACATGACAAAGAGCCTCTGAGATCAACCAACATTCAGGGAGAGGTGGTGTACAGCTACAAGTACTTGGGGGTTCGCATAAACAGCTAAATGGACTGGTCTGACAACACAGTGGCACTGTGCTAAAAGGGCTAGAGCAGACTGAACTTCCTGAAGAGACTTTGGTCTTTTGATATATGCAGCAAGCTGCTACAAATGTTCTATTAGTCCATAGTAGCCAGTGTGTTGTTTTATGCTGTGGTCTCCTGAGGAAGCAACTGAGTTCAACCAGTGCAAAATGCCTGAGCAAACTTATCAGGAAAGCCTGCCCCATTACAGGGCTAACCCTGGACATACTAGAAGCAGGTGTGGAAAAGAGAATTATGACAAAATTGGATGCCATCATAGAAATCCCCTCCATCATCTTTAGGAGGTGCTCTCTTGGAGCCCTTTTAACCACACGTTCATTCCTCCGCAGTGTGCTATGAAGTGCTTCTGGAGGTCTTTTCTGCTCACTGCTATCTGGCAATTCAACACTTCCTCCCAACAACCCAGACTAAACATTTATACTCTTTTATTTACTATATACATTTTTATTTAGATATTTATCTGTTGACTGATTGAATTCTATGTCCTGTGAGTTTGTATCTTTTTTATGCTTTTGCTGCTGTATACAAGTACATTTCCCCTTGGGATTAATAAAGTTTATCTAATCTAAATTGTCAAAATTTACAACTGCATATTGTACGGATTTAGATTTCGTATTTAAGTTGTTTTTTAATGTCTGAAAAATATAACAATATCCATCCATCCATTATCCAACCCGCTATATCCTAACTACAGGGTCACAGGGGTCTGCTGGAGCCAATCCCAGCCAACACAGGGCGCAAGGCAGGTAAACAAACCCTGGGCAGGGTGCCAACCCACCGCAGATATAACAATATCTTTATCTCAAACTTCTTAAAGTCTCTTGTCATTTTTCTTGTTTTCATATTGTGAAAATGCAATAAACTGAACAGGTTTACTAGCATTAAATAATTTTATAAATCTCTCCATTATCCAAACCATATTACTCCAGTACAGGGTATTAGGGACAGAGGCAAATCCAACCCTAAAACAAGTGACATTGTATGACACACTTACTCAATCATTACTCAGTTTTAGGTCACACGTGTATCTGTGATGAAAAATGGTAAACCTGGAAAAAGTCCCAACTTGACATGCAGACACACACAGAGGCCACACTGGGCCTGGAATGTCCTACAGATGTGAAAGAGTACAATAAAACTCTGTCCCAGCATGATGCCCCAAACTTTACTTCAGTTAACAAAGTTCATTTTCAAGTTAAAAAAAAATCCCCACTGAGGAATTCTCCCAAGGTGATGTCAGCCACAAGTCTTCCCCTCATTTGGCTGTGGGTAGGACCTTGGGATTACATAACTGCCATTTGTGCCACTGTGCTAAAGTAGAACTCCATTGGCCAAAGGCTGATTGAACTGCTGACTACAAGAGGGCACTCTCACACAGCAGCTGGCTCTCTCTCACCCTAAGGCCGGGTTTATACTTCACGCGACGCATGCTGCAGCGGACGCTCCTGCTACGCAAGCGTTTTACTGTTTATACTTCCACGCGTACTTTATATAAATCTGCCACTTTACATAAATCCAGCAGGTGGCAGGGCAAGATATCATCACAGTGAGAACAGGTTCGGCTTCGCTGTGTTGTGAATTGCCTGAAACATCCATTAAATTCCAATGACACCTTACCGCAATATCTCTGAAAAGGATGTTTAATGATTACATCCATCAATCCAGGGATGTATCCATTCCAGCAAGCATTGGGCATCAGGCAGAAACAATCCCTGGATGGGTCCTTAGCTCATCGCAAGGTGAATACAAGCACACACTGGCGTCATTTTAGCAGCACCAAATCCCCAAATCTGCATATCTTTTGAAGAAAACTGGAGCACACTGTGGAAACCCAGCAGGAAAACATGTAAACTCCAGGCAGGGAATACCAGGGACGTGACTCCCTGCGAGACAGTAGTGCTGTCTCCACCATGTCACCCTCATGTGTGTAATTATTAACAGTATTCATTATTTAAAACAAAATTAACGATTTATCTGTAAAATGTAACATACATAATTTATTGCATTTCATCATGAAAGTGATATCAAGTATAAATCTAAAAATTTTAAATTTGCAGAGAGTTGGAAAACTACGAGGTTAAAGTGGACATTTCAAGATTAAAGCCGAAATTTACACTTTAATCACAAAACACACGTTTTCACCATGTCCTTAAATTTTTTTCTCTGTGGCTCAAATACAGCACTGTACATTATGTTGCTGTTGTGAAGTTGCAAAAAAAAAGATAGCACAAAAGATGGTATGTGAGACTTTTAAAATGTATCGTGTCATTACGATCGGGAATATGCGACACTTGAATAAGTGTGCTTCTCTTTCACATAATGACAGGCCATTCCAAAGATGAGGTGCACAGTAGGCAAATGCTCTTTGACCAACTGATTTTTTTTTAACTGAGGGAATGACCATAAGACCAGCATTAAGACAGTGAAGAGGATGTACCAGAGTGTATGGTATAACTAGTTCATCTAAATAACGAGGTGCAACTCCATCCAGCCTTATCTGTATTACTAAACGACAGTTGTATATATGCACGGACGCAGGACGACGGATGCAGGACGCATCGAAGCGTACGCGCACTGTGACTCAGCGCCCCAGAGTCAAACCCAGAGGCTTCCCAGACTCAGTAGGTAGCGCCCAAACAACACAACACAACCTGTAAACTAAACTTCAGGTCACAATACAACCGCCGCCCGAACGCGCACACCACCGCATATAAAACCTTCGTTTAATAATGTTTACAAAGGTTGTATATATGCACGGATGCCAGATGAAACTCGTGCCAAAAGCGCACGCGCACTCGCACAGTGCCCAACAGTCAAACCCAGCGGCTTCCCAAAGTCAGTAAGTGGCGCCCAAACAACACAACACAACCTGTAAACTAAACTTGACGTAAAGCGTGTACGCCAACAAGTTGCCATGGTGACATATTTAAACATTGACATAGAATAATTAGACGCCTCATGACTAGCAGAATCGTACGTCAACATCGCCACCATATTGTGAGTGGCACTGCTGTGGAGTGAAGTAATGAATAATGTGCTGCTTGGGATTATACAAACTGCTGTACGCTCCAAACCAGATCCCCGAGGATTACATTTCATAGGTAAGGCTGAACAATTGTTTTGGTTATATTTGGCCGTTAGAAAATCCAGTTTTATAATCTTTACTTTAGCTAAGCCAGGCTAAGCTAGCAAAGCTATGCATTTATGTGCTCAAGTGAGCCTCCAAACAACGTTTTGGCTAAAGGTATTTAGTCACTATGTAGATTGTTGTTAGCTGTTAACATTTCTCAAATTTGATGTTTTTTTCTCAAGGAACACATTGAGGAAACACAGTTTGAAATTGACAACCATCATTTTATGCTCATGTCTTTAGTTGTGTCTGTCTTCCACAAACTAAGGCTGCACCATATTGCCAGACTGAATACTCTCAAATTACAAGATCTGAGTGAGCGAGAGGAGTGTAAGTCTGGAGGAGATCAGTGAGGTTGTGGAGAGCTTTAAATGTTAAGAATGGTATTTAGTATTGTATTCTGTAGTTAACTGGGAGCCAGTGAAGTTGAGAGAGAATAGGTGTAATATGTTCAGTGGATTTACAACAGCAGGATATTATCCTGGCAGCAGAATTTTGAAGAAGTTCTAAGCGAATGATAACTTTTTGTGGGATGCCAGATAGAATACCATTACATTAATCTATACGTGACGTGACTTGGGCATTAAACAATACTTCAGTACTGTGTTGCGTAAGAACAGGACAAAGTCTGGAAATGTTTCGAAGATAGAAGAAGGCAGTCCCCGAAATGTTACTTATATAGGAGGAATGGTTAATAATAATAATAATTATAATTATTATTATTTAATAATTGCCATTATTAGTGTATAAATGGATATAAATAATTGCATTTAAATGATTCGCCAAAATCTGTTGTATGTAAACGATACTGTTTTAAACGTTATTATTTTTTCATCAGAAAACCTGGTTTCCACATCTACCTGTATTAGTTTAAATGGCACTTTTGCCACTCGCAATACGGCTGATGTATCGTGTCTACTGGGAAACACAGTGGATGCGGCGTCTAACTATATATGTGTATGTATTTAACCTTGAGGTAGTGGTGACTACTGACAGTGCCAGCAGTCAGCTACTCCACAGTTCCTGCGGTCAGGGGTTCAATTATGATTCCTAACAGCAAACGACTTCTAGCTAACAACACACCCATAGAAAAACAAAAACGAGACTGCATGGATAAAAACAATGAATGAAGGCGCCTACAACGTGCTTCTGAAACACCAGAACCAAACGAGTCATGACTCCAAAAAGAAAAAGCTTTACTACAAAAATATTTATTTCATTAAATGAAAACTTTCCCACCCTCCATGATCTTACATCCCTACAAAGATTGGAGGGAACAGAAAGTAATTGCCATTCTTGGATTTGCGATTCTTTAGAGAATCGGGGGTTTACTGGTATGTTAAAAGAGGAACTTTAAAATCAACTCTTGCTTGCACTGGTAACCAGTGAAGAGAAACTAGAATGGGTGTTTTTGTCAAGATTCTAGCTGCAGCCTTCTGAACATGCCGAAGACTTCTAGCAATATAACTAGGAAGACCGGAGAAAAAGGGCATTACAATAATCTACAAAAAACAAACACATGTATTAATGTTTCAGCATCATGCATAGATAGAATAGATCGGATTCTTGCAATATTACTAAGATGAAAAAATGATGTCTTAGTAATAGCCTTGAAATGAAACTGGAGTGTGAGACAATTATCAAAAATTAATGGTTGAACTTTCACAGATAGAATAGCCATCAATATTAACACTCAAGCTGTCACACAAATGTCCATATTTGGATGGTCTAACAACCAATTATTATCATCATTTAAGAGCAGAAAGTTCATACTCTTTGTAGTGTTGTGAATTTTATATTTTATTTTATTTTTTGCTCACACAAACAAAAATAAACTTAATCTTACAAGGACAGTTAACAAAATGTATCACTTTAAAACAAATATTTTGCCGAAATGGATAAACTTAAAACTTAAGGAGGCAGGACATCAAAGCATCCTATTTTCGTGAACTGTACTAGTAATCAAAGCACAGTGACATCTGTTGCACCTAGGACATGCTGATGCTTCAAGCTGTATCCAATTACTTTACAACCTGTGAACAGAAGGAAATGCCATGGGACTAGAAATAGCCAAACCAGTTTACAGCTTGGGACAGGAAAATTCTTAAAACATCAAAAACTTTATTGTTTCAGAAATGGACATACTCAAACAGATTAAAGAGTTTAAGCAAATTCATCCATCATAATGGCAGCCAGCCAATCAGGTGTATGTAACAATCACGTGTTTTAAAATAAATATGATGGACTAAACAACAAAACAACTGAGCGACACCAGAAGAGGACAGAGCAGTGATGTCAGAAGAGGGAAAGAGTGACATCAGGAGAGGGCACCAGCAACATTCGACTGTTTTCATCTGAATGCTAAAGCATTTCATGAATATCGATTGCTAAATCAACGCTGCCTTGGGACATTCATCTTTGACATCATTTATTTTCCATAATCTTTTTCTAAAAGACTATATATATATCCAGACTTTACTATCAATCTTATTTTCTATACTTTGTTTTCATATCTAGAGTGATTGGAGTAATAAGAAATATACGTATTAAGAGCATCTGGAGCAGTCGGAAGCTTGACATACGCTACAATCTGCAAGGTCTATTAAGGCTGAGGGTGAGAGCTCGATCCAATAGTAGGCAACATTACGTAAGGTAAGGTATTCTTGATTGATAAATGGCCTAAAGCCAAGGATTCTGTGCCTTTGTATGTTTAAATATATTCCTGGAGACCAAAGTAATATTTAAGTCTGAGATATGTTTAAAACATTGTATGTTGTTTGAGCCAATAATAAGTATGTTTCTTGAAGTGCTAAGAGAATGACAAGTTTGTATGTGTTATTCGTAAGGCACTTGTGTGGTTCTAAGTGCTAGAGATTGATCGGCTATGTATGCATCATTCATAGAACACTGTTGTGGCTAGAGTCTGTGTGTATGTATATATCTATGTTTGAGTGTTAATCTTAAGGTGCTACTCAGTAATGAGCCTGATGAGTGCACTTATCCCAGAACAAAATAGGTAAAGGGAATTATCAAAATAGAACACTCATCCATTTTTATTTCTGACAAACATGACTCTAAATTTAGCAGCTGGGAAAGGTAATTTGAGTTTACAGGTATATACAGCTGTGTATCAGTGAAAATTAACACCATATTTACAAATCATGTCACCAAGGGAAAGCATATGAATGAAAAAAGCATAAGAGCCAAGTAGTGTCCCTTGGGTACACCAAAGTTTACTTTAGAAAATTCAGAGATTGTATTGTTGTATCTTACACATTGAGTTCTATTTGATAAGAAACAGTGAAACCATGAAAGTATTGTCCCCTGGATGTCAATATACATAAGTCAAGAAGTAGCAACACTGACATCAAATTCAATTCAACAGTGATCAATAGATTATTAAATATTCTGGTCAAAGCAGTTTCTGGAGAATTAAGGGACCAAAATCCAGACTGAAATTTTTCAAAAAAATATTGTCAGGCAAGTAGGCAATAAGCTGATCAGCGGCAGCCCTTTCAGTTAATTTAGACATTGAAAATTAGTCGATAATTATTCAAAATCTTTGGACCCAAGTTAGGTTTTTAATCAATGGCTTCATAATAAGCAGTTTTAAAAGCAGAAGTGATATATATAATATACAGTAATATAATTTTCAGACTAGGACTAATTAAACCAGGAGACAGTTCCTTAAAAAGATAAGTTGGTATCAGGTGTAATATTCAGGTTGTAGGTTTAGAAGCAGTTATCAAGCTGGTCAAAGCCTCAGGGGAATCTAATTCAAATTGTGAAAAGTTGAAGAGGTCCAAGCCACAGAGTGTATTCATGAAAGTACTGAGAGGAATGTTGACCATTGATTTTATCTCTAACTAGCAAAATACCCGCGCTTCGCAGCGGAGAAGTAGTGTGTTAAAGAGGTTATGTAAACATATATATACATAAACATATATACTTATATACATATGTACATATACACATATCTACATATATACATATATATATATATATATACATATAGACATCCACATATATATACATATATCAACATATATATACACATACATATACACACATACATACACACATATATATATATATATATATATATATAAATATATATACTGTATATACACATACAGACACATATATATATATATATATATATAGCAAAATACCCACGGTTTGCAGCGGAGAAGTAGTGTGTTAAAGAGGTTATGTAACCATATAGCTACGCAAACCCAGGAAGACATGGAATCGTTTAAATCAAGTATCATTACATCTTCCTTTCTTAAAGAGAAGTAAGGCAGTACTTATAAGCTTACATATTTATATATAGACATACATATACATATATATATATATATATCCGAAGCCGTGCAAGCACACTCTTTTGAGAATGCAACGTATAGTTGTACAGAAGAAAAGCAATCTTGCCTCAAATGAATGGCAACCTTTTGTAGGTCTATGAAGTTAATTTAAACTTTAGGTTTACGCGGTGCTTTCTTTCCGAAGTACCTGCTCTCATGAATATGTCTGTATGTGTCAGTCGGTCAAATCCACGCGCTTCGCACCGGCGAAGTACCGCTTTTAAATTTTTATTAAGAAGAAAATAAAACGTTTTTAAATTGAGGGAAAATATACAAATAACAGTTTGTTAAGGATCAGTTTTTTTGTGAAGCTGCCTTTACTCGAGTGATCACTTCGAGCTGACTTGGTGGCCAAGTGTAAGCGTTACCTGGAAGTAACCACCCATACAATCAGATTGTGAATCAGACTACGAATGGCGTGAATGTAATTACACACTCACTGCACTTGCTTACGGTAATCGAACCTCAGACGTCAGCGCTACAGGGGCTTAGCAGTGGTGAAGTATTGGTTTTAAATTTTAATTAAGAACAAAAGAAAACCTCAGAGGTTCGATTCCCGAAAGGGAGTGAAGTGAGTGTCCGGCTACCTACCAGGTAAAGCTTATGGTCGGACAGCAAGTGACGTAACATCAGCCACGGTGCCTTCAGTTGTGAGAAGCAGATCATAGAATGATTGAAAATAGTTTTGCATTTACCTTTTTAGTAAAAGGCGAGCTTTTAAGCCTGAGAAATCACCCCGTAAATGCACACGTTTATTTGCACATGTGTTAATATGTATGGTTACACAGTATTAAAAGACAGTGAACAACGTCAGTTACCTTTGTTCCCGCGTTTGATAAAAGGCGAGCTTTTAAGCCTGAGAAATCACCCCGTAAATGCAGACGTTTAATTGCACGTGTTAATATGTATGCTTACACAGTATTAAAAGACAGTCAAAAATTAACGTCATTTACCTTCGTTTGTCTGTATGTGTCAGTCGGTCAAATCCACGCGCTTCGCACCGGCGAAGTACCGCTTTTAAATTTTTATTAAGAAGAAAATAAAACGTTTTTAAATTGAGGGAAAATATACTAATAACAGTTTGTTAAGGATCAGTTTTTTTGTGAAGCTGCCTTTACTCGAGTGATCACTTCGAGCTGACTTGGTGGCCAAGTGTAAGCATTACCTGGAAGTAACCACCCATACAATCAGATTGTGAATCAGACTACGAATGGCGTGAATGTAATTACACACTCACTGCACTTGCTTACGGTAATCGAACCTCAGACGTCAGCGCTACAGGGGCTTAGCAGCGGTGAAGTATTGGTTTTAAATTTTAATTAAGAACAAAAGAAAACCTCAGAGGTTCGATTCCCGAAAGGGAGTGAAGTGAGTGTCCGGCTACCTACCAGGTAAAGCTTATGGTCGGACAGCAAGTGACGTAACATCAGCCACGGTGCCTTCAGTTGTGAGAAGCAGATCATAGAATGATTGAAAATAGTTTTGCATTTACCTTTTTAGTAAAAGGCGAGCTTTTAAGCCTGAGAAATCACCCCGTAAATGCACACGTTTAATTGCACATGTGTTAATATGTATGGTTACACAGTATTAAAAGACAGTGAAGAACGTGATTTACCTTTGTTCCCGCGTTTGATAAAAGGCGAGCTTTTAAGCCTGAGAAATCACCCCGTAAATGCACACGTTTAATTGCACGTGTTAATATGTATGCTTACACAGTATTAAAAGACAGTCAAAAATTAACGTCATTTACCTTCGTTCCTGCATTTGACTCGTGCTGTAAATCTCTTCCTTGTTTTTAGGTCACGTGATTAGGTAGGAGGCGTGATGACGCGATACGTGACTCCGCCTCCTCCATTACAGTATATGGACAAAAAAATATGTTCCAGTTATGACCATTACGCGTAGAATTTCGAAATGAAACCTGCCTAACTTTTGTAAGTAAGCTGTAAGGAATGAGCCTACCAAATTTCAGCCTTCCACCTACACGGGAAGTTGGAGAATTAGTGATGAGTGAGTCAGTCAGTCAGTGAGTGAGTGAGTCAGTCAGTCAGTCAGTTAGTGAGGGCTTTGCCTTTTATTAGTATAGATCAAGTCAATCTTATTTATGAAGAAATCTTAGAAATTCATCAGCACTGAATGGAGAGCTATCTGCAGGAGCATTCTGAGTGAGCTTGATAACAGCATCAAACAAAAAAGTACATTATTTCTATTAGTGTTAATTAAATTAGAAAAATAAGGTGTCCTAGCAGATAACTTTTAAAACTTTCTACCCAGTCAAGATGAAACCCCTTTTGCTTCACTAGGATGCATATAGTGTGGTTTTGACAATAAAAATTTTGAACTAGCATGCTATATAGCAAAGGAATACTCTAACCAAAAATAACATTTATGTTACCAAATGTAATTTGTAGAGATGACTAATAAAGCAAATACTGATGTCATGTTTTGATTTCTGACAGACTAGGCATCTATGGGGACCAATATTGAACATCAGGAAAAAGCATCAAAAACAGCCAAAAAAAAAACTTTTATTACTCTTGTTGCATAAAATAAATCAAGTCATCCAGTTGTATGCTCACAATGTCCCACCCACATGTATTTATACTAAAATTTTGTTAGATAAGCCACTTCTAGAAAACATTCTCTTGAATGAATATGGAAAACACCAAAACACAAGGAAGCATTGTAAATTAATACCTGCCTGCTTCCCTCTTTCACTGGGCACAAGTACTGTACAGCTCAATAAAAGCTAATTTATTGGCTAACATTGGGCTTCACATGATTTCAACATTACAAAGTGAACTGAGAGAAGAGTACAACTAATGATAAAAAGTTAAAGAAAAGTGAGTGAAAAGTGAGAACACTACCAGGAAAAGAATCTAAATTATGCTTGTGCACATCTGAGATGCTTTAACAAGAAGATGATCAGTTCACCCGTGCAGTTTCAGAGACCACTGCTAAATAATCTTGAGGTACTCCAGATTTGGATATGAGTATAGTGCAATGACGGTATGCATGGTAATTGCTCTCTTACATCAAGTGTGTTCTATTTTAATTCACAAGAGTGTTTTCCGTTAGGTGAATTATTTAACCATAGTTTTATTAAAAAAATACATGTGTTTGGGACATATGACTGATGACTTCAAACAGCACTATGAGACACAAGTAATTTGAAGTTTCTTTTATGGATATTTTGATATTGTTGGCTGTTGTCTAGCACTGGTCCTCATAGATGCCTATTCTATCAAAAACTGTATTTCTGCTTTGCATGTAAATAGAAGATTAAAAATTGCCACCACCACAAACTACATGGGGTAAGTAACATATTATAAAAAAAATCATTCTTGGGAGTATTCCTTTACATTTCTTGAATAAAAAGTAGAACAAACAATCCACAGTCCACTGTTAAATTAAGGGTAAGTAACAATCACACAGTTGCATAGTTCACATATGATATAAACAGTATATAAATTTCCTACTATTATGTCTCCTTCTAGATACAAACAGCGACATATGACACTGTACACAGTTTCAGATGGCTGTCAGTAAAGTGTCCTGCATTTTAAGCCTTTCTAGTCCATAAAAATCACGTTGGCAAATAAAGAAGCTGTTGCTTAAAATGTTGCTCACTGGTATGTTTTACAGAAAACAAGAACTCCATTTGACAGGTATACATTATTTATTGAAATTGATATTTATTCCTTTTTATACTTTGAATACTTTTGTGAATTTCAGATATTTATTTTAAAATGTATCAACATGTACTCAAAATGTTTCAACTTGTGTTCATACTGTGTTATATACTGAGAATATTTTTTATTTATGGACTTGGTTTTCTTTTAGCATTGCAACAGTTTCCACAGCAGCTTCGATCCCTTTTTATTAAAGTGGAGAAAAAATTAGCAGCTATTGAAGTTGAAAAACATTTCAAGTTTCATACGTCAGAAAAAGGAAGCAACTGACTTGAAGCTTAATTTCTTGCAGTTGTATTTTGGAGAGACTACCTAAAAGATGCAAAATGTAATGTATAAAATTAGGTTTTTCCAAAATGAATTTTATTTTTATTTTGCACATATCTTAAGGGTGGCATAGTAGCATACTGCTACTTCTCAAATCCAGTGTTCTTGTTTCGAATTCCACGCCAGTTTGTTGTGTATGCGTAATTTTCATATTCTCTCTGTGCCTGCTTGGAGTAAGTTAAGTGGGAACTTTAAATTGGCCCTGTGAAACTAAATGTGGGTGTTTGCGGTCCAGAGACTGATTTTGCAAGAATAGACTCTGGCTCCCTGTGACCCTGAACTTGATTAAGTGTGTTTTACAATGCTAAAATACCACATATTTTAAACATGTGTAATATTTTTAAATGTGTCTCGGTCTTAAGATTAAACAACGTCAGGTGCAATATCTAATTTTTTCTTACCTTATTTAATTGAAATACTCAGTGGACGTACTAAGGCATATAGTGCACAGACATTTCTTCTGGATTAACAAATTGATTTTGTTTCTATAACTTTGGGTTAACTACCCATAAACAAGGTAAGAGGCTTCAAGTTGAAAATGGGGGTAACATACTATAATGAACCTGTGTCACGTTAAGGAATGGTTCAATGGAGATTTGCTGTATGTAAATTATTTATTTTATGGTTGGTTAAAATAATTTTACTGGTATATTTTGGTCCTGGGTATGACGCTAAACTGCATCCAGCCCTGCAAGCGTTGATTTCCTTCAACATGCAAGGAAATAATGGGGGTTGGTGGATGATTGGCACTTCAGCCACCATAAAAAAACTTCACACAGCTGTGAGATGACAGAAAGGACTTCTTTTTGCTCTCCACGGGAGTAGCTCCGCTGCTGCTGCCCATAGGAAGGCTGCTCGCATCATGAAGGGGATGGGGGAACAAGCCCTTGGGGGCCCCATCCCTGGAAGAGTCGAAACTGTCAGAGATCCAATGGGGTGAGATCTGTTGGGGATCGGAACTGGTGTGGTGCTGAGGCATCGCCCGGGTCCCAATTTGAGGCAGCCCATCCGGGTAGGTGCATGGAATGTCTTGTCTCTCTGGTCTCTCTTGTCTTCCTCTGCTGTCAGAGGAGCTGCGTATACTCTGCATTTCAGCGGCGGCACTCTCTGAGATGCGCAGACCGGGGACTGGCCAGATCTCTGTAGGTGGATACACCGTTTATTGGTCTGGTCGCTATGATGACTGTCATACTCGGGGGAGTAGTTGTTGCCGTAGTGGATTGGCTTCTTCCGATGGTGTCCGATGTCACTCCTTTCAACAAGCGTATTATGAGACTCAGATTACGGCAGTCCCTGGGTGCCTTGTCTGCTGTCTCAGTGTATGCTCCGACCACGGTGAGTGATGTCTCGGTGAGGGAGACATTTTATTTGCAACTTTGCTTGGTGGTTGATGGTGCCCACGAGGTGACACTTCTCTGGTCATGGGTGACTTCAATGTAACCACTGGAACTGACAAGGGCTGGTTATGAGGATTGTCTCTGTCCCCATGGGTCTAGTGACTGTGGTGAAAGTGGCTCCATGTTCCTTGACTTTGCAAGCGGTAGGGGCTGCAAATCACTGGAGCCTAGTTCCAGCGCCCTGAGCCGCATCGTTGGACTTGGTACTCCAATACTGTTGGTGCAGTGAATGATATCGATTACATTCTTGTGGTCAGATGCTGGAGGCCCAGTTTGTGAATTCTGACCACAGATTTGTTGTTGCTACTCTGAAAATCCAGCTTCGGCTCAGTAGGTTACCACATACTAGGAAAACGAGCCTGGACTTGACCAGACTCCAAGACCAGGCTGTTTCTAATGAGTTTGCACGCAGTTTGTGTGAGGAACTTGCAGATTTGGGTGCGACTGTCGATCCTAATGTGATGTGAGAGACCTTCTGTGACAAGATCCTGAAAGTTGCTGAGGGTTGTGTTGGTGTTACTGGTGTTCAAGAAGAAGGTGTTTCATCTTACAGGGCACCACGGATATCATCAAGAGGAGTCGCAGTGCATGGTTTAATGGCAACTCTGGTCTGTACCGGGAACTGAGAAGGACGCCTGTGAGGGCTCTGAAGGCAGATAAAGAGGCGTTTGTTAGAGGAATCTGTGAGCAAGGGACACACCATCTGTGGTCTAGTGACCCACGTCCTGATAAAAGGGGAATCTGTTCCTTGGAGAGTCGCAGTCAGGTCAGCTGATGGAACGGTCCTTACGGATGACACTGCAGTTGTGACCCGCTGGGCTAGCTACTTTGAGCAGCTGTTTAAAGCTGATCCTCCAGCTAGGATGTTGGATATCTCTGGTTCCACGATTCTTGAGGCCTCCAATTAGCTGTGAACCACCCAATCTCACTGAGATTTCACAGGTGGTGAACCAGCTGAGGGGGGAAAGGCTGCAGGGATCTGTGGTATCTGGGGTGAACTTCTCCAGGCTGGTGGTAAGGCTGTCCTCCTGGCATTGCAAGCAAACTTTGCTTCCATTTGGGAGACTGGCATCATCTCAACTGACTGGAAAACAGGACTTGTCGTCCATATCTGGAAAAGAAAGGGTGATCACCTAGGTTGTGGCAACTATAGGGGGATAACACTGCTCTCGGTGCTGGGTAAGGTCCTTGCTAGGGTCGTCCTCAATAGGATCTGTGATCACTTGCTGACCTACCAGCGACCAGAGCAGTCTGGTTTTATGCCTAAGAAGTCTACCATTGACCGCATCCTGGGCACTGAGGTTTCTTATGGAGTGCAAACGTGAATATCGGCAGAGTTTCTTTGCAGCCTTTGTCGATTTTCATAAAGCGTTCGACTGTGGGACATCCTGAGGGTTCGCGGGATCCCCTCAAGGTTGCTGGATATCATGAACGGCCTGTACACTGGTACTGTGAGTGCTTTGCAGAGTGGAGGCAGAACCTCTGTGTTTTTCCCAGTTGATTCTGGGATTCGTCAGGGGTGTGTTCTTGCTCCTACTCTATTCAATGCTTGTATGAAATGAGTGTTGGGCAAGGTCGTGGGGTCCAGCGGCTATGGGGCATCTGTTGTTGAAGAAAGATTCACTGATCTTGACTTTGCTGTCGATGCTGTGATCTTCGCAGAGTCAATGGAGGCTCTGATCGAGGCTCTCAAGAGACTGAGCGAGGAGTCTGAGTGTCTGGGCTTGTGAGTGTCCTGGATAAAAACCAAGATTCAGGCCTTTAATGACCTCTTAGACACAGCCATCAGCAGTGTGCCTGTCTGCATAGACAGTGTCGACCTTGCCGAGAGGTTTACTTACCTTGGCAGTGACATTCATCTTCCTATTAAGTCAGTAGATGGATTGGGAGAGCATGGGGGGGTCATGAGATTGCTTTAAAGGCATGTGTGGTGCTCCCAATATCTATGCAAAAGGACACAGGTCCAAGTCTTTAGAGTCCTGGTACTTCCTGTCTTGCTATATGGTTGCGAGACATGGATGTTATTCAGTGACCTGAGAGGAAGACTAGACTCCTTTGGTACTGTGTCTCTCTGGAAAATCCTTGGGTACCGTTGGTTTGACTTTGTGTCAAATGAGAGGTTGCTCATGGAGTCCCAAATGAAGCACATTACCTGCATTATGAGGGAGCATCAGTTATGGCAGTACGGCCATGTGGCGCGATTCTCCGAGGGTGAACCAACTCGTAGGATCCTCGTTGCTGGGGATCTGAGTAGCTGGACCAGGCCAAGGGGTTGCCCACGTAACACCTGGCTGCAGCAGATAGAGGGTCATTTCTGGAGGGTGGGACCGGACCGTGTGTCTGCCTAGGGGGTTGCCAACCGGGATCCCAAGCTGTTTCGTTGTATGGTGGGTGCAGCAACGCACTGTATCAGTGCATGCTCCCCAACTTGTATATTTTGGGTACATCATCTTTGAAGCTTCTGCTGGTATATACTAGGGTTGTTTACATACTGCAGAACAAATTCTTTGGTGAACTATAATGGTAAATGGTATTGAACATTGTGTAAGAGAAAAGTATAGTATTTATTTTTAGCCACTTATGTTTAACAGTAAGTCTTTGAATCATGAGTTATTCTTCTATTGAAATGGCACACAAATGGAAAAAGGTGAGAAGAGACTCCAGTATTAGCCCATTTAGGAAGGGCTTTAATATTATAAATACTACAAGAAGTATGTTATCTGTTATCCAGTAAACTGTGGGAATTACATATTTTCATATCATACATTGACAGGGTTGTGAAAAAAACACTTTTGGAAATGTTACATAAAATAATGTTTTTTACAGAGTACAGAAAATGTCCTCTACTTTCTATATTATATATACTGTAAGAGAATGGACGCTTGAGGGCGCTGTTGCCCTGTGAAACCCAACAGACAGATGCAGACACTGGTCTAAAAGCACTAAGAAGTATTTTAATTTTCTTCTTTAATAGTGCCTCCAAAGCACCACAGCCACATTAAGCACACAATGAATAAACACAACAATTCTCCTCCTCTCCTCCCAGCAGCTCTGTCACACTCCCTTCCAACTCCGGCTCCTCTTGCTGAGTTTCCCATAGTCCTTTATATAGTTCTTGACCCGGAAGTGCTGATAAGTCATGTGAACAGAAGAGGAGAAGCACTTCCGGGTCAGATGGAGAATTACATTTTTCTTCAGCCTGGAAGTACTTCTGTCCTTCCGTCCCCATGACTTGGGAGTACTTCCGGGCTATTTTGGAAACAGAAATCCCCTTGTCTCCCTGCAGTGTCCCCTGGCAGCACCTATGATACCCAGCAAGGCTGTGAAGCCGAACTCCATCTCCCATTCTGCCCTGCGGGAATCTGGGGCACCACTAAGCTTCAGGGAAGTCGCCATCTAGCGTCCTGGGGGTTATGTCTGGGTTGACCTGCCAGCGTTCCCTCACAATGCTTGTTATAGATGTGAGAACTGATTTTGTAAATTTAAAAGTGATAACATTGTCAGGTCTTGCTTCCTCTCAGAATCATGCTATATATGCAGTAGCACACATTGGTGTTCTTCTGAGAAGTAGGACATCCATTTTTTATGTATAAAGTTGCATACAGATAATGGGAAGGCAAATAGCCTACCATTGTCTGCACCCCCTTGCAGCCATGCAGACAAGGGGAGAAAAATAAACAAATTAACTAAGTACACCTCCATGCTTATGTAATGTGTGGTTCATGGTACTGGGAAAACTTTAAGCTTGGAATCGTGTGCAGGCATTGGTGTGTGTGAGCGCGCTTAGCTACGGGAATGGTTGGGGTCCCTGATGGCACATACACGTGCAAATGTGAGCATTAGTCAGGGGCATCATTTGTGCTGCGGTGAGAGCGGCGTCACACACCTACGTCCAATCAAGGCAGTAAAAGGAGCCTGTACAACAGAGGGAAGGGCAGATAGGAAAGAACAGAGAAGAGACAGAGGTTAAAAATGAACATATGACATGGATTAAGGCAGGATCGTGAGACGCCAGGGTGTGGAGAAGAGGAAGCAGGTAGCCGGGAGGAGAACCCCTCATAGGAGCGTAAGGCCAAAACTCGGGGGGCTAAAGAGGATCATTCACCTAAGTATTTTGCATACAAGCTTTACAGGAAAAGAGGCTTGAAGTGGGCACCCTGCTGGAACACATGGATAACAGGGACCCAAGCTGGTAGAAACATGTTGGCCATGCCTTTTGGTTGGGTATCTCCCCTGCTGCAAGATTCCGTGCAGGATATGCAGCGAAGGTGTCAGTTTTAAAAGGATGCACCCGGATTTTACCCTCATTTTTATGGATTTATTTATGGGATTTCAACCGTCATGATTGTCACTGTTTTTATTGGATAATTTATTTATTATGGTTGGAGCACTGCACTATACAACACTGTTTGATGGACTGTAATTAAAGCACTAATCATGTATGCACCTACTCTTTGATGCACATGTGTGTACTTATTTGCTCGGCTCATCTCGGTTATGACTATCAACAGTTTGGTCGCAAAAGGCTCCCACACATGACAGGGAGCATGGAGCCAACTTGCACTGTTTACCGCCTTAAACTGAGTGTAAATGGAGAAACACTAAACTGATTATCGACTATGAGATATTGAAGGTTAAAATAACAGAATACAATAACATAGTCCAGCTTGAGAGGCATTGTTATTTCTCTAGAATTATAAATAACAATGCTAGTAATCTCAGAGTCTTATTCTCTACAGTTGATCGTCTGTTAAACCCAGGTCACTCAATGGGATGCCTCCAGAAAACTTCCAGTGAAACTTGTGAGGCTTTTGCTGTATTTTGTAATCAAAAAATTAATGATATTAGAAATAATATAGTACATCTCCCCAATACTGATCATCTTAAACCCCATTACTCCATTATAAACAAAAATTAAATTCTTTCACCAGTATAGATTTACCTGATTTATATACAATAACTGAGACCATCCACCTGCGCCCTTGACCCAATACCAACAAGTTTTTTCAAAGAAGTATCAGGCGTGCTAATTGATAGTATTCTTGACATAGTAAACTCATCATTAGGTATGGGGTTTTTCCCAGACTGTCTTAAGACTGCTGTAGTTAAACCCCTGCTCAAGAAAAATAATCTTGACCTATTTTTAACCTGCCTTTCTTAAGTAAAATCCTAGAGAAGGCAGTCATTGTGCAGCTAAATGATCACCTCAATAAACAGTCGGGTTTCAGAACAAATCACAGTACAGAAACTGCACTCGTTAAAGTAGTAAATGACTTGTGGGTAAATGCAGACAGTTCTCATCTGTTCTAATCCTCTTACATCTGAGTGCTGCATTTGATACCATTGATCACAATATTCTTAGAAATCGCCTTAGTCAATGGTTGGGCCTCTCTGGCAGTGTCTTAAATTGGTTTGAGTCCTACCTAGCAGGTAGAAAAATTTTTGTTAGTTGTGGTGGTAATTATACTTAAAACACGCATGATATTCTGTATGGTGTTCCACAAGGCTCTATCCTGGGTCTGCTGCTCTTTTCAATTTACATGCTTCCATTAGGTCAGATTATCTCGGGGCATAACATGAACTACCACAGCTATATTTATCAATAGCGCCTGTTGACCCCGACACTCTTGATTCACTGACACAATGTCTCACTTGTGTTTCTGGATGGATGAGTAGTAATTTTCTCCAACTAAATAAGGAGAAAACAGAAATTTTAATGATTAGCAAAAATGGATAAAATGAGGTTATTAGAAATAAACTTGATGCAGTAGGATTAAAAGTCAAGATGGAGGTAAAAATTTAGGAGTAACTATTGACTCTGACCTGAATTTCAAATCACATATTAATCAGATTACTAGGACAGCATTTTTTCACTTAAGAAATATAGCAAAACTTAGACCTCTTATAACATTGCAAGATGCTGAGAAATTAGTTCATGCTTTTGTTTTCAGTCGGCTAGATTACTTAACGCACTTCTCTCAGGACTACCCAAAAAAGACATCAATCAATTGCAACTAGTGCAGAATGCTGCTGCCAGAATCTTAACTAGGAAAAGAAAATCCGAGCACATCTCTCCAGTTTTGATGTTACTACATTGGTTACCTGTGTCATTTAGAATTGACTTTAAAATACTGCTTATGGTTTACTAAGCCTTATATAATCTCACTCCATCCTATATTTCAGAATGTCCTTCACCTTATACTTCAAATAGTAACCTTAGATCTTCAAATGAGTGTCTGCTTAGAATTCTAAGAGCTAAACTTAAAAAAGTGGTGAGGTGGCCTTCTGCTATTATGCACCTAAAATATGTAATAGCTTGCCAATAGGAATTCGCCAGGCTAATACGGTGGAGCACTTTAAAAAACTGCTAAAGAATCATAATTTTAACATGGCTTTCTCATAGCTTCATTTTAGTTTAATCCTGATACTACGTATATGCATATAATTATCAATTTCATTCCTGGTAGCTCCATAATCCATACTAACCCCTACTTTCTCTTCTGTTCTTTTTCTGGTTTTCTGTGGTGGCGATCTGCACCACCACCACCTAATCAAGGCACCATAATGTCCCTCCATTGATGGATTAAAGGCCAGAAGTCCACATGACCGTCATCATCAAATTGTTCCATGAGAACCCTGAATACAATGAGGACTGATTGAGGTCATTTATGTAAGGTAGAATGCCTAGAGGAGGCTGAGCGGTCTTGTGGCCTGGAACCCCTGCAGATTTTATTTTTTTCTCCAGCCGTCTGGAGTTTTTTTTTTTGTTTGTTTTTTCTGTCCTCCCTGGCCATCGAACCTTACTTTTATCCTATGTTAACTATCCATCCATTGTCCAACCCGCTATATCCTAACTATAGGGTCACGGGGGTCTGTTGGAGCCAATCCCAGCCAACACAGGGCGCAAGGCAGGAAACAAACCCCGGGCTGGGCGCCAGCCCACCGCAGGGCGCGCACACACACATCCACACACCAAGCACACACTAGGGACAATTTTGGATCGCCAATTCACTTAATCTGCATGTCTTTGGACTGTGGGAGGAAACCGGAGTACCTGGAGGAAATCCACGCAGACACGGGGAGAACATGCAAACTCCACGCAGGGAGGACCCGGGAAGCGAACCCGGGTCTTCTTACTGCGAGGCAGCAGCGTTACCCACTGCGCCACCGTTTATTTTGTCTTTTTTTCTTTTCCTTCATCATATAAAGCACTTTGAGCTACATCATTTGTATGAAAATGTGCTATATGAATAAATGTTGTTGTTAAACAACAAAAGCCACAGGATTAACAAATACCACAAACAAAATACAACAAATGTCCATAAATTAACAATGAGTATATAAAATATAAATAATTTTGCTCAGAGTTCCAATATTTGGGCACTCACTGATCGTATTACGAAGCGGCAGCATGGGAGAAGCTTGTCCCATTGATTGAAATCGTGGCACTGGGTGCAGCTCAAACATCTGTAGTTTCTCAGGTATCTGTATAGATGCTTTGCATGTTTTACTTATAATACATAATACAGTAATACATATTTTGTCATTATTTCACAGGGTCTAATTCTGATTTGAGGAGGGGGAATGGAGGACTCCTTTATGGCATTGTTTTGAGATCACAGCTGGGCATACAGCTAAATTATGGAAAGGAAATTTGTATTGTTGTCCGCATATTGATTTGGCAAAATTTTACACCGGATGCCTTTCCTGACATAACTCCTCCCGTTTATCCGGGCTTGGTACTGGCACGAAGAAACACACAATGTTATATATCCACTGGCAGTAGTCATGTTCAGCTAATGTACCTCTCAAATGAAAGTTTGTTTTTTTATATTACTTTAAAGTTGCACTGTGTTTTTAATTGCTGTCTGTTCATGCATTTGAAAGTAATCATTTTGTTAAGGAATCAGACATTGATAATTTTTTAATTTACTGGAAAGATACATTTTCAATGTTCACTACATTAACACTGCTTATGGATTTGTTATTTGGGTGCATGTTAAACACCATATTGTTACATTCAAAGTAGTTTATAAGTAAAGTGAACATAAAACTTATGAAAAACAATGTACTTCAGTTTTTTTATTGTGGAAAAAGCATCACAGGCTTGGTTAAAATGTTTTTTTTACTAAAATTTGTTGTTAGCCAACACCTAGTAAATGAAGTAGGCTAAATCTCAGAAATTGTTAATATTTAATGATGAGTTCAGAAACAGAGTAAGGAAGGAAGAAAAAGGTTTGATAATGGGAAGTTGGACAAACAAGCTAAGTTTGAAGAATAGCTTTATAGTTTTACCAATTTAAGTGAATTGAACAGAAGCCATCTCTCTTTATTTAATTATAAAAAGAAAAAGAATACTGAAAATTTGCATTTAAAGCTTTAAATTATACAAACATGGAAATTGTAATAAGATGAAATAACACATTTTTTGTTTTGCACTCATCATTTTAGCAAGCATGTAAACATCTTCAGTAAACATTAACATGACTGTAGCTGCGTTTGTCCGAAGTTACCAAAGTTCTGCAGCTTTTAGCTTGCTTCATAGGACAGTTCAGGAAAAAGTGTGACGCGTGTTTAAATAATTCCACAAATCAAATATCTTTGCTTTAAAGATTTTAGTAAGTTTTAAAGCAAAGAGGTTCACACAAAAATAGAGAAAAACTTGATATGACAAGGAAAAAGAAAAGTTATTGTTTAGAGAAAGTTCTGTATAAGGCTTAAGTAATCTTGTTTCATATTTCCTTAAGTTTGGTCATGCAGTGGTACTTTCAAAAGTTCACATCAAAATGGTAAGCAGGGTCAGAAAATAGGGTATGCCAATACCCTTTTTACAAACTTATCTAACAGTCCATGCTAGCAGTGAGACTATTTCCTAATTGGCTTAATTAACACTCAGTTTTACAAACATAGCAAAGAAAGTTCTATTTCATGTTAACTCACAGTGGGTAAAAGACTATACCATATTCTAAGTAACTATGAGAACCTGGTATTCTATTGAAATTAGATGTGAAGTTAACATTAACTTTTGTAAGACTGGCACTTACAATGATATAATGAAGATAGGTAGGTGATTGAGAGTGAGTAATGAGCCATGTCCAATATTCCGTGGTAAAACTGGTTTGCACCCTCACTTATGCAAATTAATCCATGTTTAAAATGGGGAGAATGTGTAAAAGGCATACAGACCTTGGCCTGGCTAAGAATTAACCGTGACCCGCCCTGGCTTAGTAAAGCTGGAAAGGTAGCACTGAGACACCACTCTATCCACGTCGAAACATCAGTAATAAATAACATGATTAAAAGTAAATGTATATGTAAAACTATGGATCAGTTTTTGCCACTTATGCTGTACACTGTACAATCAGGGCTTTCATTCATGACATTTTCGTTCATGACATGTTGTTCAAGTATACACATACACACACATATTTTTACCATTTCATACATGCCATACTGGATTTATTATAATAACTGGTTAAAAACAGCAATGACCTATGCAACAGTTGACTTTTTGTTGAAAACATGAAGAAAAGAAAGTACGGTATCTTGGCATGACATAATGATACAGCCATTTCAAAGCCTTGTTAGTGATCATACCTGGGCACAAACTGTGTTAGCAGTGGATGTCAAGCAACCAACTGAACTTTCTGGCTTGCAAAAGGCAAAACTCATCTACAGAGCTTCTCCTTCATAGTGAATAGCAAGGTTAATTTCATAATTATATATAATTATAGTATATATTATATATATATATATATATATATATATATATATATATATATATATATATATATATACACATACAGTATATATATATACACACACACATATATATATACACACACACACACATATATATATATATATATATATATATATATATATATATATACATATATGCTAGCTGTGTATATGTACTAGCTGTAAAAAGCCAGGGGCCCTAGAAACTACTGAAATCGTCAGAAAAAAAAAATGAAATGTAGAGATGTCAGGTAATTGAAAGGAACTACTCTAGGCATCTTTCTCCTAGGAGGATTCATTTTGCTGACATGCTTGCCTCACTTGTGTATTAGCAGTGGGAAGAAAAGTAAAAGGGATACCGTTTTGCTGATGTTAACGGCTAAGCAACTTTGTCTTTCTTCTGCGGTTTCGTTTTGCGGATTTACTGGCCATGCTTGTGTTATTAGCGGCTAAGCAAGTTTTCTGTTTCCTCAGAGGTGGAGCCCTTACCCCGACACCACCTCTCACTTCCAGGCCAGACAGACACACACACTTCCGCGCATAGACATTTATATATATATATACATGGTAAGAAAGGCCTATATGGGCGCCTGACCCGACACAGACTCACACTGGGAGGCACGTATAAAAATAAAGAAACTTTTATTTTTCTTCACCTGTGGAGTACGTCTTCCCCGTAATCCCCACAGGCACAACACAGTCTCCAGTACAAATAAAGCACCCAAAACACTCTTCTCCTTTGCACCACAACTCCTTCTCCAAGCGTAGTCCTCCTCCTCCCGACTCTGGCTATTGAGTGGTGGTTGCTGGGCCCTTTTATTCCGGCTGCAATACCGGGTGTGGCGAATACGCTGCCCATACGGGCTCAGGAGTCCCAGCTGCAGCACCTCTGGTGGTGCCTTCGGGACCCAACAGGGCTGCACCCAACTCCAATTCCCATGGAGCCCTGCGGGAAACCGATGCACTTTTCCAACCCAGAGGGGCGGCCAACTAGCATCAAGGGGGAGGTATTGCACTGTCCAGGACTGTTCCCCCT
The DNA here is from genome assembly GCF_900747795.2 of Erpetoichthys calabaricus. Taxonomy (NCBI): domain Eukaryota; kingdom Metazoa; phylum Chordata; class Cladistia; order Polypteriformes; family Polypteridae; genus Erpetoichthys; species Erpetoichthys calabaricus. The sequence continues at coordinate 109,034,353 of NC_041396.2, forward strand.
GAATATACAGTGAAGGAGCATCCCGGCCGGGCATGTGCCCCGGCCGTCTGCCACAATATATATATATATATATATATATATATATATATATATATATATATATATATATATATATATATATATATATATTCATTTTTTAATACTGCCTTTTCTATCCTCTGTCTTTTTAAGTAACATACATTGTCAAATGATTTACTAGTGCAAACTCTGTTAAATGTTAAACTGTATAACATCACATAATGGTTCAAGCTGGGTGTGGCTTTTGAAAAAGGAAAATGATAATATAAAGGAATATAGTTACTTTAAAAATAAGGATAGAAGAGCAAAAAAAATAATTTAAACTACTGAAGGATCACAGTCCTAAACCTCACTAGGAAAGCTTAGGGCAGGGTACTGAAACAGAGGATCAGTGCTTTGTTATTTAACAGATATTTCAGGGATCATGGGAGCTTGACGAATATGTGCTTTATGAACTCAGAAAAAAACCCTAATGACTGTTATTATCTGGGGAAACGTGCTGCAGGAGTATACAGTGGAATTCTGTGGCTACTGCAGCAGGCCATTTAGTTTGTGCATTTGTGGAGTGATTTTTGTGTTTACTTTACATATGTGTTGTTGAATCCTTTCAATGTGGGACTCCAGCATAAGGGGCAAATTTGGTCCACTCCTGTTTGCAATTTTCTTAGACAAGATAATAAGGCACAACCAAACTTTGAGGAGAATTCAGTTTATGAGCCTAAGTGTTCAATATGTGTTGCCAAAAGAAAGCTAGGTAAATGCTTATATAAACAAATAAATTTCAACCACAGTACGTATTCCAGTCAGCTGAATTAAGCAATAATTTCCTATTCAAAAATGTATTGATCGCCACATAGTGCACATATCAAATAGTGCTTCTACTTGCACATAGAAATGTCATAATATGTCCATCACACATGTTGCATAGTAAATAAAAAGTGAAGAAGGAAACAAAACACAGAGCATAATTACTGAACAAACACAATGAATATTTTCTTAATACAGAATATTATCAGACACTTATTTTCTAAAACTGGCAACCAGAATTGTAAACATGAATAAGGGGAAATGTTGACCAAAGCTCAGACTGAATACTGTGCTATGCTGCCACTTATTCTGCCAAAGATGGAGTTTGTAGCCCGCAAAGGCAAAAGGGTAAACAGGACTGGGAGACTGTGTGCTTGTGCTGTGTGCTTGTGTGCTTGTGCTGGGACAAGCTCCATGCTTGTGTTCAGGAGTCTCTTCAACCTCTTAACTGTCGATACTCACAGACTGAGATGAGCCAAGCAAATGAGGACACTTACATTCAGCAAGGATTTAGTGTATAAGTGTCAGTACCTTTATTAAAAATCCAACAAATGAAAGTGCAAATAGTGCAGTGGTCAAAAGAGTCATTCAATTAATAAATAAATAATCCATTATAAACTGACAGTCCATAGGTTAAAATCCAGAGTTGAAATCAGAGTAAATCAAACACAGTAACCGGGTCCTTAATGTTACTTCTCAGATGCTAGACAGGCCTGCATGACTATATCCATCTCCCCAGCTTACCCACAACTCACTTAGTCAGTGAAGAGTCCACCAGATGCAGTGCTCTCCACCAAACCTCATCTTTGCGTCCAAGCATCATTAGCCAGACTGCTTGAGATTAGTTGTCCTCCTTTCTACTTTGTCACTCCCCTGGCATACTTTGGATTCCTGGGGAGAACTTCACCTTGATTGTACCCGCTCTTCTAAGAAAAATCGGCGATGATGATCCACCTTAATGTACTGTGGAGCTAACAATCACACTGCCTCTCACTCACTCATTGGTATCTCATCCTACTTCACCACCCGATACTACTCTCATGGCTCTCTGTTTCTCTCTGATTTCTTTCTGTTTCTTCTTCTTCCTCTGTGCCCATTCTTTGCCATACAAGCTTCTTTTATATGGCCTGATTGAGCACAGGTGTGATACACTGTCTCCTGCAAGGTGTAAATGAGGCACGCTTGCTTTTGCATGTGAAAGTGCAATCAGTCAAACACCCAAACCAAAAACTGTGTGCTCTGGGTCACGATTATTTGTTTAGAATCCTCACTGTAGCATGGACCTCTCATCAGAGAGATGAAATCTTAGTCAAACAAGTAGGGGTCCAAAACAGGTAAAAAATAAGCAAATCTAGAATAAAACCAATACTCAAGGTGTGAAGAACAAGCCAGAGATTAATTTAACCAGAAATAACTAAAAGGAAAAAGCAAGCTAAGGTTCAACAAAGTATCCACAAACTTGGACAACTGAATGACAAACAAGGTCAGTTCAGATAGTGTCATGTCACCAATGGGACGTAACAGAACATTTGTTAGCTAGGATTAAAGATAAAAAAAAATCAGGTAAAGGAAAAATATAATATAATCATTTAGGTTAAGTGGGTCAATATTGTCACAAGTACAAAGTATAGTGAGATTCCTACTTGCATTTGCTAATCAACATGTCACCACTCACCGGGTCGTAAACAGCAAGTATAACCACCTTATCTTGAAACTTTTATCTTCCTTCTTTGTAATAACAACCTTACTTTGAACTTCACTCACTTAGATTTTTTCAGTATTTTACTGATTTAATTCAAAGTTGCTGTTTATTACTTTAAATTAACAAACACATTATAGAATATATTGGATGGACTTTGTACATACATATTGACTTTATTATTGCCACTTTCAAATGTGTCATGTCTTAACAGACAAAATTACCATCATAACACAACTATAGAGTAATATGGACAGTAAAGGGACTTTACCGAGTTACTGCTTTGGAAAAGAAAAATAGCCATCTGTGGTAAAAATGAGATTACATTTTTAAAGTTACATTAGTCTCTTTCACACGTGCACATGTCCCATGAATTTACCAGAAATTTCCTGTGTGAACAAAGCTAATTTAGAATTCCAAAATGGAGAGCAATTGTAGATCAAGAACTGGTGAAAATCCATGGAATTTCTGAGGCTGTCTAAAAAGAAAATTAGAATTTACAGCATGCAAAATACCATTATGTCCTTAAGTACATGTACTGACATTCATGTAACTAAGTATCAAACAGAGACTGGGACCAGCTAGCTTGATCATTTCACAAAACATTTTTTTTAAACTGAAGTGTCTGTAAACTGGGAGGATTTTGAAATAAGACAACTTCTCGTCATTTAAGCTAAGGAGATGATAAGTCCAGTCATCACCAGAAACCCCTGAGCACTGCCTTCTTTACTATTGTTATTTGTCTACAGGGGTGAAGAAAGAGCAAAGTCATCTTCTTCCATGTAATTATGTAATCAACTCTGCTTTTTCTCCTTTTCTTGAACACTCCACCAAAAACAAATGAGGTGCTAATAATCCAAAATTTCTGATTTGAAAATATACTTAACTTATGCTCAAATTAATGTGGACTAATTTTCTGTTATTTTCAGAGTTCTTTTGGATTTCTGAGTTTTGACACCACTGCATTTTTTGCCTTCCAATTGCATGGCATTTAAAATAAAGTTCAATTTTCTTCTGACATACAGCTTAATATAAAAACACACACACACAGATGCCATGTAAAAAATTCTCATTATTATGCCTACATGTGAGTAGTAATATTTCTAACTTGATTTTCCTGTGGTATATTTGACATGGAAATAGTACTGGAAATGAATTCCTACAGATTTTCTAAATTATTTGATTGATTAGTGCTTAGCCTTGGAAAAGAAGCTTTATACTGCAGGAAGTGAAAAATGAGAAATTCAATAAAGCATGGATTTCAATTAAAACCTTTGATTGACTGCACTGAAACTAGCAGACACTGAAGCCCACCAGAAACAGTAATGAACACTATTGCCCTTAGACCTCTGAGTGACAGAAGCCAATATGTGCTTTATGACTGGTCTCATTATTAATATGATCTGAATTCCTAAGATTTGCTTTTAATGACTGCCAATGGACTGAAAAAAGAAAATGAGCTTGTAGGCATACTGGCAAAGTGAAGCAATTTTCTCTTAATACCAAATCCATCTAACTTAAATGAAATAAGATTATTACTAATTTTTAAAACTATATATTAACAAAAATGTGTGCTGACCCTACAGCATTTATGGTTAAAATAAAAAGAAGCGTATTATAAGATTGGAGCATTTATTTGTAGAGCATACATATGAGAATAGTTGGGCATACAATGGCCACCTTTCACTTAAGAGCTTATAAGAGTTTGTGTGGTTTATAAACCAATTCTAATGAAGCAAAATTAAATTTGCATCAGAAATTTTAATTCACTCAATATTTTATATAAAAATGGAATGATTTGCATGATTTTTCTCAGTCATATTGTGATTAAAGAATATAAGTCACAAATTTTGTAAAAAATAGATGAATTGAATATCTCCATCCAAACCATGAAGTCTCTTTGTATCTCTACTTCAAACACCAATTATTTTTTTATAATAGTCATATATTTTTACTTTTCCTAGTGTGGGAAACAGTCCGGACACAGACAGACGGACATCTTTTAAAGTCCAACACACGTTTATTTTCCAGTTCACAATAAAGTACAACCCAGTGCCGCAGCACCAATCACCCCAGAAGTCCAGGCCCTCAACAAATACCTTTCCTCTCTTCAGGCTGCCTCTTTCCTCTCCAAGACCTTGTCCTCTTCCACCCGACTCCAGCCCTGAATGAAGGGAGGTGGCCCCTTTTATAGTCCTCTGGATGTGCTCCAGGTCTGTTCCGCCAATCTTCCACCGATCTTCCACCGGTGACCAGGGTGGTCGCCCCCTCGTGGTCTGGAGAAGGCGTGAGCCCTCCTCCGGTCCTCTTGGGCGACCTGGCTGGGTACCACCCCCAGCTGCATGCCACACTAGCCAATATCTTAGTCACAGTAATGTATAAAGTTGAATTACCTGAAATACCCCATAAGAATGTAAACTCAAAAAATAGATCTTCTTAATATCTTTCTGGTTTCTCCTAGAAAACAATGAGATCAGAAAGAAATAAAATGAAGATGTGTTTTTTAGTTTCATGTTTCTCAGATTTTTCTCCTGAGAAAAAATACCCCGTAGTCTCATATGTATTTCCTCTTGAAATTCCAGCAGACATCTCTGCAAAGTCTCACAGTGAGCTCAGATACTCCAAGTAGTGTCTTGACTTTTTTTTTGTTTGTACAATTTGAAAGTATTTGCATTGCATGCTCAATGCAAGGGCAGGTCTTCCACGGCGGGAAGCTGACATACTCCACTCCAGGGCCCGATCCTGCAAAATATAAACCAGAACAAGGGGTGGAGATGTTGCCTTGATGCCGCCACTCGGCGTCTCCTCGTCTCTTACATAGGCAACGCTCCCCCCTCTGACCAGCACCCCGGTGCTTGCCACCTTGGCCCCCCTTTTGTGACCTCCATGCCCCCCGTGTTGGGACATCTGACGGGACCGCATGCGCCCCCCGTCACCTCAGCCGGCTGTGGGGTTTCCCTCTGCCTCCGCAGAGGGCGGCCCTTCTCTGGACGTGAGCACCCAGCATCATGTCCCTTCCTATCGGAAGAACCGGCTCTCTTCCCTCGGTTCCTCCTTTTCCTCTGGGACACCATGACGGTTTGGGTCTGCCTATGGCAAAAGGACAAACCCTGTCCCGTCTGCGTCCCTACAGACCGACAGCTCCCCTACTGTGCCGGGCCATCCACAGACTTACAGTATTTGTTAATGCAGGTCCCCGCCTTGAATCAGGCAGAGCATCCTGCCGGCTATGCCACTGTGGGAAACAGTCCGGACACAGACAGACAGACATCTTTTAAAGTCCAACACACGTTTATTTTTCAATTCACAATAAAGCACAACCCAGTGCCGCAGCACCAATCACCCCAGAAGTCCAGGCCCTCAACAAATGCCTTTCCTGTCTTCAGGCTGCCTCTTTCCTCTCCAAGACCTTGTCCTCTTCCATCCGACTCCAGCCCTGAATGAAGGGAGGCGGCCCCTTTTATAGTCCCCTGGATGTGCTCCAGGTGTGTTCCGGCAATCTTACACCGACACGCCCCAGTGTGGCAGAAGTGCCAGCTGCATCCCTGGAAGCACTCCGAGTGTCCCTACTCCTCTTCCCCCCTGCACTTTTTGGTGTGGCGGAAGTGCTGAGGTCCAGGGCTCTCCAGGCATTGGGGCACCCCCTGGTGGTGACCACGGGTCCCTACAGGGTTGAGCTTCACAGCAACCAGGGCGATCGCCCCCTCATGGTCTGGAGGAGGCGTGAGCCCTCCTCCAGTCCTCTTGGGTGTCCTGGCTGGGTACCACCCCCAGCCGCATGTCACACTAGCCAATATCTTAGTCACAGTAATGTATAAAGTTTAATTACCTGAAATACTCCATAAGAATGAAAACTCAAAAAATAGATCTTCTTAATATCTTTCTGGTTTCTTCTAGAAAACAATGAGATCAGACAGAGATAAAACGAAGATGTGTTTTTTAGTCTCATGTTTCTCAGATTTTTCTCATGAGTAAAAATACCCCGTAGTCTCATATGTATTTCCTCTTGAAATTCCAGCAGACATCTCTGCAAAGTTACACAGTGAGCTCAGATACTCCAAGTAGTGTCTTGACTTTTTTTTGTTTGTACAATTTGAAAGTATTTCATTGCATGCTCAGTAATATATGGTGAAATGTATGGATAGTCGTTGTAAAACTGTAGTCATTGCTTCTGAATAGTACTATTAGCTGCTCTACTGTATATTGATGTGCTCCAATTAGATCATACTTTTTTTGGAAGAAAAGGCAGGTAGTTTGGTAGTTAAGACTTTGGATTTCAGTCACTTTATCTGCCTATGAAAATGTAACAAATGATATCTCAGATGTTGCAAGTCTTCTTGGATAAAGGCATCAGTCCAATAATAAGTAAACACTGTCACGTTTTGAAAGATATTAAAACAAGACTAGAAAGAAAGATCACAAAATGTATCACGCTTTTCAAACCAAATTCTCAGTTTTGATTACTTTTAACTCAGTTGTAATTAATATCCCCTTTTTTGTCTAAGGCAATTTCTCCTAAGAAATTTAAGAAAAAATCATATCTGACAAAGCTGATTCTTAAATGAAATATGCAGTATGTGTCTCCTGAGCCATCAAAGATTAACCTTTGAGCAGTCCTTTTTGCCAATGGGACAGGCTTTGAAATTATTGAACTATTTGTTTTTTTGTGATCAAATTTAGTTTTATTGATTTTCAAGAACAGTCATCAGCCATGAAACAAACAATATGCAAAGTTTGGAAACATATTGCCAACCATCAGTCAGCCATCTCCAGACCAAGCACACAGCAGCCTGCAACTTTATTAGAGCCAAAATGAACTGTGGATCTCCCTTACAGAAAGTTAAGGAAAGACATGGATATAGGAAGGAGTATTTTTCAGAAATTTAAAGATAGTGTGTGAGTGTGTGTGTGTGAGAGAGAGAGAGACAGAGAGAGACAGAGAGAGAGTTTTATAGGATTTCAAGTAAGAGGCTGCAATTAACTTAGTACCAATTTTTCCTTCCAAAGAAAATATCCTCTGCTGGAAAAAAGTAAGGGGAATGACAGAAAAGTCCAAAAGAAGGAGGTAGAAGGAGAATGTCAAACACAAGGAATGAGCGTTAGGTTGATAGAGACAAAAGATCAAAAGACAGAGATTGGGGGACAACCTGAAAACATAGGAAAAAACATGCAAGAGCTACTAAGGTAAAGAAATAATTTGTTTAATGAAGTAGAATCTCTAACACATATTACCACAAAAAGAAAAAAATACCTAAAACTTAATACATATGTAGGGTTCAGAACATGTTCAGTCACCCCTTTGTAATGATCATCTCAAAAGGCCTCGGTTGGCTGCCTAAACAAGTTTAGCCAATCACCAACTGACTCCACTTAGAAGCTTCCCAATCTCCCACTCCCAACTGACAGTTCAAAGGTAGTAAATACCACAAAGGGGAATATTTCATGAAGGTAAATAGAAAAAATAGAAAATGCCCCAAAATATACAGTGAATGAATTAAAAAAAAAAGAAATTTACATATATTTGTTAGATAGATAGATAGATAGATAGATAGATAGATAGATAGATAGATAGATAGATAGATAGATAGATACTTTATTAATCCCAAGGGGAAATTCACATACTCCTGCAGCAGCATACTGATAAAGAAAATATTAAATTAAAGAGTGATAACAATGCAGGTATACAGACAGTCAATAACTTTGAATAATGTTAACATTTACCACCCCGCGGATGGAATTGAAGGGTCGCATAGTGTGGGGGAGGAACGATCTCCTTAGTCTGTCAGTGGAACAGGAAAGTGACAGCAGTCTGTCGCTGAAGCTGCTCCTCTGTCTGGAGATGATACTGTTTAGTGGATGTTTCCTCACCAAATAAAAATTGCATGTAATACGTTCAAGAAATATTATAAACTAAACACACACTAAGTTCAGGTTGGAACAGTAACTACAAAGCCTGCCTAAATCTATGCAAACATATAGCTAAAATGATGGCACTATTGCAAAGTGGATAAAGAATCTTCCAGATAAAAATCAGAGAAAATTCCTTTCTGTAGACCTGTGGTGTGATGGTTGCTTGAGTTCCTTCAGCACTACTAAAATTCATCAAAAAAACTGTTTGCAATTGACCTTAAGATGGCTGATCATGGAGAAGATCAAGACAGAGAGAAAGAGAGAACTGAGCTCTAAAGTCCTCTATATACAGAAATGACCTGAAAATCTTTACGGAAACAGGAAGTCCCTCCTCAAAGGAACATCATCTGTCATTTGTCTTCACAATTTTATTTCAATGTGTGGTTACTCTTGCACAAGGAAAAATTCACAATTATTTAAATTTATAACAATTGAAAGGATGAAACAAATGGAAAAATCATGTACTACTGCTACACCTTCAACCCTATCTTTGAGAGGACCCTTCTGATTGAATAGATACTCCGGTTTAAAATGTTGACTATGTTACAAAACTTTAGCCAAAAGCACACATGTGCACATGTACACACTGTGGAAGATAGATGGCGCTATAAAGCGCTGACCCAATCAGACACGTTCCTTTCTTTACTTTCTTATTTTCTCTTTATCTCTCAGTCCTTTTCTTTTCTCCTCCACTTCTCCTCAGCAAGCTTTGTTGTCATCATCATTGTTGTCGTTGTTGTTGTTGTTGTCGTCGTTGTCGTTCTCCTCCTCCTCCTCCTCCCGACTCTGGCTCCCAGAGTGGTTACTGCTGGCTCCTTTTATAATGCCCCTAGAAGTGCTCCAGGTGCTCATTGACCTACTTCCGGCAGCACTTCTGGGTGTGGCAGAAAATCTGCCCAAGAAGGCTCAGCAGCTGTTGCAGCATCTGCTGGCGGCATCCCCGGATCCCAACAGGGATTTAGATAACTCCAACTCCCATGAAGCCCTGTATGAGTCCAAGGCACCGTTGCAACCCAGGGGGGCTGCCATCTAGTGTTCCGGGGGAGGTAACGTTCTGACCACACTTGCTCCCCCAGTCCTGCCAAAGCGGATGGGTCCCAGCTGGGCAAAGATCCCAGCCGTCTGCCAAACACACATACACATATTATATAAAGTCTGTTTGAAATTATTTAGTTCACTCTTAGGCTCACACAATGCATCTATTGTTAAAAAAATTGCAACACTGCAGACCAGAAACAAAAAAAAAAAGAGAGAAATGCTGTTTAATCAAACTTCTGCTTGCTAACTGAACCCGAAGGCAAAGTGTTGTTTAAACAACAACAACATTTATTTATATAGCACATTTTCATACAAAAAGTAGCTCAAAGTGCTTTACATAATGAAGAAAATAAAATAAAAGACAAAACAAGAAATTAAAATAAGACAACATTAGTTAACATAGAAAAGGAGTAAGGTCCGATGGCCAGGGTGGACAGAAAAAACAAAAAAAATAAAATCTGTAGGGGTTCCAGGCCACGAGACCGCTCAGTCCCCTCTGGGCATTCTACCTAACATAAATGAAATAGTCCTCTTTGTAGTTTGGGTTCTCACAGACTTCTGGCTTTTAATCCATCCATCATTGTTGGAACATCATGGTACTTTGGGTAGATAGTGGTGGCGCAAGCCACCACCAAAAGGACACCGGAAAAGGAAACAGAAGAGAGAGTAGGGGTTAGTACAGATTTTAGAGCCACCATGAATAGTTATTATAATGAATTGGATATACAAAGTATCAGGATTAAATTACAGTGAAGTTATGAGAAGGCCATGTTAAAGTAATGTGTTTTCAGCAGTTTTTTTAAGTGCTCCACTGTATTAGCCTGGCGAATTCCTATTGGCAGGCTATTCCAGATTTTAGGTGCATAACAGCAGAAGGCCACCTCACCACTTCTTTTACGTTTTGCTCTAGGAATTCTAAGGAGACACTCAGTTGAGAATCTGAGGTTGCGATTTGGAATATAAGACGTCAGACATTCCGATATATAGGATGGGGCGAGATTATTTAAGGCTTTATAAACCATAAGCAAAATTTTAAAGTTAATCCTGAATGACACAGGTAACCAGTGTAGTGACATCAAAACTGGAGAGATGTCCTCGGATTTTCTTTTCCTGGTAAGGATTCTAGCAGCTGCATTCTACACTAGTTGCAAACGATTTATGTCTTTTTTGGGTAGTCCTGAGAGGAGTGCGTTACAGTAATCTAGTCGACTGAAAAGAAACGCATGAACTAATTACTCAGCATCTTTCAATGATATAAGAGGTCTAACTTTTGTTTCTTAAGTGAAAAAATGCTGTCCTAGTGATCTGATTAATATGCGATTTAAAATTTAGATTACAGTCAACAGTTACCCCTAAGCTTTTTACCTCCGTTTTGACTTTTAATCCTAATGCTTCCAATTTATTTCTAATAGCCTCATTGTATCAATTATTGCTAAGATTTCAGTTTTTTCTTTATTTAACTTGAGAAAGTTACTATTCATCCATTCTGAAATATAAGTCAGACATTGTGTTAGTGAATCAAGAGATTTGGGGTCATCAGGTGCAATTGATAAATACAGCTGTGTGTCATCAGCATAGCTGTGGTAGCTCACGTTGTGCCCTGAGATAATCTGACTTAATGGAAGCATGTAGATTGAGAAGAGCAGCGGACCCGGGATAGAGCCTTGTGGAACACCATATAGGATGTCATGTGTCTTTGAGTTGTAATTACCACAACTAACAAAGATTTTTCTCCCTGCCAGGTAGGATTCAAACCAATTTAAGACACTGCCAGAGAGGCCCACCCACTAACTAAGGCGATTTTTAAGAATATTATGATCAATGGTGTCAAATACGGCACTCAGATCTAAGACGATGAGAACAGATTAATGGCCTCTGTCTGCATTTACCCGCAAATCATTGACTACTTTAACGAGTGCAGTTTCTGTGCTGTGATTTGTTCTAAAACCTGACTGAAATTTATCAAGAATAGCATGTTTATTAAGGTGGTCATTTAACTGCATAATGACTGCCTTCTCTAGAATTTTACTTAAGAAAGGCAGGTTAGAGATGGGTCTAAAATTTTCAAGAGCAGAGGGGTCGAGGTTATTTTTCTTAAGTAGGGGTTTAACTACAGCAGTCTTTAGACAGTCTGGGAAGACCCCCGTATCTAATGACGAATTTACTATGTCAAGAACATTATCAATAAGCACACCCGATACTTCTTTGAAAAAATTTGTTGGTATTGGGTCAAGGACACAGGTGGAGGGTTTCATTTGAGAAATTATTTTATGTAAATCAGGTAAATCTATCCTAGTTAAAGAGTTCAATTTGTTTATAACGGAATACTGGGGTTTAGGAGGATCCTTAGTGTTGGGGAGATAAACTATGTTATTTTGAATATCATTAATTTTTTGATTGAAAAATACAGCGATAGCCTCACAGGTTTTACTTGAAGTACTTAGGATGCATTCCTTTGAGTTACTTGAGTTTAACAGATGATCAATTGTTGAGAATAAGACTCTGGGATTACTAGCATTGTTATTCATAATCTTAGAGAAATAGCAGCGCCTCTCAAGACGGACTGTGTTATTGTATTCTGTTATTTTAACTTTTAATATTTCATAGTGGATAGTTAGTTTAGTCTTCCTCCATTTACGCTCAGCTCTACGGCATGTTCTCTTTAAATCAGACACTCTTTGGGTCTTCCATGGTATAACAATGCTAGAAGATTTTTTAACTGTCTTTTCAGGTGCAACTATGTCAACAGCAGCTCTCACTTTAGTATTAAATCTTTCTACCGTATTATTTACATTTTCCTCGCTATTATAGTTGGCACTATAAACGGACTGATTGCTTAGAATGTTTGTAAGTTTTAAAGCTGCTGATGAGTCAAAGAAGCGTTTTTTAACAATATGCTTCTCATGAGTGTTTTCTATCAATATTTCTATATTAAAAAGTAGAAGAAAATGGTCTGATAGACCCATATCAATGACCTGCTTTATATCAACTTTTAGTCCTATAGTAATCACTAAGTCTAACGTATGACCTGCTTTATGTGTAGGCTGATTAATGAGCTGTCTCAAATCAAAAGAGTCCAGGAGGTTTATAAATTCTTTTACTTTTTGGTCACACTGATTATCTATAGGAAAATTAAAGTCACCGACTATTAAGAGTGTGTCATAGTTTGTAATTAAAATTGACATTAAGTCAGAGAATTCCTCAAAAAAAGACGCGTTGAATTTTGGAGGTCTATACACGGATAATACTAGAACGTGAGAATCTCCATGGATAACAACGGCGATATACTCAAAGGACTTGAATTTACCAAAACTGACATCTTTACATTTTAGCCGGTTTGAGTAAATGTTTGCCAAGCCACCGCCTTTCTTTCCTTGGCGATCTGCGCGAGTAAAACTGTAATCCGGAGGCGCAGATTCGATTAAAACAGCTGCGCCATCTGAGCTAAGCCACGTTTCACTTAGTGCAATAAAATCTATTTTTTTATCACTAATAAGATCGTTGATAAAAAACGTCTTGTTGGTTAAAGCTCTAATATTTAATAGTGCCATATTTAATGTTTCGGAGGGGCAGAGATGAGTACTATGTGCGTTATTGATATTTGGAACAGGAACTAAGTTATTTTTATTAGCGCCGTTCTGTGTGTATTTCTTGTTTAATCTATAATCTGTTTTTATAGTTTTAATACATTGTTCATCTAAAGTAGTAATTTTAATTAAATTATTGGTGTTTATGCCGTATTGCCTAGATTTTCTACATGCATCGAGATTGGTAATTACAGTATTTATGTTGTGCACTTTAATGGACCTTTAATATACCTTTATAACACTGGCCTCTTTAGTGCATTCATGAACACTAAAGTGACTGCAAATTGTCATTTACATTTGGAAGAGTTTTTGGTATCCAGAATTTCTTGTGTTTTCTGGAACACTGCTTTTCACCAAAGTAAGAAGAACAAAAAATTAAGAAAACATTTGCTCTGAATTATCTAACTGCTTAAATTGAAATCAATATAGGTAAATCAAAGCTAGACTTACTGTACCATATCAATCAAAATAATCTAATATTAATTATATCAAACCTTGTTTCTTAAAATAAGTGTGACAGCTTTATCATCGCAGTCAACATCTGATTATTTAGAAATTATAATTAAAGATAAACTGAATATGTGAAACCTAAAATCAAGTATCTGATTTTCTTAGTGTCTTATATATTTTCATTGTTTTTTTCCCCTCTAAAGCCACCTCTCCCAGGTTGACCCACATCCAACCACTCACAGACCTGAATGCACCTCCAGACCCTATTACTGAAAGGCATGCTATTCAGCTCAGCTAGAATGCTCATTTTACAGGTCTGGTCTTCAGTCTTTTCATAGAATTTCGTGTACATTCTGGAACGCTGCTTTGCATGAAAATAAGAAGAAGAAAAAAAAAACTCAAAATATTTTTGCTCTGAATTATCTAACTGCTTAATTTTTCTTTGTCAGTCACAATACCTACATATTCAGACTAGAGACTAGAGAGGCCCTGTGGGAGAGGGAATAAGCATTGAGATGTCAACCCATACATCAATGCTGAATGGTAAAGTTGAAGTTTTGCAGCCAGTTGTGCCACCAGACTATTTGCCTTCAGGTTTCTTAAAGAACAGCTACTCAAGAGCATGGCGTTTGCTGTTCAGGGTGAAAATACTCCCCCCACATATAGTGTTGGAAATACCAAATGGCCTCTAATACCTCTAACAGCTCTCAAAAAGTGACACAGTAATTGCTCTCTTTTTTGTTATGGGGCCTACTAAAATATGCGACCACATGCTTACCTTGGCATACACTTGGCTTATAATGTCCCCATCCTCAAACTCATGAAGTATTGATGAAAGTCTTCTAGCTTTATAGGGCCCAGACATGGGATGTCTCCATGGCCATGCCTTGACTACTCATGCCAAAGTAAGTGACTTCTTGCTGAAGCAGGCAGCAGTTTCATGGGGTGAAGGTTTAGTCCTGCTGCATGTAACAGTTCCAAGATGGCCTTCAGTTCCTCCAGTGCTTTGTCAAATGAGGGACCATGCTTTAATATATTGTCCAGGTATCCAAGTCACAAGATATAGGGCAGTCCAGCACGGGTCCATTCAGAAAGAAGCACTTTGAACTGCTGCAACCCTTCCTTGGTGGAGAAAGCCATTTTTTAACAAGTGCCAAGGTCAGTTCCATGTATCAATACCCTCTCTCACCCTGCCAATTCAGCCTTTTGAGCCTAATCCTTTCACGGGAGTGGGTACAAGTCCTTCCTTGTTATCTGGTTAAGCCTTAAGTTATTAACGATAAAACCTCAAAAAAAGGATAAAGAAAGAAAAGAAAGAACAGAGCTGTGAGAAGAGCATCGGGAGGAAGTTGTAGGATGAGCCAGAAAGCCAGTGTGGTGAAGGATAGCGCGGGCGTGAGCCCCACAAAGGAGCGAAGGATCAGCACTGTAGAGGCAGACCGTCCTCACTGAATATTGGTGAGGAGTGGGTGTGATCGAGAGGGAGTCCTACCCCAGGGATCCAAGGTACACCAGGGGAGCAAGAAGGAAGACGGGAGGAGTTGAGGCAGCTAAGACAGGGGTCAAAAGATGTGGACT
The DNA here is from genome assembly GCF_900747795.2 of Erpetoichthys calabaricus. Lineage (NCBI taxonomy): Eukaryota > Metazoa > Chordata > Cladistia > Polypteriformes > Polypteridae > Erpetoichthys > Erpetoichthys calabaricus. Next base: position 109,049,440 of record NC_041396.2, read on the forward strand.
GTGACTGCTAGTGTCTCCGCCAGCTGAGTGAGCAATGGGGCAGCTGGGAAGACTAAGGAGGAATTATGTTGGGCTCATCTGATACAGCATGAAGGACCCGATGACTGTTGGTTTACTTTCATTTTTAATTCTGATTTTTAACCATCACATTTGGTTGCAGTGGTGGGATGAGCTGAGGCAGTGATGACTAAAGATTGGATGAGAAATAGCAAGTGGGATAGGTGTCTGACTGTTTTCATAAGAACCCATGGACCTAAGCCAGAAGAGGACTTTTAAGAAATTTTAAAAACATTTATTTATTGTTTGATTGTTTTAATTGTCATTTTAAAGTTTTTGATCTTTTAATGTCCTGTTTTTTTTAAAGAGGGCTTGGTTTTCATTTTAGAAAGGTTGTCTTAGTGCCTTTATTGTTTTAGTGCAGTGAAAGGGCCAAGCTGCAGACCTGGGCCACTAGTTGCACTTGGTTGGTTGTGGCATGGAGTCTTCCTGTGCAACTGGAGGCTTAAAGAAGGGAAGTATGTAATATAGCAGGTCAGAGGCTTAACATGTTAGTGGCCTGTTTTTAAATAATTGAATGGCTGGCTAGATATCCATGGGTGTGCATGCTCGCTCAGCACTGGGATGTTGATAAGGTAGTTGAGGCCAGATGCACCTGTCTGTCTCAATTGCCTCAGCGGGATGAAGAAGCTCCCAGGATGCAATAGCAAGGAGCTGACCCACATTGCCACAGGCGGTCAACAGAGCACTCTGTGGGATATGTAAGAGTAATTGGAGATCTGAGAGAAAAACCTATACAGACATTGGGAGAATGTGCAAATAACATGCAGACAAGGTTTAAATGTAGGATTCAAACCCAAACTACTAGTGAATATGTTTGAAGTCATTTCTCTAGCCCTTAGTTCATTGGGAGTTCATCAGTCATTGGTCAGTGTTTAGGATCAGTGCTTTCAGATTGCTTATGATTCATGTATTTTTATGCTAAAGGGTTGTGGTTGCTCAGCTCAGCTAAAAAAAAAAAAAAAGCTACAGAAACTGGGTAAAAACAGTAAGGCATGTCATATATTATGTACGTTTCTCAAGCTCAATGAGAAAAAAGAACATAAAAACACAATTTGCACAAAAAGCAAAAAACACAAAGTAAACGGTAAAAAAAGAAAAAAACCAAGATGGAAATTTGCCTTTCTGCATTGAACAATTATTGAATACTTGATAGACAGCAAGACACGGCACTCTTTTTCTACATTAGATTTTCATTATCCTTATTGTACCCATTTATTTCTACTGGGGAAGCTGAAGCCTAATCAGGAAGCGCTGGATGCAAAAGATTTTAAAAAATCTTGATAAGGCATCAGAAACATTTAATTACTCAATTTCAGTTCACTTTGTTCTATTGCACACACTGTCATTTATAGCCCTAGAGTGTTGTACACATTTATAAATACTGTATACTGTATTAAAAAAATTCTGTTTTCACTTTGTAATTCAGGGGTATTAGGTGTTGCTTGATGAATGGAAAAATGAATTGAAATGATTATAGTATAAGGCTGCAACAAAACAAAATGTTAAAAAAGTGAAAGGGTTTTAATAATTTCTGAATATACTGTATATACATTTCTCTAAAGGTATAGATCTTGTCATGAATCATTCATAAAAGTACCCACTGTCCCAGGTTAGAAGAAGGGTCGGTAAAGAAAAATGAGCATTATGTAATGGTATTTAGCAAAATTAGAAAATAAATTGTATTAGATAAAAGTGAGAAAAGAATGGTTTAAAAATAAGAAAATGATTTTATTTCTTAAATTAGTTTTTTTTAAACAGATAACCAACTAAGGAGTAAAATTGTATCAGTTGGGTAGCAGAAAGATTCATGTATTTTAAAACTGTAATTTTATTTAGAGTTACGTTTAGTACACATCAAAATGTATAAATTCTTTTCTTCCTTTGTGCCTCCTACTCATTTTACCCACACTTCTTTTCTGCTAATAATATTATATATGAATGCTTCAGCGTTTTTATTTTAGAAATGTACAGTGTTCATTTTTTGTAATGCTTTTTTTCAATTTGAATGCACATTCCATTTTTTATTCCACATTGTTCATTTCTGATTTATTTCAGTTTCTCTCAACCATGATATAGGAGAAATATTTAGAGATATGAATAATTCATATACAGTATACCCTAATCTATATATACAGTGTAAATTTAGAATATTGTTTATTTCAGTTACCTATGTATATTATTTTTTCTTTTTTATGTCAGTTCATCAGCTCAGGTATATCATACATATAGTATAAACATCAGCAATTAAGCAAAAAGCAACAATTAAGAAAAATGCCTTCAGAAATTTAGAAATTCTGTAATATATACTATTTCAATGACTAGTGAGAAAGAAAAACTGATAGGTTAACTCACTCTGATCTAAAATATTTTGTATTATCCATTTCAGAATTGTTATTTGATTCAAGTATTTCATACAAAATGTAACAATCATATGGTACAGGCTACAGCTGTCCTGCAGCCCTTCTCTGGTTAAATGGATAAATGAGTGGATGGGTGAGATGGAATGGATTGCCTTTTCTAAATATATTTTGAGAATAATGTGGAAATTCCCTGCTGCAGGCAGTTTAGAAAATATACTGTATGTGTGGAATGTTAGATACGAAAAGGCTGGCATCGAGGCCCCTAGGTCTGTTAAGAATTTGCATGTGTCAAACAAAACAAAAAGACCAAACAAGAAAAATGACAGAATGCGATTAGGAAAACCTAGAATTATATTGTGTACTAGGAGACTTTTCAAGAATCATAAAAAACAGTTAATTTAGGTTACAGTAAATGATGCTTCAAGTCCATTTTCCTTTTTTTACAGATGCTTAAGATTGAATTATTCCTCCATAACTGATTCTACAGATCTTGTCCTGTTGCCAGTCTTCACCTTTGTGGTTGATGACACCTAAGGCCCCATCCACACTACTGTGTTTTACTCTAAAAATGTAGACTAATTCATCATTCTTCCACACTTCTCGCCATTTTTCACTTCCCGAATATGAAGACCTTTAAAGCTGTATTCTTCTGAAAGCGCAGCCTTTGTGTTGTAATATGGATGGGTGAAAACATACATTTTTTAAAACACACACTCTATTCGCACTCTGATTGATTTGTGCTTATTATGTGGCTCTTGCCTGATTGGATTCTGTTCATTACAATGTCTCACTCTCTGATTGGTCACCCTTCATGGAAGGAAACAATATTCCAATACAGTAGGCATAGAACGTGTTGCTTTCCTATAGACATATAAATTATGTTTTCCTCAGTTTGAATGCCACACACATGCACACAAAATCAAACTGATAAATCCTGTGACTGGTGTCATTACCACCCTTTCACCTTTTTCAGCTAATGTACTCATGCCCAGTGTACCCGAACTTTATGTCATTTGTGTTTTTGGTTGTTTTACTGTGGATGGAGATACTTTCATAAATGATGTGAAAAGGCTACTTTTAGCAGAGATAATTGTGGCATAAAATTTTGGTACCCCAACTGGGTCATCCCTTTTATTTGTACAAAGACAAGAAAAACTAATGAAAAGAACAGAAATTGTGCTCACTGGCACATGTCAACCTAAATGGGAAATCAAAACAAAGAAAGTGAGTAGTTATCGTCATTCTCAGCAGAGTTCTGTCTCACAGGCAGCTCTGGCCAAAAGTAATACCTCCTTTCTGGACACCTGGGGTCTTATGGTGGCAGGACCGAAAGAGGCAGGGCTAAGTGCCTTCACCAGGCGGCTTCTTAGCACTGTGAGGAAACAAGGAGAAGGCAGTGTTAGTGGCAGTGCCCCCTCTCACCTTTGTGGGTTATAACATACCTCGACTGAGCCTTTGGGGAAGTACTCCAACACGCATGTGTAACACAAAAACAAAAATTAAAGATACCTCAACTTTCAAAACCGTTAAGTTCTCAGTGTTACATCATGCATACATTTTCTAAGTGTTTGTGTTTTTTTATAGAGGTGCAGAAAATCTGGTAAAAGTTACATCCATGTGACAGATGAGTTTCTATGGTTATCAGGTAAATCATCACAACTAGAAAAACATCGGACAGTTCAAAATGGGCAGCTTTGATAGAATATCAGCAGGCTGCAGTGAGATATAGCAGAGAGGCAAAGTTCAAGTACAGCATGTGAATCCAAAAAGAGGGCAAATTGGTACTTGCCAGTCATGTACCTTGCCATGGTTAACAAAAAATGTTCCAAAGACCCCATTATACAACAAAAGAACTTGTTCAGAAGTGCATTAGAAAGTGAAAGGGAAGATACAGTAAAAACATAATTTTATTCATTTCTTAACTGGCTTCCTATCAGAAAGGTTTGGCACGATGTGGTCATCTGTAAATCCTGTTACAGTTAACCAAAATGACATGCAATAAAATATTTTCATACAAATACACAATAAACACAATTATGATTACACAGTTATTCTAAAATGTAATGCTGTATATATTGGGATTATTCACAAAATAAAAAGGAAGGAACATCCATCCATCCATCCATTTTCCAACCCGCTGAATCCGAAAACAGGGCCACGGGGGTCTGCTGGAGCCAATCCCAGCCAACACAGGGCACAAGGCATGAACCAATCCCAGGCAGGGTGCCAACCCACCGCAGGACAAGGGTAAACATAAAGTATCAAAAGAGAAAACAATAGGGCTTGAATAAATAGCATTAATAGTGCCCCTCATTGTGAGTAGAGTTACAATTAAGAATGTTAAACTTTTAAATAAGCTAAATTTAAGTGCAATAAATCAGTGCATTCCTAAATTATATAACACTTTCTCATCACACTTTAAATTATATCATAGCCTTTTCTGATTTTAACAAAGCATCTATTATTTCTAAATTTCACAATGAAATGAATAATGGAATCAGTATTTAGCACAGTATTTTAAAAGTATAATATTTATTAGCAAAATGGAGGAAAGAGAAATCTCAAAATCAGGATAAGTACATATGCCTTTGTCATTCAGAGCTAAACCAGAAAATGTCATTACTCTTCTTTGCAAACCTCATTTAAGATATACCTATAAGGAAAAGAGATGGGGCTGTGTCCTGCATTTTTCATACTCTAATGCCCATGCTGTTTCTATTGCACTATAAGGGAATGAAGAAACATTTGTTATATACATAAAATAACTGCCACCTTGGAACAAAGGCCATAAAGCATTTATAAGATTTCACAACCCAGTACTTTTGTGAGCTATGACCTGCCTGATTCTGATACACATTATTATCTGACAGAAATTGAACTATGTTTATGCTGCAGTTATTGAGAAAGAAGGGAAAAATGGAAAGTAATATGTTGTGTGAAGCAAACCTTGAATGGAATGGTGCCATAGCTTTAATAAGAGAAAAGATCAGCCATATATATACAGTGTAATTGAAAACCAGAATAGCCTCAAAGGTGATATGTTGTAATTGTGTTTTTAGAAACATTCAATTTGAATGGTTGTCATGTTTTAGAGCTCCAATAAAAATAGTTGAGTTCTTTTTGTAATCCTTTTATATACAGCCTGAAATATGTTTAGGTAGCTGTGTAGTTAAATCATTTTTGCTTCAGTTTTAAAGCCAAAAATAATAAAATGCACAGTTTTGGTCAGGTTTTTGATTTGGCAAAATAATCAGTTGAAACCTTTTACTTTCTGCTATAATTAAAATTATTTTCAGCTTACAGCCAAAATTATTATTATGGGTAAAAGCTGAAAATTATTTCATGTTAATGAAATGAGAAGACAAACTCATTATATTGTTCTGACTTATATTTCAGGTTCAGTTTTATCAGCTGGTTTCTTAGAGAACTGCAGTAAGCTATTATATATATATATATATATATATATATATATATATTCAAAACACCTACTATGCATCTAAGAGATGTTTTCCAGCAGTTTTAAAAATATGTCATCTAAATCTAGCTTTGTAGTGAGCCGCAGCTTAATTTAGGATATTCTGGTTTCCAAACCAGTTGTTTATCAGCAATTAATCAATACTAGCATAGAGTAAACATGTTTTTAAATGAGTCGTTTTTTAAGATTACACTTGAATTAAGCAAACTTGCAATGGTGACAAGTCTTTGATATTTAGAAGATTTTTAGAGAACTGTCATGCGCATGCACATAGGAGACATGTTAAGGGTTTTGGTGATGGTAATTCTCCACCGATCCAGGGGTTGGCATTGTGTGATAATGGCCTTTCTTTTCCTCCTTCTGCAAACAAGGAAAACTGAAAGCTCTCCTCCCTCAATGTCACCTCCAGGGTCCACCCACCTGGCCCTGCCTCTTCATACCTGATTACATCATATCTTGAAGAAATGCCATCTTTGCTGGTCATTGAAACAAACTCTTGTCTGAAAAGATGTTGTACATGCATTTTTATTTTATTTTTTTTTATCAAGCATCTTTCAATTATATGGGGTTTACCGAAATTTCTTAAACAAAGTTTAAGAAATTATTAAACACCAGTAATGGCGCACTACACTTGACTTGAGCATTCATAGTTTTCATACTCTTTCTCTGTACGTTTAGCATTCGTTTACACAGAGGTTGATGCGCTTGCTGCTTCCTGAGCAGCTCTTCTTTTCTCCACCCCGCTTCTTCTCTTCGTTTGTCGGCATCTTTTTGCATTAAAACTGATTAAGTCAGTGTTTGTGTTGCAATTACATAGTACGTTTTCTTTAATTTTTCACTTAAGTCTTCAATCTGCCTCAAGAATGACTTAAGATATGAAGGGGTAGGGGAAGTAACGGTGAAGGTGGTAGGGAATGAGAAAGGCGGCGGTACACATGTGCCGCACGGCCACTCTGCTGGCCACTGCCGAAAGTTGATTCTACAATAAAATAAAAATAAAAAGAGGAATAACCTTGGAGGTCAATCATCACCCCAAAAGCGGACAGTAGAGGTCACATAGTATATGTGTACCAAATTTCAGGTCAGTAGTTGAAATGGTTTGCGAGGTAAAGGTGATTTAAAATCCTGGACAGACAAACGAACAGCCATGTTAGTGTATTATACTGTATATAAAGATTTAATATCAGAAAGTCAATGTTTTATTTTAAATTAAATTAGTAGCATAAAAGTTTTGTAAATGTATCATTTTACTTTTACCCAGTCTTTAACGTAAGACCCATTTTCAAAAATTAGCGTATTTAACAAAAGCACATTATTTTGATATTTTTTAAGCTATTTATATAAGAAGTATCAGTTACCATTAACAGTCTTTTCATGTCTGTGCACAAAGGCTCAAACTTTGTGGATATGTTGGGGAAACTTTTACATTACTCGTATGTTAAATTCTTGCCACAGGCACAGGCAAGAGAAAAATGTTATCTTTTACATTTATTTATTTGCAAAACAAAAACAAGAATACATAAAATTTGAGTTTTAATTATTTTTGAAACATTAGTTCTGTAACGAAGTTTCTAATGTCGTTAAGTATAACATCGAAAGATTCATTGCCGTTGGAGGTTCTACACATGAGTGAATGAAGAAGAGCTATCTGGGTTGAGTGGCGGGGTACCCACACAAGTACCAATTTTACTTTTCTATTTGCTATCAGTTAGTGCAGTAAGTTGACATATGTGGTCGCTGAAAGTCGGGAACAACAGGAGATGGACATCAATGTAAAGTAAAATGCAATTTCTTTATTCTTGGTGAGCAGGAAACTGCAGCTGATGTCAGCACAGTTCCACTAACAGCTCAAGTCAGACCGCAGCCTCCTGTTAGCAAGGGGCTTCCCTCTTTTATACCTAGCTTGTTTATTAAACAAAAAGAGGAAATATGGCAGTTCATTTTGAGGTCATACATAGATTACAATAGCTTGAGGATCACACCCTGGATTGGAACGTGCACAGTGCCTCTTCCAGATAAAGGAGTTATCAGGGCACTCACAGTCTTAAGCAATATGCTCAAAATAGTTTAAGCAAGAGTTCAGAAACTGATCACAGCTGATTTTGTAATATCACAGGGTGGTCTGTTATTATCAAGAGGTCAGCAGTTTCTTATAAAAGGATGCAAGTTAGACTCTTAATTCTGTGCACAAGCTTAATTCTTTTTCTGCATAAACGAGGAACAAATCATATAGCAGTAATAAATCATATAGCTCATTACAGCATGATTAATACAAAATACAGTCCTTGGTATTGTGAGTTAAATACTTATAATCATTACGGTTAATAATATTTCTTCCTCACATACTTGATAGCAAGAGATCTTTCCAGTGCTTACGATCTTTGCATGCTCTTTGTTATGCTGCTAACAGGGGCACAGATAGGGGGAATGTAGAGGGTTCACTGCATTGGGACTTAAAATTAGCCTAACTGTTCCCCATTCACATTGGACTAAAGTCCATCTCTCATTGTGAGACAACAACATACAGGCAAGTAAGAACTTCACTGTATTCTGTAAGTGTGGCAATAATGACCCTATAACCCATTAACATTTTTAACTGTGCCTGATTGAGGTTGTTCTCTGTTAAAGATTCTGTATGAAATACAATTTGATTTATTATCACCTTAATATCAGATACAGCAGAATGGCCTGCAGTATAGTGTTGTTTTAACACAGGTGATATGGGAGAAATTGTCCAAATTATTAACACTAGAATTACCAAAGCCTACGAGAAAACTCGTAAATCCAGCCCACCTTAAATCCCTTCACACCTCTCCGTCAGCGTCTTTTGTCTTGTAAATGTCTCGATCATTACAAGCAGGAAGCAGCCTGCTATACCATCCCCTTACTGCCACAGAAAGGGTAAGAAGTTCTCCTTGATTATCTGGGAGTGAAGTGCTAGTGTTTTAGAGGGGAAATAATATATCGTTATTTGGAGCACATGCATTCCAAGTGTGTTCCGTATTTGCAACAATATATGTAAACACACCGTTAAAGCATCATACAGCCACAAGAAAAACACAACCATGGTGATAAGGAGCTCAGTCAGTCTCAATCTGCCTGGATATGGTCATAGAAAAAAAATGCAAAGGGATAATAGCTTGATGGTTATTGGTATTTTTTCATTATATCTTTGGTGTATGGGATGAAATTAACCATATAAAGAATGCCCAAAGCCAGAGAAAGAGGCCCCAAGTGGACCTATATATGTAGTCCCCTGAAACAAGCCCAAAAAGTATTACTAGGCACAAACACAAAAGAAATGTAGTACTCCGATGTTCATATAATACAGCTTACATTTATGAACATTGAGTCAAGTGAAGGTAAGAATTTTACTCTTCAGCAATTAATGGAGATTCTTCAAAGATATAATCCTTTGTGTCAAAATGAAATAGATAAAATGGCAATTGTGAAATAAATAATTGCAAGTAAAAGTACAGCAATATGTATAAATGAGCAAATAAATTATGGAAAAATGTATAATTAAATAAACGTCTATTTATTATTAAATGTAATCTAAATATTATAAAATACAAAGCCATTGTCTTATTATTTTGTACAGATTTAATTTCACAATGGCCTTATTTATAAAGACCATTTATATTTCAAAATTACAAAGGAACACATTAATACTAAACATTCCAGGCTGGGAATTCCAGATGACATGCTTTCAGAAGACATTCTGTGCAGACAGAGCACTGAACTTATCCTAGCTACCCAGAATCTCTTCAACAATGTGAAGATTTTAAAGATTGCTTTTTATTCCTAATGTAACATCAATTCATCTTAAAATAACATCATGTTGTGGCCAAGAGATCGGTGGAGACCCTCTGCAACACTAAATGCTTAATACAGGGTCACGAGGATCTGCTGGAGCCAATCCCAGCCAACACAGGGCGCAAGGCAGGAACAAATCCCCAGGCAGGGCACACACACACATACACATCAAGCACAATTTAGGATTGTCAATTCACCTAACATGCATGCATGTCTCTGGACTGTGGGAGGAAACCCACACAGACACGGGGAGAACATGTAAACTCCACGCAGGGAGGACCCGGGAAGCGAACCCGGGTCTCCTAACTGTGAGGCAGCAGCGTTACCACTGTGTCGCCCAATGTAACATCAATTCATCTTAAAATAACATCATGTTGTGGCCAAGAGATTGGTGGAGACCCTCTGCAACACTAAATGCTGAACACAGGGTCACAGGGGTCTGCTGGTGCCAATCCCAGCCAACACAGGGCGCAAGGCAGGAACAAATCAATGGGCAGGGCACCAGTCCACCGCAGGGCACACACACACACCCCCACACACTAGGGACAATTTAGGCTCGCCAGTTTACCTAACATGCAGGGGCGTACAGCTCCTGGACACAAACAGGCACTGAGACACAAGGCCAAGGCAACACATGCTTTTGTCCACTCCCCACTACACAGCATAGTGCAAAACCACTAGTAGTGATGCTCAGTCCCTTCTTCCTTCTCTTTCTTTTTCTTCTTCTTCTTTCTCTCTTTCTCTGTTGCCTCCTCTCCTCTTCCAGCAAGCTTTGTCCTCCACCTCCTGACTCTGGTTCCCAATGTGGAGTGAGAGAGTGAGTGAGGTGCTTTTATTCAGCACCTGGGAGTGCTCCAGGTGGTTCATCAGGATTACCTGGAATCACTCCCAGGTGTGGTGGAAGTCCATGATAAGGTTCTGCAGCTGCCCCTGGTGGCCCCAACAGAATTCAACAGGGCTGCACCAAACTGCTGACCACAGCTGACCAGGAGGGCTGCCCTTTACCTTCCTGCTCATTACAATATATATATACAAATACATATATATAAAAAAATATATATATATACTAGGTGATTACCCAGTGGCTTCGCTCACTGAGTGGAAGGGAAAAAAATAAAATGTAGTCTATAAGTTATTAAACAGTAAAGCATTAACATTTAAGAAGTAAAGATACATTGAGCACTACTGGAATGGTTTGGGATAAACTACATTTTAAAGGCGCTATAACACAACAGGTAAGTAGTACTAATAGCAGCTAAAATGTATTTGGATCATCACTCGGTAGTAGATCCCTTGTGAAAGGCGCTACACGACTGCTGTGGTATAGAAATTACATTTTCTATGTGATCGTCCAAATTTCTGCCTGACAACCTTACACTACATGCCTGTGATTTACTTCTTAAAATAATTAATCACAAAAGCAACCTTGAATGTTGCGGGTTTTTAGTGACCCAAACTCACCTTAAGGGACAGTAAGTAGTCATGAAAGACAATTTACAAACAGAGTCGTGCTTCAATGGCGCCGACTACACTCATTTGCAAAGATTTCCACTCTGCCAGGAGCCGACGGGGCACTTGAAGTGTCACAAACAGTGGGAGAAGAGGGGACACTGCCTGAAACTGCGAAGCTCTCCACCTGGTGGAGCAGCCCGACATTCCGCATCTCCCAGCGTCCACTTTGTTCTCATGACCCGTCGCCGCTGAAGGCGGTCTCGTCTTCACATTGTTTACAGCTCTGCGCAGTTAAAAAGTAGAAAGACGCAAAGCTGTTTTCCTCATCTCTTCTACTATCAAGTACTGCCAACTAAAAAAAAAGTTACAATGTGGCAGTTTCCGGGACAGTCACTTGGACGAATAAATAAAACTCTGTCAGAATGTGCCTGGCGGCGGACGGCTCAGCGCTGTAGTCCAGAGATGAGGGCTGGGAGATGGCGATGCGGGACGCACTTGTATGGGATAGATCGGCGTGTTTGTGTTTACTTCTTTTCAATATCAGTAAAGTAAGTCTCACACAAATAATAACAATTCGTAAAGATGAAATAAAAATGGCATCCACAAACGAAGTGATTAGTTCCTGTATTATAATATGTTCTGTGGTCATGTGAAATTTCCATTTCATACGTAATTTCCATATCGCATGGTCATACGTAATTTCCGTTTCAAATGCGAAAAGAATTTTATATATATATATATATATATATATATATATATATATATATATATATATATATATATATATATATATATAAACATATATAGTACACTCACCAGCCACCTTATTAGGTACGCCTGTTCAACAACTTAATAATTCAGATATCTAATTAGCCAGTGACATGGTAGCAACTCAATGCATTTAGGTATGTACTCTAAAGGTTAAACGTTTGAGAAAACACCTCAGCTTTTTCCATTTTTTTTTCACATTTAATCAGCTGAAATGCAATGAATGACATAAAATGGTGAAAAGGTAAGCTGTAAACTGCCAGCAGTATAAATTTAAAGTTTAGGTTAGCAAAAACTGGAAAAAGGGGACATTTCAGAATATTACAAATGGGTCTTCTTCAGGGAACAATGAATAGGTTATAACCTACAGATGTTCTGCAGTAATTAAAGTAAATTAAGCCTTAATTCTATCTTCTATTTTGCCTGCATGTCTTAGAAGTAGTTTAGGGAGGTCAACTAACCCCACCCACAGTGTCGAGAGCAGACCCTGCCCCTTCCAATTGGATGTTATAAAAACAGATGGCTTCTGGAAGGTGGCATTTCATTCTAACCAGAATTTCACAGAGGGTAGAGCTCCTGCATGAATGCAACCTTATTCCAGACACACACACACACATACACGCCCACAGTCACACACACACATACATATTTAGACAAAGAAAAAGAAAGAGAACACCAGTATGGGGACCCTCATAGCATCTTTACAAATCTAAAACAGAAAATGCACAAATATATTTTATTTGGAAACATTTAGAGGGAGGGATGAACAAAAGGGTGAAGGTCAATGTACAAATTAAAGTGAAAAGGATGAAACCTGTACACTTTTTGCAGACTTCCTTATTAAGCCTTCTTCTTAGTCTAAAAAAATGAGGTGGCTAATCTATTCACATGCCAAAATGCCACAAAGCACTCCTAAGACTCACTTCTATTTCTTTCCTTCTCTAATATTCCATTAGAGACATTGCCACGAATCATGTTGCGACTCCAGGCTTGTTAGTTTTGTGACAGTGAGTTGACTTTAAACCCAATAACAAGGTCACTTTAATTTAAGTTCCCAGGGCAATCAACAAGTCAATAAAGTCCAAGGCCTGCCAGCCCACTGTGTCTTTTGGAAGTCCATGCAACTGGTTAATCGTGTTTTATATTTCATATTCATTCTCCATCTTACAGGCTTCCCTGACTGGCAAGTATTTCATCTCTCTCTAGAATACTTTGTCACTATGGTTTAAAAGAGATTATAAATTATATCATGGTCATCATCGTGTTTTGTATATAATAATTTTCATTTCTCTGATTATTTTGATGGCGGCATGGTGGCGCAGTGGGTAGCGCTGCTGCCTCGCAGTTAGGAGACCCGGGTTCACTTCCTGGGTCCTCCCTGCTTGGAGTTTACATGTTCTCCCTGTGTCTGCGTGGGTTTTCTCCGGGTGCTCTGGTTTCCTCCCACAGTCCAAAGACATGCAGGTTAGGTGCATTGGCAATTCTAAATTGCCCCTAGTGTGTGGTGTGGGTGTGTGTGCGTGGGCTGGAGCCCTGCCCGGGGTTTGTTTCCTGCCTTGTGCCCTGTGTTGGCTGGGATTGGCTCCAGCAGGCTCCCGTGACCCTGTAGTTAGGATATATAGCGGGTTGGATGATGGATGGATGATTATTTTGATGTCCCTATAGTTAAGGTGAAAATTTGCTTAATGCTAATATCACAATAAGACAAAGGAATATATGACTATTATCTATTCCTAGAAACCAGGGAACATTTAAGTTCACTAACAACAAGAACGAAAACTTTCTGTAGCATTTTAAATATAAGGTTACACTGTGTATTTTGGCTGGGGTATAAGATCACATTTCCATAGACACTGAAATGAGGACCCTGTTACTGCAATGTATTCTGGGAAGATTATGAAGTTACAAGTGTGGTGGTGCACATCAAAATGTTTGTCATTAAAAGCCTTCATTATTAACCAAATATTTAAGTACATAAGAAAGTTGCCATCCCTTTTTCCCTCAACAAAATAAACACTATATGATACGTAGAAACAGAAAATCACACTAAATAAACATAACGTACAATATACAATTTTCATAAACCAAAACACGCACAAAATTTAGGTTGGAGCAGAAACTGAAAACATGTTAAATTGTAATATTTACACAAGGAACAATTCACAATTATATGGAAGAATAACAACTAATAGAAACAACTGAACAGATTGTATGAAAGACAAAGAACATGTAGCACTGCTCCTTTGTTTCTTAGAGATATGATCCTTTTAAGGGTCATATCTGCCATTGACCCAGAAAGTAGTTCTAAAACTTGGCGTGGATGGGTCTTCTGGATCTGATGTAAAGGCTGTATCAGACCTGATGATACCCCAAAAATCTGGGAGACCTGGGAGTACCCCAAAACACAGCAATTAGTGGATTAGAAGGGATTGTGACACGAAGGCCGTCTAATAGGCATTTAAAAATTTTTGTCCAAAACGAATTTAATTTGGTACACGCCTAAAACATGTGGCCTATTGAAGCTGAAGCTTGATTGTAATGTTCGCAGGGTTGGATCTTGCCCTGGAAACATTTTGGACAATTTTAAATGAGATAGATGTGCTTGATAAAAGATTTTAAGTTGAATAATTGTATGTTTTGCACCTATCTCGTTGGAGTGAATTGTGTGCATTGCTGTCTTCCACTCATTTTCTGAAATGTTGAGTAAGAGATCCTTTCCACATTGTACTCTGGGATCTTTGAAAGGAAGGGACTTTAAAATGTTTTTATGTATTATAGAAGTGATGTCTGAGTCCTCAAGTCTGATCAATATTTCTTCTGGAATAGAAATAGGTGGGAGGTGAGGAAAATTAGGCATTTAGCAAAATTTCTAATTTGGAAATAGTGGAAAAATTGTGTTGATGGTAAGCTAAATTTAGAGTGTAATCATTTGTAGGATGCAAAAACTTTATGTATGTACAAATCTCTAAATGATTTAATCCCGTACGTTTTCCAAACATTAAAAACTGCTAAGTTTAAGACGGTGGAAAAAGGTGGTTATCATGTAGAGGTGCCACATATAAAAGCTTCTCTATCTTGAAGTGCTTCCTACATTGGTTCCATACTCTGAATGAATGAAGTATAATTGGGTTGTTAGTATATTGATGATAACTTGTATTTTCTGGGGTTCAAAGCAAGGAATATGAAGAAGTACTGCAGGAGTTTATTTCTATTGTGCCCAAGGTTTTGTGTGTTCATCTATTTGTGTCAATATCCAGGTTTTTATAGCTTGAATATTTGCTGCCCAGTAATAAAATTGAAAGTTAGGTAGAGCCATGCCGACTTCCGCCTTAGGTCTTTGTAGGGTCGCCCTTTGGATACGTGGATGTTTTGAATACCAAATAAATGAGGTTATGGTTGAATCTAATTTCTTAAAAAAAGATTTGTTAATGTATATGGGAATGCTTTGAAATAGAAAAAGAAGCTTAGGAAGGATATTCATCTTGTCAGTGTTAACTCTCCATGGTAAAGTGAGATGGATGGTATACCATCTATGCACGTCTTGTTTAAGTTTTTCAATGCAGACATGAAAATTTTGTTGAAAAAGAGCTTCATATCTATTTGTTATGTTTACCCCTAGGTATTTAAACTGATCTATGATGATAAAAGGGAAAGTGTCCAATCTAATGTTGTGTGCTAGAGAGTTCACTGGAATAAACACACTTTTATTCAAATCAATTTTGAGTCCAAATATCTTTTGAAATTCTGTGATTGCTTTTAGGACTGCAGGCACAGTATTTTCTGGATCTGATATACTGTATATACTGTAGTACCATATGTATATAGTGATATTTTCTGTTCAAATCCTTCTCTGATAATCCCATTTATCTCAAATGCATGAAGATTTTCAGTCTATTGTTGGGATATGAGCTGGATAAAGGCTTCTTGACAGGGGGAAGCCTGTCAAGCTGCATGATTGTTTCTTTGTTTACTTTGCATTTTCTTGAAATAACCACAAACAAAAAATCAAAGTGGAAATTATGCAAAAAAAAAAAACAGAACTGGGTGTATGAGCTGCAAGAAAGCAGAAAATCTCTGGTCACTGCAAAGCTTCTTAGGTTGGAATTTGTAACAGTATTTCCGATTACTGTCATGGCTGACACAACCTAACCTATAATAGATATGATTGGTTCAAAGAATTTATGGAATTTATAGAAAACAATGAAAAATACTTTTGAATGTGCAATCTCAGAAGATATCAGGGATGCATTGGTTAAAACAATATTTTTAGAGATAGGCATACTAATTCAAGAGCAAATAAAAACTCCTAGTCAAAAATAAGCAGTGGTCAAAGTCTAAATCTTTTTTTTATTTTGCTTTCTTGATTGCTCAAAAATTAAAATCTCTTGCATGGGAGTTTGATTAATTTTGAAGTTTAGCTAATCAGACAACATAATGTGATACTAATCAAAATAGTAGCAGCCATGAAAAACTATGAAAACAAATGAAAAAATAATAATGGTAAAAAATATATACTGTGGCCTGCACAAGGCCATCCTCTTGCCCAAACCTGACACAGACAGATGCAGGAGACAAGCTCAGCACACATGTTTTTATTTATCTATTTATTTTTCTCTTTCTCTCTTATCACCTCCTCTCCTCCTCCAGCAAGCTTTATCCTACACTTCTCGACTTTGGCTC
The DNA here is from genome assembly GCF_900747795.2 of Erpetoichthys calabaricus. Lineage (NCBI taxonomy): Eukaryota > Metazoa > Chordata > Cladistia > Polypteriformes > Polypteridae > Erpetoichthys > Erpetoichthys calabaricus. The sequence continues at coordinate 109,066,051 of NC_041396.2, forward strand.
CCAGAGTAGTGGCAGCTGGCTCCTTTTATGGAGCAACAAGAGGTGTTCAAGGTGTTCCATGACCTTCTTCTGGCAGCATTTCCGGATGTGGCGTAAGTGCTGCAACTAAGGGCTTAGCAATACCTGCAGCACCCCTTGGAGGCACCCATGGAACCCAACAGGGCTACTTCAAACTCCAACTACCATGGAGCCATGTGGGAGCCAGAGGCACTGCTTTAACCCAGGGGGGCTGCCATCTAGCACTCCAGGGTAGGCCCTGAATATGCTATTTTCCCCGATCCTTCCACTATATATCCGTCACATGGCCCCTCCCTCAGCTGAGCCTTTTGGGGCAAAGTTGTTCATTGGGATTGTCCTCTCCAATCCTTCCATCGTCTGCTTCAGCAGAGTGACTACCTACATGAGAGATGTACTGGCTGAGGTACCCTCTCCAGTTTGCATACAGCCAACATCAGGTTATTTATTTCAGTCACTGGGCCACTCGGGCTTTGAACATCCTTGTCTGCTGGCTGAGAGCCATTGTCCTTACACACCTTCTGCACAGGCCTTGTCGAGTGTCCTTTGGGTGAACAGTCATCAGTCCCGCATTTGCTGATTTACCGGCGGGATTCTTGCACACACCCTCCACCCCTTTACCTGCAGCGGGGTGTGTGGCCCGGGCCTCCACCGCCCCCTCCTCTGTCTGATTGGTCCAGTCAGGGTGAGACTCCAGGCAATCCTCCTCCAGCCTTTGTCTTTTGGCATGCAGCAGGCCCAGATCATAATCGCTCTCTAGGAGGTATGCACATGGAACAGAAATGAAAACACTCCCAGGGTAAATCATCCCTGGGGCCGGCGCATAACTTGTTGTGGATCCCATGCTCCACAGCTTCTTCCTTCCAGGTGGCCTCTCTTCCTGGCACGCCGATCCAGTCATCATCGGCAATGGTGTGCTTGTGGTCACCCACTGCCTTTGGGCATTGCCAGGTCTTCTTTTCCCCAATTAGGGCAGGAGCAGTGCTTTACCAGGGGATTTAGTGCATGCTGCTAAATAGGCACATGCACATGCACATGTGTGCCGCTGTACTGCTGTGTGTACACGCTTATGCTGCTGTGTTGGGTCGCCACAAGAATAAATTTGCAGGCCCCTGCCTTGCAGACAGCCAGGGAATCCTGCCGACTACACCACTTGTGTCCTGCAGAGGGCACTTCTACCACCCAAACCTGACACAGACAGACACAGGACACAAGTTCATCACACACTTTTTTTTCTTTCCTGTGGGAAACACATTTCCTGTTTTGCACCTGCACAGCACAGTTTTAAAGAACCAAACACAATGAACACAGTATCTCTTTGCTTCCACTCCTACTCCAGAAAGGTCTGCCCTGCACCTCCCGACTCTGGCTCCAGGAGTAGTGGCAGCTGGTTCCTTTTATAGAACACCTGGAAGTGCTCCAGGAGTTCTATGATCTTCTTCCAGCAGCACTTCCGGGTGTGGCAGAAGTGCTGCAACCAAGGGCTCAGCAGTACCTGCAGCACCCCCTGGCCACGCCCATGGAACCCAACAAGGCTGCTCCAAACTCCAACTCCCATGGACCCCTGTGGGAGCCTGAGGCACCACTGCAACTCAGTGGGGCTGCCATCTGGGAGGTAATGCTCTGAATATGCGCACTCCCCTTGTCCTTCCACTGAATAGGCATCCTGACTGGGTAAGGGTTCCAGCCATCCTCCATAATATATATTATAACTTAAATCTTTACTTGTACTTGTCAAGTGCATCCTTTCTATAGGATGGATTTGTTTTGTCTCTGTCATGCCTAAATCTAGAGTTTGCCTCTTCTGCAGAAGAGAGAACGTGTCCACTCTCAAAGCAGCTACTGTAAACAGTGCATCCTTTTTTTATAGCAATAACTGAAATAAACAAAACAGGTTAACATTATTCAGGAATTTACTGTGTGACATACATTGTTGAGCCAAAAAAAGTAATAGAAACAAGACAATTACGGTGCTAGAAGATGATCATTTTAAACTGTTAGAGCCACTTGAGTGTACGCTTGGTTAGGAATCAGATTACAGTCACTTAATACACAGCTACTGCTGTTTTTGCTATTTTTTGCAATTGCATGTCTAATTCCTTGCTGACAATTGAAGGGAAAAAAACATTACTTCACTGAAGTCAAGCTTAAAAGATCACACTCTGTAAATCACAATAGTAATGAACAAATAAGGCAGCTGTTGCAGAAAATACTTACTAGATAAAGTGGAGTCTTGATCCATCATTACAAATTAACTCCAACATGGACATCCTTTATTACAGCTGGCTAGTAGAGCCCCATATGCTTTTGTATAATGCAACATGGCAGACTGAAGAAATCTAACAAAAAAGCTTTCTTTAATCAGCTGTGTCTATTTATATGTAATGACTATGAAGAATTTGAACTACACCAATTAAGCTGTATCCACTAGGGGTGCCACTGAGCCCCAAACCACAAACACAGCCATACCCAACACAATTCCACGTTCAAATAAATGACTGTTATTTGACACAATATCTTCCACATACAATTAACAGCAAAATGAACCATTCACAAATCCTTCTTCCTCATCCATAAAGGCATTGCCGGCTGCCTTCTGACTCTGACTCAGTTTAAATGAAGCAGCGGACTTTCTTTTAAGTGGAGTCCTCCCCCTGCAATGCCCTCTTGTGGTCCCCAAAGACCCCAAAGGGCTAAGTTTCCAGACTCCAACTCCCATGCCATCCTGCAAGTGTCTTAAACTGGTCCAGCTTTGAGGAACACTGCCACATGTCATGAAGGGGAATGAAATGATCCTAGTGAGCCCATTCACTTGCTCCTTCCATTATGGCCTCCTGGCCAGCCATGAATCCTTCCTTTATTCAAGCCAGAATTCCAGTCCTTCCACTCTGGCACCTACACAGCATATAGGATAAACTGTACATTTCTTAAACATCCCTTACACCACTATGTACAGTATTATGTAAAGTCCCAAAACAGTTAATCATTAAAAGTCATGGGTTCATACCTGGTTCATGGAAATAAGACTTCGTACAGTATATGTAAACTGTTATCAGAGAACAAAATAAAAGTTAATTGTTATATATGATCTTATTTTCTAACTTAGATCTTCTGGTACAAATATCAGGATGTTCTATTTAAATAAGTAGGCAGTTTCAAATACTATTAACAGTATATTTCCTTACAGGAGCACAGTGTTTAGCTGCAGAGCCTTCAGTGCAAATCAGGACCAAATTTAGGTATAAGTTAAACAAGCGCTCCAGAAAACATTTATTAGTTTTACTTGCATATTTTTAAATTTCTAATGGAACAACCCTTACCTCACCCTCACATGGGTTTGTTGTGCATCTTGGTGGCATTCTTACCTATTTCAATTGTTATTCTCTATTGACCCTTGTTATATAGGGCCTTAACAGCTTTCCATAGCTTAAAGCCTCACTGCATTTAAATTCACCCTTGTTCAGATCCAGACTTAGGCACTGCCTGTGTGTAGTTTGTTTTATTTTCCCCATGTCTGAATGGGAGAAAATGGGGAAAACAGCTAAAAGTTAACTTGCTTCTGAACAAGTTTTTGAAGTAGACTGAGGCTATCAAAATGGCAAACAGAGGTCACACATGCAGATTGGTGCTTTGTGCATTGTAATCTTCCAGGAGAACCACAGGCTGGGGGAGTGAACCAATTATTGAAGACAAATATCAAAGCATCCAATAGAATACTGCTGATGCAGAGATGACATGCCACACAGAAAGTGAGTGCTGCTTTATCGATAAAAAAAGGATTCAAATTCAGAAAAGTTTTTATGCCATACTTCAATACTAATGGACATAATTTACTCTTAAAAAAGGCAGACCAATTATCACAAAAAATAAGCATAATGTGATGGACTGTGCACCTGGGCAGGTGTCCTGTCCAGGATGGGCATGGTTCCTTAACTGGATGGGAGGCCAGCCCTACAATGGCACAAGAAATGAGGCGAAGATCACCTTGCCTCTGCCAGAAAACAGGCAGAACATGCCAGAGGGGAAATAGGTAAAATGGCATCTCGGCAGGGTTGGACCTAGGAACAATGCCCGGCCAGGAGGCCAGTGTAGTGGAAGGACAGGGAGAGAAATCCTGACAGGACTACATACTCCCCCGACACACTAGGCGGCAGCCTCTCTGGACAACAATATCTGTATGGACGCCCATAAGGAACACTGGGAACTGTGGTCTCGTAGGACAGCCTTGTCAAGTTCCAGAGGTGCCGCCAGGGGATGCTGCAGGAATTCATCATCCCTACTTTTGGGGACTTCCAATTGACCCGGAAGTACTTCCATCAGGCCATGCCCAAGCACCAAAAGTACTCCTGAGCTCAAGATAAGAGAGACCATTCAACCTCATCCAGGTGAGTTGGAGTTGGGTGGGTGGAGGACAAAGCTCGTCTGGAGGAGTGGAAAGACAGAATAGAAGAGAAGGAGAGGAATTGCATTGCACTGGGAATTTTATTATGCTGGGAATTGTAGTGCCGTGAAGCAGCCCTGTTGAGTTCGCTGGGCACCACCAGGGGGTGCTGTGTGAATTTATGCTCCCTACTTTCAGGGGAATCTGCTAGACCTGAAACTGCTTTCAACATGATATGCTCTAGCACCTGAAGTCCTCCTGGGTCTTGAATAAAAGGAGTCACTCTGCTTTCCACCAGGTGAGTTAGAGTCAGGTGGAAGAATGACAAAGCTTGCCTGGGAGGTGTGGAGGAGAGAAAGAAAGAAGAGCGACCTCTTATCCTTGATAACTTTGTGAGCTAGTAACGTTGCTAACTCCTCACACAGATGTCTTCATTTTCAATTTATTGTTTCAATCACTCTAGATACAAGAACAAAGTATAGAAAATGTAAAAGCAACGTGGTATTTACTGTATTAATGAATAACAACACCAAATAGAACAAGATATAACAGAAAATAAAATTGATAGAAAGAGTCTGGATATAGTCTTTAGAAAAAGCTTAAGGAAAATTTCAAGGATTGGAAGTTGTGCTGTAACAGCTTTTGAAATCGATGTTATTCATAAGATGCTTTACCTGGCGTTCAGATCAAATGGTCACATATGTCCTCTTCTGACATCACCTTTGCCCTCTCCTATCTGTCGCTGTTGTTTCTTCTTTGGTCTCTTTGACAAGTCATATTTATGTTAAATTTGCACATGGGACTTTGGAACCTGAAATATTACACATATTTGACTGGCTAGATTTCTGTATAATGGATGACTTTGCTCAAAGTTTTTGATCTTTGCATGTATCTTCCTTTCCAAGACATAAAGCAATCAGCAAGGCATCACAGCTGTTTCCTGGTCTTCTGCTTCATTTACACAAATATTTTAAGATGATAGATTACTTGTACAATTCAGGAAAAGAAGATATTTTGATGTTAATTGTCCCTGTAAGTTTAGTTCATCTTGTTTGTCTGAGCAAAATATAATAAAAAATATGAGCGTCTATTATTTAAAATTTGTAGTTCTGGTACACCAGGGCACACTTATGAAGTCAATTGAGGTGACTCTTTGGACAATTGCCTAGAAAAGCGTCAGTGGGATCTAACAACAGTCGCTCAAAATGGTGTCTCCTGCTAAAAACAAAATGGTGTTGTGGGAATATTGGCAAATGGCAAATAACTCCAACTATATTAAAAAAGTGTTAACAAGAAAATATTTTTAGAATCATATAGGTTCAAAGTAGAAGAAAAAACTCAGTAGTTCAGCTGGAGATGTCAGCTGATTCAGCACCTCAAACTTGAGGAAGAGGTTTCTTGTTTGTGTTATAGTGGAGAATTGGCAAATTTTACCCAGGTGACCTTTAGGTAGATAGTGTGCACCTTCATGAGGATGCAGGTGGAGACACCAGACCAGAGGGGTAGAAATAAGTGGGCTACTGTTAGAAGTAAGCGTGAAGGAAAGTGTGCTCACTATCCAAAGGCATCTACCCCACAGCTGGAAATGTCAAACCATGTTCAGGGCCTTGTAGAGCTTGATGATGACTCTGACAGTACTGAGGTAGTAGGCTAAAACAATAGATCACCTCAAACATGATCAGAAAGAGTGAGATAGTGATAATGGAGGACTCGGTCATTAGAGGGATTGAGACACAGGTTTGCTGTAGAGACAGAGAGTCTTCCATGACTAGTTTCATTTGATCTAAGGGGGGAGGCATCAATGTATTGGGGAGGTATATGAGTAGATTAGTTGAGTTGTTTAAACTAGTGAATTGGGGATACAGAGTTTTGGACAGGCAAGATGTATAACTTTTCATGAAGGGATGCAAAGTGGTATAAAGACAAACATACAATGTAAGTTAGACATTTCAATTCTAAAGTTAAATTAACATAATAAATTATGTTGTTTGTTTTAATGCTAAGAGCATGTAGCTAAGCATAATTATGATATCATTGCAATAACAGAAATCTGAATAAATAATAGAGATGGGGACGTGCATAATGTACAAATTCTTAAGAAAAAGAGGAAAAATAGATAACAAAAGTGGTTGCCATTTACGTAAATAAGAATTTAGATGCACAACTTCTTCAACTGAGTGATTAGCCACATCTTAGTGAGAATAACTGAACTTGACTAAAAAGCATTAGGAACAGAGGCCTGATATTGGCAGTGTGTTACAGAACCCCCAAAGCAGACAATAGTTTCAATTTGTATCTTTTTTATAATTTTAATAGACATGTTTAGAGGGAACACTATTATAGCCATGGAGGGTTTTATTTTTCCAAATATTACTGAGCTAACTTTAAAAAAAGCAGAGTACGTGAGCTACGGTGGGCTAGCGCTCTGCCCGGAGTTTGATTTCTGCCTTGCACCCTGTGTTGGCTGGGATTGGCTCCAGCAGACCCCCATGACCCTGTAGTTAGGATATAGCGGGTTGGATAATGGATGGATGGATGGAGTACATGAGCTACAGGTTATAGAAGTAATTAGTGACTCTTTAACACTGTATGTTACAACACTAATAAGAGATACCAATTCAGGAGGTAAATGCAGTCTAGTGACCATAATATATTGCAATTCATTGTGTTTTGTCAGAGTACATATGCAAAAACTGAAACTATTATGTTTAATTTCAGTAGAGCTGATTTTGAGGAGATGTGGCAAAAAACTGGGATGAGCTTTTATGTGTGGAGAGAGTTGATGAACAGGTTTAAAAATATGTTACATTAGGACTTAGTTCTTCTTGAAATTTTGAAGCTTTAAGAAATTAAGCAAAAATCTCTAGTGAATTAAAACAAATCTAAGAGACCAACATCTATAAACCCTTGACATGGATTTTTAAATTTTCATGGAAATGGAAATATTATTGTGTTATATTTAAAAGATGATCAGGAGGATCCAACATATCCGTAAGCTCAATGTGTATCACAGGTAAATTAATGAAAGAAACCACTAAAGAAAGGATTAAGCATTATATGGCAAAGACTGGTTTATTAGTGAGCAGTCAGCATGGGTGCAGATGGAGGTGGTCAGGTTTTGCCAGAATTCAGAAAGCAACAAAGGGATATGTTCAGGGAAGTGCGTATGATAGTATCAAACGTTTTCTGAAAATCAGACTAAATAAGGTCCCATATGAGAGGCTAGTAATCAAACTGAAAAAAGCGATAATAAGGGACATTGCGTGTAGATGGTGGTAAAATTGGCTAAAATACCAGAATTAAAAGTACCAGAAACTGAATCATAATTACATAATATTGTAAGTGGTTTCCCTCAGCGGTCAGTGCTGGGCTTCTGCTCTTTTTATAATGTATAAATGATGTACATAGGTATATAATTAACAAGCAGATAATTCCAAACTAGGTGGAATGGTAGATAATCTAGAATAACCTGAATCATCACTGAGGGACTTGGACCGCAAGTGAGATGTGAGATGGAGATGGAGAAGAAAGAAGATTTTTGGAATGAGTTAGACAAAATGTTGGAGAGTATACCCAAAGAAGAAAGTGTTGTGATCAGAGTGGATCTTAATTGGCAAATTGACAAAGGGAACAGTGATGATAAGGAGGTGATGGGCAGGTATGGGGTTAAAGATCATTTCAAATAACTATAGAATACATAATATTTCAATGAGAAATATGGGACAGGCAATAGTGGGTGAAGGTTAATTAACTTGTTATATTCAACACAGCAACAAGACAGGAACAGTCTGATGGTGAACCAGCCTCTGTACTTGGCAATTTAATAGCAGTCCATTTGTGAACTGCATTGAAATGATGGCTTGTTGTGTGCAACTTATGACAAGTACATACAAAAAGGTTTTCTTCCTGATAACAGTTGTAATGAATGACAATCTGATATTAACTTTTATGGTTTGCTTACTGCCAGCCACAACCTCTCTCTTTTGGATATGTTTGCCAGGTTTCACGGAGAAGCGATGCAACATAGAATCGAAAGAGTTAAACGATCGGACGTATTAGAAACTATACAGCCAATAATGGATACAAATCCATACATCCAAAAGTATCGCACTTTACACAACATCTATCTGCAAAACATGGACAAAGAAGTTTTCTTGGATTTCTATATGAATCTGAAAGATCATGGTCGCATTTATAATAAACCAACATGTTACGAATTATCAGCGATAATAGTTTCGAAAGACGAAAATATCAAAAACAGAGTAGATATTCATGTTTATCCAAAAGCAAAACACGTATCGACATTTCTGTCTAAAAATTCGCAACATTCTGATCCATTACTCTTTCCTTTGCTTTTCCCAGATGGCGAAACAGGAAGGTCATACAATATGAAACACACGAAATCTGAAAACACCCATACAATATTTCGGTTGAAAATTACGTTCCAATGTATTTAGCCCACTTCTGTCATCACAATGTCTATCGCAACATTACATTATTATTGCGTATCTAAAAGTCAAAGCAAATCATCTCTTCCTTATTAAATCGAATCAAGCAAAACTTAAAATTTTAACAGGCGACAAGAAAGGTAATGTAGTACATATTCTGAGAATAACATTAGACACAAAAGGAGACCTTGATATGCCATTCTTATTAAAACATTTATAGTTTCCCTTGAGAATAGCTTTTGCTATGACAATTAACGAATCACAGGGACAAACATTCTAAAAAGTCGGTTTATTTATCAGAAAGAAACGATATTCATTCACGAACAGTTATACGTTGCATTGTCAAGATGTAAGTTCAAACACGGAATCAAAATTCATTGTGAACTTGAAAAAAAGGTAATTCCAAATATTGTTTTTACTGAAGTTTTATAGTAAAAGTGAACATAATGCATATGTAACAATCCCCATGAAAAAAAACAATCTCTTTAAATTGTAATTCCAGAAAAACAAACCTGGGGATTGGCAAGCGAAGCGAGCAGGGGATGGAGCCCCCTAGTATTTAGTAATAGCATCATCTATATGTGTATTTTGACTGAGAATTGTTCACAATGCTTTGTGTCTGCACTCAGTGAACAATGCTGTACAAAAAATAAGTTGCATTGTATTCTATTGTATTGCATTGATCTTCTATCTATTAAACATATATGAACAGCACCTGAGAATAGCTCTTTGTGCTTTGCCACTTGGAGGTGTGCACCCTTGATATGTTTCATTCTCACCCTGGTGATGCAATGTGTGTTTTATTCTTGGGGTCTAAATTCCTTTCAGAATCAATTTTTAATTCAAAATATATATAAGCTTTATAAACATCATTCAATAACTGGACGCTTGCACTCAATGAACCTGCACACATAGGAGAGATAGACAAACGTCAAACATCTCTGTGTTTTGGGTGCTAGCTCTCGATGTTCCTTTGAGAGAACCACCATAAAGAGCTGACTCATTAGTGAATAAACCATTACTAGCTCAGAATGTTATGTGTACAGTGCTGAAGAGAGAGAAGGATGAACAAGGGACAGCTTCTGGAGCTTTCGACTTATCTCTGTTCAGAACAGAAAGAGTGGAATTTCTCTAAATTCCTGTTCACATCGTTTACACTTCCTGCCCCATCATAACGTACCAACTACCACTCTTGAGAGTCTGAATTAAACTGCTGTGATACACAAAATCGGATTATTTACAAATTGCAATATATATATATTTATAAATTACAAATGCCAGCGACATGCTAACCTTACTTTAACAATTTCAATAGTAGTTTTCTTTATGCAATCTGAATAAATTAAGCTGCAAATGGCTAAAAAAATGGAAAAAAGTGTCTCAATGAATATCTTGTGATAATGGCCAATCAGGTACATCCAGTATCAACTCTTGACAGTTCCCTTCAGGAAGTGATTAAAATTGACACTGCTGACCAATGATCATTCACAATTTTCTTGTATTATTTAAAGCATGGATGATTTTGTCCATAAAAATGAACTAAAACCATGTGTCTCCATGCTTTTATTGGTGTGTCTGTCTAAATGTTTCCGCTGGGAATTCAGGTTGCAGTGTACTTGTCCAAAGTAAACATTTATTTATTTATTTAACCCAGACTATAATCAGGGACCTGGCAATTTGTCTGCATACCAGAAGGGCTGCCTTACAATAAAAGTATGCAGCTTTTCCTCTGATCTTTCAAGTACAGCTGAATGTAGATAGTAAAATGTTGTTGTATATTACTAGAAAAAATGTAATTTCTTTCTAAAGTCATTGGAACCCTCCTTGCCCTAGAACCTACTTTGACTGTAAATGGAAAAAAAATTAACAATGAACTTGCTTTGCTATTTTTTAGACTGGTACGCTACAGTCATTCCTTCTCAGTGCAGGTTGGTGCAGTCCCCACACTGTTCATTACACTGTAACACTGTATAAAAATTATAATATTAGTTATAATAATCATCCTAATAGAAACCCAGTGACAACCACACATGATCAGGGATGTCTATGTCTATAAATATACAGTGACTGTTGCTGCATGTGAACGATTGTTCTCTGAGTTACTAATCACAAATGACCTCAGAAGTACCAGGTAGAAGACAAACTTAGTGGCTTGGCTATACTCTCAACCGAAAATGAGCGTGTCAGACAACCTGATGTGTCAAACATTGTTGAGACTTTTGCACAACAGAAGGCACGCGAGCGAGTATTTTAAGGTACCTGCTGTGTCAACCCTTAACGGGAGCAGCCAAAAGAAGAAGAAAAAGAAGCGATATTATAAGTAATATGATTTGTGACTGGTCAGTCAGTTCCATTGTTGTAAACTTACATATCTGTAATCTGTTTTATTGTGTACCTTAGTATGTCTTACTGTGCATTAGTGTCACTACTGTCAGGATTTGTGAGCGTCACCACTTTATGATGTCCATTTTCTCAGAACTTGTGTAAAACGGGTTGATTGTACAATAGTATCCTGTCAGCCAGTCTTGTCATTTTAATTTGTTACACATTGAAATTGCTTCATTTTGTAGCACAGATCAGTTTCTACTTTCTAGCTTACGTTACATTTTAATCATCTTCTTTCACAAAGTTGTCTTGAAAAAGTAAGCGGGTCCACATTTTACATATACTGTATTTATGTATGATGACTACTACCCACACCTCCCACATTCCATCCTCACATTTTATTTTATTTTTTTAAATAAATAGCGATTTAAAAAGTAACACATTTCATTTAGAGAGACTGGTTTGTTTGTCACCTGTGTGACACCACTGCCCAGCTGGCCCCTAGGATCTAGTTGTGAATAAATTACTAACAGTTATGCTAGACAGGAGGGGCCCACCTCTGGGCATTGCGCAGGGGCCTTCAGCAAGCTAGCTTAGCCACTGGTCCTCACGGTGAAACACAGCATCATGCTACGGGGAGTGTTTCTCATTGGCAAGAAGAGGTTAAAATTAAGAATGCAATGAACATAGTGAAATACAGAGAGATACCTGAAGAAAACTTGCTCCAGAGAGAAACAGTTCACCTTTAAGCATGACAATGACCCGAAGCATACAGCCAACACCATGCTGGAGTGACTTTGGTACAAAACTCTGAATGTCCTTGAGTGGCACAGCCAAGGCCTAGACTTAAACCAAATACAACATGTGTGTAGAAACCTAAAGATGTCAGTTTGCAGATGTTTCCCATCCAATCTAAGGGTGTTTTAGAGGATCTAGCAAGAACAATGGGATAAACCACCAAAATCCAAGTGTGCAAAGTTTGTAAACACTTACCCAAAAAGATTAAAAACTGCAACGGCTGCCAATGGGACTTCTACAAAGTACTGAATTAAGAATCTGAGAACTTATATGAATAAGAGATTTCAGTTTTTGATTTTCAATAAGTTTGCAAACCATTCTGAAATCATGTTTTCACTTTGTCATTATGAGTTACTGAGTGTAGATTAATGGACAACGATGGCAAATTTATCCATTTTAAATTAAATCTACAGCATGATGAAGTGTTCAGAAAGTTAATGGGTTGGATTACTTTGAAAATGTAAAATAATTCACTAAAACTTTTTGACAAAATGGGTGAGCAGTTTACCCATTCAATAGTTCAAAATAAGACCTTCTTGGAAGAAAACAACTCAATTAGGGAATCCTCAATGGGAGCCAGGAGCTCCCTTAAAAAACAGTCAGATAATGGCAGAGAAGGCTCTCTAGTGATGACCGTGCAATCATCACTGAAAAATACAATAATGGCATGCAGGAGATGGTAACAGCTGTGAATAAAAGAATGACACGACAGTTAGTGGGAACATCAAGAACCAAAGTACATTCTGCTTTTTAAAAATAAAATAAACAACTTGTACTTTATGCTGTTATGAAATACCAGCAAAGCATTTAAATTGGAGAAGAAAGATCTCTATATAAGTAAACCAGATTAAACAAAATGCTTTTGGTGTTAATGAGTAAACAAATGGAAGCGCTTAATATGCTCTCCATCAATGCTTTTATTTTATAGCTTTTTGTCCTTCTTATGGCTGTTTGAGATAAAAAAAAATTATGTGAATTTAATGAAATGTGGACTGGCTATTCAGCAATACTCTCAAATACAAGTCTGGCTATGGATCTGGCATCACCTGTAAAAAGATAAAACACAATTTAGTCAAATTAAAAAAAATCTCATTGATAATTCTTTTTCTTAAAAACTAGAGGCAACATCCGTTTTACTTCAAAATTTGAAAAGATCACACCATAGACATTACTAGTCCTTTGTAAGGTGAAAGAAAGGTCTGTCCATTAGAAATGCTTTTCTTATCTGTTAACACTTCTACATTATGACTGATCGTAAAAGCTGACTTTTTAGTTGTCCCTGGTCATACTAGTACTTTGTCCAAACAGTCTAGCCAGGGAAACATTCTCCAAAACTACAGTTAAGCAATAGTCTTCTTCTTATTTTTTATCCATTGAAAGCCAGTGAATTATATTATTTTCAAGATTATGTAGCATTAACAGTTCCTAAAGAACTGAGAACAATTTCAAAAGAGACATAAAATGATTTAGTCTAACGATTTTTTGTTGGAGTATCTGACTTCCAAACTGACTACACAAAATAAGTTTAGGATTAATTACACACAGCTTCACTATATAAATTCATTTACTTTGACATAATAAAATTCATTGGAAAATTCTTGGATGTCAATTTGGTTGTTAGGTTGTATTGTAAGAGTTGCATTTTTTAAATAACCATTTCCCACATTCAACATATTTATATGTAATAGGTTTTTATTATTGGACTTAACTGATTTCCTTGATTGTAGCTGTAGCTGCTGTAGCTGGCCAGCTTTTCCCTTTCACTTGCTTAACTTTACTTGTGAAGGAAGAATATTTTCAGTTGCTAATTATGAAAGAGAATAGAATAAAGGTAAAAGTTTGATTTTGAGGCATTTTACACAGCTTCTCAATGAGTAGGATTTTGCACTTATTTCCCCAGTTAAACACTCACAACATATTTTAGTAAACAGAATCCAGTCTTACAAGAATACCCCTTTGAATTTCAGACTCAAAACTTTATCACCACCACAGTGTGGATATATATATGTATATACAGACAGACACTTGGTTTAGTGCAAGATAAATAGTACTTACTAAATGTTTATTTGCACTGTGTACTACATTGTACAAGTCACAAGGCACTTCATTCATTTCTAGATAACCCTTTGTTTTGTTTTTTACTTTTACAGTAAGTAAGATCATTTAACTTATCTATTATGATTTAAAGCATTGGGAGAAAGGAGATGCATACAGAGATTTCCGCATGTCAAGCTGAGCTTTGCAGACTGAGGGTTGTCATCCCACAAGCCTATGACAACAATTTCCTGCACTGTGCATTCATTTGGCTGTTTTTTAGTAACTTGTATTGGGGATCTGTTTGTTGTCAGCAGAGTCTATTACAGGTAACAAATAGTGGATAGTGGATGTAACCATTGTTAAGGTAAAACTGAAACAGCAACGTAATCTGTAGTTCAAGACATACAGAACGTTTCTCTGAATTATAACAGACAAATTTGGAAATATGCCAATGGGCTTTCCAGGGGAGATTTTGAAATTTTAAAATTGTGTACTACACAATCTGTTCAAGATGTCTCAAATTGAACAGTCTTGACAAATTTCTTTGAAAGATAAGTGTGCCACATTTTGACACAATTGGTCCATATGGGGCCGAGTTGATAGATAGATAGATACTTTGTTAATCCCAAGGGGAAATTCACAGCAAGGGGAAATACTCCAGCAGCAGCATGCTGATAAAGAAAATATTAAAATAAAGAGTGATAACAATGCAGGTATACAGACAGACAAAAACTTTGAATAATGTTAACGTTTACCCCCCCGGGTGGAATTGAAGAGTCGCATAGTGTGGGGGAGGAATGATCTCCTCAGTCTGTCAGTGGAGCAGGAAAGTGACAGCAGTCTGTCGCTGAAGCTGCTCCTCTGTCTGGAGATGATACTGTTCAGTGGATGCAGTGGATTCTCCATGATTGACAAGAGCCTGCTCAGTGCCCGTCGCTCTGCCACAGATGTCAAACTGTCCAGCTACGTGCCTACAATAGAGCCTGCCTTCCTCACCAGTTTGTTCAGGTGTGAGGCGTCCCTCTTCTTTATGCTGCCTCCCCAGCACACCGCTGCGTAGAAGAGGGTGCTCGCCACAACCGTCTGATAGAACATCTGCATCATCTTATTGCAGATGTTGAAGGATGCCAGCCTTCTAAGGAAGTATAGCCGGCTCTGTCCTTTGTTACACAGAGCATCAGTATTGGTAGTCCAGTCCAATTTATCATCCAGCTGCACTCCCAGGTATTTATAGGTCTGCACCCTCTGCACACAGTCACCTCTGATGATCACAGGGTCCATGAGGGGTCTGGGCCATGAGGTTTCATTTGTTCTTAGAAACAGACAGCCAAGTCTGTCGCAATAGGCAATATTACATGCGCAATCACCTGAAAAACTCTTTTCATAAATGAACACATATGATTCCACGCAGTGCTTGAAGTTTAAACAAATCAATGTAGGTACTCTGTTTTTGTGTGCTTCTTGTTCCTCTTCAGGATGCTGTTCAAATATAACACAAGGGGTTGTAAATATATTGTAATGATGTTTGTTTCAACACAGCAATGTTTGTGGCACTGAAAAAATATTACATGGATAGCCTGTTAAAACTGGGACATTTTGATATTCTTCAATAGTGTTGATTGTCGAAATTTGCCAAAGCATTGTTCACCAGTTACCTTTTTTGCTGAATTTTTACCTGGAAATTCAGTTTGCAGCCAGCTAAGACAAACTTTTTTTTCCCGGTGCACCATGATGCTTTCCAAGGCCAGTATGTCATCACAGAGTTGTAGCTGTCAGTAGCAGAACTTCCACAACTGTAAAATTCCTGCTCGATCTGCCCAACACTATCCAGCCAGAAATGCAACTACATGCATTTAAAAAAAAAAGAAGCTTGCAGTATTTTCATTTGATTGGTACGTTAGCATACCATACCAACATGCTCCTAATGGGGGGCCACCCACAAAACAAATGGAACATAACACAGGCAAAGAAAAGACATCAGATAATTAAAAAAAATTAAATAAATAGTTCAACAAAGAACAAATAGGTCATAAAACAAAATTTTGGACCCCACCCAGTGGAAGAACCCTTGCTGAGATTAAATTAAAACAAATTCAGTTAATTCTTTTCTATTGACTTCAATGCATTCCATCGAGCTTGGCATAATTTTGAAGATTTTTATGATTTTAATAAATTCATGGAGAAGTGAAGTCCGCGGTGTTTACTCATCACTGTTTTTCAGGTTATTATGCAAAGCCTGAAAACAGAACTGTCGCTGTCAATGGGATATCTGGTTACCCTAGTAAATTAGCATCAGTGAAATAGTGGATCATTATAAACTGTAAATAATGGAGCTGTGAGGTTGGTTTAGTGTCAGGTTAATGCTGAGTAAATGCCTATTTACTTTGTGCATAATAGCTTACAGTCCACAGGACACTTCATTCATATCTAGTTACCCTTTTTATACTTTTACATTTAGAAAAATCATTTAATTTACCTGATACAACTTAAAGCATTGAGAGGAGTGACGTGCTAGTACACTGGTTAACTTCAATTGCTGTCAAGCAGCTGAGAGGTTTTCATAAAGCAAAAATAACTTGCTGATACAGGTTTTTCCATGTTTGCTAAACTGAACTTGCTGACAGAGGATTACTCTCTTGCCAAGCGGCTTGAGACAACAAGTATATAGCTGCAGGTGTTTCATTTTCTTGTATGGGGGATCTCTTTGCTGTCAGAAGCAGCTCTCAGAGGTGAAAAAGAAGAACATACGTAGAATATACAAGTTGTTGCAGTAAAGTAATTCGTAGTTCAAGTTGCACAGAATATTTATTTGTTTAAAGATAGACGAGTTTACTAGTGGTGGTGAATGAACAAACTAGTTCTTTTGTATTTGTCTTAGTCTCTGAATGAACATACTGGTTCATTGACATTAAAGAAGGAATCTTTTCATGGCATGCAGTGCAAGCTACGTTTTATATAGCATTCCACGACAGTCCAGAGCTATCATCTTAACATCACTTAAATGGTTGCTGCCTTCGGGAAACAGGCTATCAGTAAACTGTTTCAGCAAAATGGTCATGACGACAGCTAACCAATGACTGACTTGGTAGATGACACCAAGCACCTCCCATCGATATGTTCACTCTGACTGAGTGACTATGACTGTCTCAATACACAGACTGATTGAATGAACCAGTATGCCCTCTGCTGACCTGGAGAACCATTGCAAGATTGTTCATGGACTACAGGCCAGACACAGTACAGTCGCAGTACAGAAAACTATTTGAGTGATTTTTTTTTTCTATTTATTGTTGCTCCAAGCATCATAAGCTTTGTGGAAAATCACATGTTACAGAAGTATGTCAAAGATAAAGCTACAGATATGGTGATGACATGCTACAAATAAAGTAAATAACAGGTCATTAATGAAGAAAGTTGTAAATTCAGCAGGGGGTAAGAGGGAATTGCATAAAGAACGGGTTCAGGTGAGAAACTGAAAAACTAAACAGAGGAGAAGCTAAAGAAATCACTCAGGGTATACAGTACTGTATGGGTGATGAACAAGATAAAAAAGATGATATTCAGCATGTATAATTAAAAATTCCAAAGGTGCATTTGTTTATGTAAAGAACAGGTCTGGTAAAAAAAAACAGTGTGACGAAGATGTAGGTTGTAAAGTTACTGTAGGTAATCGTACTCGGTATGAAAAGGTATGGGATATGTATTTAGAAATGTATGCACTAATGTCATTATTAATGAAAACAGTATCTTAAAGAAATCTAACTAAGATGTTGTAGATGTCAGAGAGGAGACTGCTTTTAAAGAAACTTTCTTTATTATCAGCATACACACAAAGGAACACAGAGCACTTACATTAATTTGCTGATGCAACACCAAAAAAGCTATTCTTTGCCCATATTAAAAATGGCCCATAACCAAGTATCTCTTTCTGGTTGCCTGAAACATAACTCAGCCAGTTATCCAATCCCATGACAATAGGCCAGACTCAAAAGGAGACATCACCAGCAAGAGGTTAGTTTTTGTGTGAATTGTTTTTGTTTTGAACTTCAGTAAAACTTTAAAAAAAAGAAGACATTGAACTTCATAATTTTTGGTTTACAATGCCTGATATTCTCCAGTAACTGCAGAGGTTTGAAAACAACAAAGAATTGCAGCCATACTAGAAGTGAGAACTTTAAATTTTAAATGACCCATTTGTTAAAACAGTAACAGATTAGATAATCTTGCATCATATTTTGTGGAATTAGTGTGGAAAAACTTAAGACTTATTAATAGCCTAATAGTAATATCACAGATAGACATGCTCTGTTGACTGCATGGTTTGTCACACCAGCTTACATAGTCTAAAGCCAGACTGTTATCAGTGAGTAAGCTACTCCACTTAGCACATAATATCAGCTATCATGCTTCATTTGACCATTAAATGATTAACTACAATACTGAAATGTTATTCCTACATCCTAAAATGTGCACGGTATGTGTAACAAACAGAATAAATAAACCACTATAAGTTGTTTTAATATGGCATCAGTTCACCATAAAGTGTCAAAACAGTTTCATAACACCTTGTTTTAAGTATCTGAACCTCTACTGGAAGGATTCCACACTCTTTTTCCTTTAAATATTTAATCATTTCTATATTTAAGATGGTGATTGAAGAATCAGTCTCAGGTGTGAGATTCGAATCTCTCATAAGTGATCAGTTGGGTTGAGATTTGGTGGTGGGACAGCTGTAAGGTACTGTATATGGTACATTGTTGTGCTCACTTATTGACAAATTTTGTTCCGTGAATAGGGGCAGTTTTTTCTCAGGAAGAAAACCCCAAGGAAATTAATGGGTCTAAACCATGCTAGAAAATGTATCTCACACTATAGTAGAGCCACCAGAAGCCTTCACCATTGCAAACAAGTATTTAGGCCTGCAGAACTCTTTAGATGTGTAACCCATACTGTTCTTGTTTGTTTTCTGAGTAGAATACAGTGAAGTTCTTACTTGCATGTCCAACAAGCACTCAAATACATAATTTTGTTTAATAGTAAACACAATTCCATATCTCTTATTTAGTAAAAAGTGGATTCTACAGAGATCTAAAGCTAAAGGCAAGGAAATTATTGTTAATAAAAAGTATAATGAAGATAATTTAAAGTGTTCCTGTTAATCAACTTTTTTTTAATTAAACAAGAGAAACTCG
Source organism: Erpetoichthys calabaricus (assembly GCF_900747795.2). Lineage (NCBI taxonomy): Eukaryota > Metazoa > Chordata > Cladistia > Polypteriformes > Polypteridae > Erpetoichthys > Erpetoichthys calabaricus. The sequence continues at coordinate 109,085,247 of NC_041396.2, forward strand.
GAGGTAAAATGCAGGAGTTATTAACAACTAACTCGTGTCCACCTGGAACCCAACCCAGTTCTGAAGTGTAGGATAGCAGTAATTGGATGTCTGAGGAAACCAAAGAGGGAGAGGGAGGTACCACCCATATGGAAGGCCATGAAGGCTCAGAAGTTTAAGGTTGAAAAAGCAATGTCAGCTATCAGCCACCTGACTCCAGAACAAACACATCATAAACTGACAGTTTATAATATTGGAGATCAATGAATCAATAATTTTTGCAAGTGAATATTCCAGAGGTACTAGATTAAATAAAGAAAATAAAGACTTTTGCAGATTTCAGGCAAGAAGTAAGAGCAATTTTGATGCATCATCCCCAAAGGGGAACAGCCTGTAATGGACGAATATGAGCAAAACAATATAGAGAGCCAGTAAGAGGAATATGTAAGGAAGGAGAACATTGGTAGATGGAATAATCAGACAGGAAATTAGATAAATCTGACTGAAAGGACAGTCACTAAGCAGAAATGGCAGTAGGTGTCCATTAACAAACCCATAGCATAATTCTTCTATGGAGTATAATACAAATAATGCACTAATTTGAATTGTATGTTTTAATGTTCTGGGTTTTTACAGGTGAGAATATTGATAAAAATAGATTTCCAGGAAAGAGAGGAGTAGCTGGTAGGTCATTTTGCCAAGCAGAGTAAACAGAGTTTCTGTTGGTTTTAAGGAAGATCATACTGAAATAAAGAAATTATAGAGAGGATGAGAAGAAAGTAGAGAGAACTGAATGATACTATTTGACTTAAGAATGTTTCTGAACTGAAGGTAGAACAAATAAGAGGGCTAGGAAATAGTGAACGTGAAACTCAGAATGATATGTCTGGAGCCCAGTATCATTAAAGGAGCCTCTAAAAGAGTCACAATGATTCAATGACTTCAAGGCAGAAATTCGATGATTTTTCTCAGACTTTTTCCATATTTCCAGATTGTATGAAATGAAGAGAGCCAGGTAGAAACTTGGATTTTTAATTTTAAGCTGTGAGTAGAAGATCTGAGACTGTCCTGTGGGCTACAATTTTGGATTCAGTGGGTATCGGTCAACTTGGGCATAAAGTGAGTAAAAAGAGAATTTCATAATGATATCACACCATCCTGATTGTCACAAAGGTGGGTGGAATGCCTGATTGATGGTCTTTTTTAATTTCATAAAAAAGCACAAAGTACAGTAATACAACATTTAACCAGTATTTAATGGGAGAGGTGTCATAGCACTAAGAAAATTTAAATAGGGTATTATATTCATTTTAATGATTGCTAGTCTTGTCCTGGGCGGCACAGTGGCATAGTGGGTAGCGCTGCTGCCTCACAGTTAGGAGACCCGGGTGTGTGTGGGTTTCTTCCGGGTACTCCGGTTTCCTCCCACAGTCCAAAGACTTGCAGGTTAGGTGCATTGGCAATCCTAAATTGTCCCTAGTGTGTGCTTGGTGTGTGTGTGTGCGCCCAGGGTTTGTTTCCTGCCTTGTGCCCTGTGTTGGCTGGGATTGGTTCCAACAGACCCCCGTGACCCTGTAGTTAGGATGTAGTGGGTTGGATAATGGATGGATGGATAGTCTTGTCCTAAAACAACAAATAATGAAGTCCAAAAGGCAAGAGATACTGAAACTTATAATAATCCACTGGTAGGTGGAAAATAGTGTATTGTATTAAGGGAGAAATGTCAATGGTGAGTCAGATATTAAATTGAGCTGGCCTGTGTAATGAATAAAGGGAAATGCCGGTTGTCATGTTTTCACCTGGGTTCCTCCACTGACAGGGTTTTAAAATCTTGTTTCATGTCCTTTTTTGATCGTTTTTGTTCCATTTACTTCTGTTAATGTTGCTTTTGTTGATTATGTGCATTATTCTTGCCGCCTGTATTATGTTTCATGTTTTTTTTTGGGTGGGCCCTCCAGAGATGGGGCCACCTGCCAATCACTGCCAGGAACTGCCTTCTGCCCTGTAAATTCAGAGGGTTTTCCACAATTCCTGGCATTTCATTTGAATGTGCCCTGGAGTTGTCAAGTGTACTTGTGCTTATTGTGAATTTTGGATCTCTGATGTTTCAACTTCTTGCTTTGTTTTTGACCTTGATTTTGGAATTTGTATTGGGACTGGGTTTGCTTGGGATTACCCTATTGGCTAGGCAAATCTTTTATGCTTTTGAGTGAAATAAAACCTTTTCAGTTTTATAAAGTTCCATGTTTGCTCTGGTTACTAGCTATGTTTGACAATTTTTCCCTCTAGTGGCCAATTTTGGAAGTGTTTGGGACTACCTGCTTTGGGACTCCTAATCCATGACTCTGGGAGGGTTAAATGGGAAAAGGTCAGTGTGATGCTATAGCCCCACTGGAATGCTAACACAGTACAGTGCAGACAGATATTGAACAGATAGATACACAGTAAGCATTATACGCGAACCACAATAAGTAATCTGTCAGTGGTTTTACAGCAAGAAAAAATATTTAACAAGGTTTTGGACTTATTGGCAGGTTGTTTCTTTCTTATTTTTTTTTTAGATGTTCCAGCATTCATTTTTGTTTTTGGTGTTTTAAAGGAGGCGCCAAAGCTAAGCGCAGTCGCGGGTATCTGGGAAAGCAGAAAGACAGCTACAGGGGAGTCCATTTCGGTTTAGTAGTGGATGTGCACTGTAGCATTTTCTTTTTTGTCTTAGTAACCTTGAGGGTAGGTATAATCATTTTTTAAAGTTATTTAGTGTTTAAATATGCTTATTTTGTTGTTGGATATTTTGATTTTTGTTTAAGGTATGTGATTCCCCCTGCAGGACCAAAATGGTGTCTCCCTTTGCATAGGCAAGCTGACCAGGGGAACTGAGACACCTTTATATGTACAGTTGTGGCCGCAATTGGGGGAAGTTTGATGATTGATTGGAGAGACTTGAGAGAAACAGTTAGGGGATGTGAGGTGAGCCAGGCTAAGAGGTGTCTGGTGGTGTAGCAGCTGGTTGCTGTTAAGGAGCAGCTTGAGAGAACCAAAAGCAGCTCCTGAATTCTTTTTATCTTCAGAGGAGTTGCATTTATGGCACAGGCCGAGTCCAGTTGTTTTTTTTTTTAAGGTTGCTGATACCCTTTCCTGAACTGAAAGAGAATGAGTAAACATCAGGGTAAGAGCCTTTGTGTTATATATATATTTTATTTATATTTTTTTTTTCTTCTTTGCATTTTCACAAAAAGAATTGTTTTAACTCTGTGTTACATTCTTGTTTAGTGCCAACACATACATCAACAAATGTTTTTTTTTTTACTTTTGTGGAATAAAAACCTACCTTTTTTTGTACATCTGCTTCTCTTGTGCCTCTCTTACTACCCTCTCAGTCCTGGTCGGTCCTGAACTAGTAGCAGGCCATCTGCTTTAGTAGACAATTTGTGCCAGTCATATTTTTACCAATTGACTTTGTAGTTATACAGATTGTCAAAGCAGTTAAGTAGAATAAGTACATGAGAAAATCTGAAGGAGTGCTTCCAAGAAAAAGCAAAATGCCTGCTGTGGCAAACGGCTGGGGGTGGTACCCAGCCGGGACACCCGGAAGGACTGGAAAAGAGACTACGCCTCCTCCGGACCACGAGAGGACAGCCACCCTGGATGTTATGGGGACCACGGGAATAGAGCTTGGAAGCTCAACCCTGTAGGGGCCCGTGGTCACCGCCAGGGGGCACCCAGATGCCTAAGGAGCCCTGGCCCTCAGCACTTCAGCCACACCCAGAAGTGTTGGGGGGACGAAGACCAGGTACTGCGCAGCCAGTACTTCCACAACACCAGGAAGGACCAGCGGAAGTTTATTGGGAGGCACCTGGAGCACATCCGGGTGGATATAAAAAAAGGGCTGCTTCCCTCCATTCGATGGCTGGAGTCGGGAGGAAGAGAGACGGAGCTCGGGAGCAGAGGAGTGGAGGCAGACCTAAGGAAGGCATAGAAAAGGAAGGCCTGGACTTTGGGGGAGTACTGGGTTGTGTGTGCACTTATTTGTAAATATATAATGTACAATAAACGTGTGTTGGGTGAACCATCGGTGTCCGCCTGTTTGTGTCCGGGCCATGCACCACACTGCATAAAGAAATATAAGGGAGCAAAAGTCAGTGACTGGAGAAATTAATTCATGCCATTGAAGAGTGACAGAGAGAGAAAGTATCCTTGTCAGTCACCGATGAACATTTGAAAAGATCAGGAAATATTTAAATGTGCAAGGATGACAGACCCGAGAGAGTAGCACAATTTTCTAATCATACATATATTTATGTAGCTCCCCCAAAACCTACCAGAGACATTTCCAGGATATATGGTTAAAGGTCTTTTCTGTATTAAGCATTAAAAGAGCTGTTGGCTGGGTCAAGGTATAGGCCACACTTATAACACAAAGAAGTTACCTGACATTATTCACTTCTTGTCAAGAGCAAAAAAGTCTGCCTGATCAGGGTAGATTAGCTTATGAATGAAACCATCTGGCCAATAGCTGCAAAAAATGTTGCATCATCGTTCATCTATGAGTTAGAGTGCTAACCAGTACATTTTGCTGTGTCTTTGCCCTGTTTCACAAGAGGAGTGATAAAAGCTAAATTAATTAGGAGTTCACTTTGGGGATGACGATAGAAAAGTAAGGTGCTTTCTTGCACAGGTGCACCAGCTGCTTCCAGAAAGACAAAGTGACTTCTGGTGGCAACCTGAGATAAGATTCTGGGTCATGGATTTTTTTTTTGTCAGGATTAGGTGCTCAAAGCCAGTGACATATACAATTATAAAGTTGGTTATTTCACTCTTAACATTCAGCTAGCTATGCTAGTGGTTGGTGACATAATTTTGGTTGACTGTAATGAAATCCTCAAATGTGGATGAAATCTCAGTGAAAAAAATTATGAATTCTGGAGGAAGTATGCAATAATCT